>NW_002060946.1:122487-370549 GCF_000150275.1 Trichoplax adhaerens
TACTGTCAATAAAATTATAATATTACTAGATGGGCAACCACACTTTGGCGATTTGAAACTTATTCTAGATTTTTGTTTAAAAATATAAAAAAATTTTGTATATAATTATAAATATGGCGCATGAAATTAGCTATCTTATCTGAGTTTAAGATTAACATTTTTTATCCTCCTCTTGTCTGCATAAACTGTATGCATCAAGTAAGAGCATTGATTCCTATTATTTAGTTCGAATCTTATAATAGATTTAAGAAGTAATTTTCGGCCTTCAAAAGGAAACTAAATCAAATTCCTACCTAATGATTTGTAAAATTTGTATACTTAAATATCTATTTATTAGAACTGCTCAGAGTAATCTACCATACGGGTTAATTACATCCTATGGTCTGTAAAACAAAGCTGAAATAAAAAATGCTAAAATTACAGAATGGTATATATAAGTATTGCAATTTATCACTGATTTTTATAAGTTTTACATAGGTATTGTCTCATTCAGATATAACTCTTTTTTTAAATTTGTGGTCATAGCTTACTAAATATCAGCAATAGCTGCTGAAACCAGTTGTCTAAGTAAACTATAGTTTTAGATGCTAGATGAAATTTTGATCCTCAAATTCATATAAATTCGACTTTACTGACTTTTAAATGTAATAATTTCCTATACTTTTCATTTACAATCCTTGACAATTTTTAAAATGTCATTAATACGATCATGATATTAAATTATTTGAGGAGATAGTTTCATGATTCTTAAACTGCTGGATAGTACAGTATTTAGAACTATTGACTTCAACCGACACCACACAAGGACCATAGTTCAAAATATTCCGGTAGCCTGCAAATACGACTTGAAAGGTGCGTTTTCTTTAACTTTGTCGACTACGTGTATCTGAGATCTTATAATAAAGTTATTTACAACAAAGAAGCTTATAATATCTCATTATACTTTCATTTAAGAAATTTTATAACGGCTACTCCAGATTATGATGCAATATTTAGTTGGAACTGATTAACAACTTCTTTGCTTATGATTTCACGGAATCGAAATCATTACGAGATCGCTGAACATGAAAGATAGTATAACTAATTAAGTATTTACTTGGGCAAGGTACAATGGCAGCAAAATGTTATGAACTGACGACTTTCAAATTATTTATCTGTGAGGGATTATGGTACTATGACGAATTTTTACTTAATTTTAGATCAAGGAATCACGTCTAAAGGAATTTGAATTGCTGCTGTTGACCGATCTATTACTAAATTCCAATTTTTTTCGATTTTAAACTACGAATTAGTCTAGATTTAATCCCACCCATAGATATCCTTTACTTATAACAATTTCATTTCTAAAATATATACAGTGATATATATTTAGATAATTAAACGAATTTATCGGAAAAGTAATTCTATATTCTTAAATACACAATGTTCGATATTGAATTCTTTGCACATCTAAGATAAAATAAATATGAAAGTGTCAATGTATTTTATGCGCCTATAATTTGTTATTAATTCTATATTGCTGAACAACTACGTAATTGAGAATGTAATTAATACAAGGCAAAAGGTGATAATTACGATATTGGAAAATGAAAATCCAAATGGACTATTTTAAATGATCATAAATTATTGCATAGAAGAAAATATGCCTTGACACAGAGTACGTTAAATATATATACTGTATCGGTTACTTAAAATTATCAAGTGTTCAGTGATATATAGTTGACAAAATCCCACAAAATATCACTATATGATTACTATGCAAATAAAATGAGACGTTTCACCAACTCGATATTTTATGTGGTGTATCGTAACGATAACTACCTTACAAACTAATCAAAGTTAAAGATGGTGTCCTAAACTACAGCTACGAAAGCCATCAAATGTGAAGTAAACAAGTTTTTCCACTTGTTACGGTGGAAAATGTTCTTATTTGCATTAGAGCTTGCACTATGTCATAGGCTCTGATTGATATGATTATTCACATTTTATAATATTAGCTACAAACAACGTCGAATGAAGTTATCGCTAAGACTACATGAAAATCTTTTCTGCACATTCATCGGTTGCAACATGATTTATAATTTTGGTGAAAATTTCTCGCCTCAGCATAATACTCATTTTCAATTATTAAAATTATATACTGGTACTTATGCTAAACTATGTTTCAAAAAGTCATTGAGTCTTTACTTTTCCGGTATAGACCTAATTCTGAGGTAAGAATGGCAACTTCACCATATCAACTTTAAAATTACGCGGAGATACAATTCAATTACTTCTACTTCGTTTACCTAGAAATAACGAAGCCAAGATCTGATATAGCCAAGTTTAATATTTCTAAATGCAAAATTTTTCGTTCTTTTAGTCGCAATAAAATGCATACAAGACAAGTATTACCAACAACGCCAATTATTAAAAAACTTGTATTAGTTATTACAGAAATGATAACCATGATAGTCGAGTTGGCGCCATGTGGCACTTTGAAGTTCGAATTAGTAAAATTGCCCATTCGTAATACTTTCCAACGTATAGTTGACGGATTATTTCTATATCAAAATTATTTGCTGGATTGTCTGTTATGTCATATTCCAAGGTATGTGGTTGATGCTACCCTTAAATTCATTACCTTTAGAGGAAAAAATATTGATAAATCAAGCTGGACGGAAGTGAAAGTTTGCAACCATCATATATGAATACCTTAAATATTGCAAATATATAATCAGAATAGTTCTGGTTATCCAAATATTAACTTTTTTACTATGTACCGAAAAGCATACGTGAATTGAGCAAATATGACAATTAATAAATATAATAGGTAGTGAGAATTTCAAGAAATGTACCGAGAGTTATACTGTACTGCTAGGCTAGAGTAGATAAGCAGTTATCTGTCATTAAAATTTCATTAATTTAAAATCTATTACAAAATAACAATATATTATATTAAACTACAGTATGGTGTTGTATTTATGCTATTTTTTCGGAAAAAAGGAACGATAATAATAGTGTTAAATTTTTTCTTTTAGTCTTGATGAAAAGACTTTGTGTGTTGAGCTGTCATTTTACTTTACTTGAGAGTTTGTCATCTAAACCTGCTAAATTATACTAACATCCACATGGTGGCACTGATTCCATTTGTTTTCCTATTAGACACTTTAAAGGATATTGGACAATGTGGCAATAGAAACTTCATTATAGAAATTACTTTAGCAAATCAATGAACTAGTAAACAAATATCGGTCCTATAATAATAGCATCGACCGGATGTTTCGAAGTACATTTGTAAATTTTAACTGCTGCAATGAATTAAATAAATTCAACTTTTTTCAGACTAATACTTTGCTCTCTTATTATATTCTACTTTCCGTTCTTTGTCGGCCTGGTCATTAATATTCAAATAGATAGTGGAGCCAGTGAGATCCTGGAGAGCTTATTAAGCATAATAATGAATTAACTATATGCTACGATTAAACTATTTCTAGTGCTATTTTTTTTGTAAACAAAATATGTGGATGACCAATACACGGTCAATTATGCTGCGCGTAAATATAGATCATTTCATCTGAACTACGTCTGGATCAATTAAACGGTTGAGAGGAATATTACCGTTATGTCAAACTACGAGCATTTTTCATTGCAATATTTCCAACCGATTTAATTTGTTGCTAGTGGATTAAATTTTAGCGTGTTTATTGATCATATAATTGGACCTTATTTATTGGATTTTTTCAAGAAGTGCAGTATGCCACTAATGATAAATTTAAAATGAACAATAAAAAGTCTAATTTAAATTATCATAACTAACTCTTTTCAAGATCAGTATTGACAATACAAAGTCAGATCAATTTTGAGCCTTATTCCAAGTATCAGTTCTCCAATCTCGAGTATTATCCAGAGCAAAATTCTCACTACCAATATTAGGTCTTGAAAATTTAATCAACAAAAGAAATTAATTAATCTATTTTTCCTTCATGACATTTTCCTTTGCACACACTTAATTGGAAAATATGCTCAGTGCAGAAATTAACAGCTCTAATATGTATTGATAGCATATTTTCACTTGCAAAGTTGAATTAATTTAAATTTACTATCGATGCCTTCGCAGACTATGCATTAGATACTAACACATCATGAGTACAACAAACGGTAATAATGGCCAGTTTTCCGTTCCTTTCATCCTTGTAAGCTAGCAGGTGTTTACTGAAGCCAGGCATAATAATTATTGGAATCCTTCTAACCATATAAGGAATGGGCCTACGAGTATATTACCAGACATTGAACTCTTCTTTTCAAAGTCTACAATTTGTATTCCTCTTCACTTAAAGTATTATTATGCGCCATTGCAAGCTATCTCGTAAATACAAAAATACATTGCATAAATATATATAGAAAATTTCAGAGTCGAAACGATATATATATTTCTTTGCGCTCGCGCGGCGTATATATCCGATTTTTAGTGTTTCATTTTTTATTTCCTTTTATTATCTTTTTGTTATTATTTTTCGCGGGGGTCCAGGTCTTCTCTATCTGAAATAGAGTTACTGCTATGATTTCTTACCTATGAAAGACTACTTTTACAGTATTCAGTAGTCTGAATAAACCTCATTTTAAAAGTTGTAGTTACACACTATTAAAGCGGTCAGCTTTTAATTGCGAGAATCGAGGTGAAAACTGTCTCCTTGAATGGACACCAATCAATTATAAATAGTAGACTTCAATAAACCAATTTTGTCTATAACAATTTTACAGTGCAGAAATATTACCGTAGCAGAGAGCTTTGTTCTTCATTTGTATTATTCTTGCGGATCACCTTGACATGGTGATCAACAGAATTTTTAGCATTATTATCGTCTTTATTAAGACATCATCTTTGAAATTCTTGGGCATTGTACATCTACCCTCTTGTAAATATTACTGGATGAATAATTATGGTGGAATCTCGGCCAATTCATGCATGAAATTTATGCCACTAAAACAACACTGTCACATGCTAGTATGCTGTCAGTGAAGTTATTTGGGCTGATCGAGAATATAATTTTTATATTTTAGTCGACATCGTTGGAAATTAGTCGTGCAACCTCGACAAATACTGCTGATAAATAATCAATCCGATATAGATGGAAGTGTACTTATCTTCTTGGTAGGGTAGTTATTAGTTATTACTTCATTTCATAAATAACATTTTGATAGTTTGTTTTCTAGTGATAATTGAAGCGTTTTTTTTGGGTCAATGTCATGATCGCATGTCACGTCGAATACTATAGTTGTCAAAGAGAAGTATAAAATTGATATTTGATAATTTTATTTCAGCGTGCAGCTGTAATATGGTTTCTATTTTGTCATCTATTCTGTTTTGTTTACAACAGCTACAATGGACATTACGAAGAGCCTATTTATTTTAGTGAGTTTGGGAGGTTCCCTTTCTGGTGTATTGTACTAGGTCAATAAATCAATCCATTTTTTAGACAGTACGTAAGTGAAAGAATTTGCAATAGTGCATGGAATGCACAACTGCCTTGCAATGTAGAGGCATTAACGTTCTATTCTGGAATTCTGCATTCATACACAAATCATTGCTCTCTTGCAGTAAACTGCATCACAAGTGTTCATCTTTTCTATTTGTTTAGCATTCTTCAAGTGCTCAATTTTATCGACGGTTGTGGTTGGTAAATATGGCAGGAAAATTCATCGTGTAATCATTTTAAATCATGAAGTATTTTCAGTCTAGGTAGAGTATAATAATTTCAGCTGATTACACGAGTGATCGACGTTAGGAATGCGTTGTAAATCTGTGCGTCTTCAATAAAGGAAGTATTGATTGTGGCTAGCGGGATGGAAAGGCTCACTTGTACTTATACACTGTACAGTGCTACATATGTGTTCTCTCTGGCTGGTTTTTGCTGTCTATTCACAGCTCTCAGCATATTTGTGATTGCTGTTTCTCTGATCTGTAACTGTCATATTGCAGCTGTCTGATTGTTATTTATTTAAGTTTCTATCATCATAAACAACTCATTTTTTTGGACGTACTTTGAAGTCTTCGTGCTAACTGTCTGCATAGCCTGTAGTCTTATCGTATAGCATTTTATGAAAGTCAAGCGGCACTGTCAAGCCCATACGACTGTACTTCAATAATAGAGAATCTAATTTAATGCATGGCAGAACGTAGGCTTCTACCTGCACAGTATGTCGCGAAATTGAATTTTACGAAGATGTTGAAACAGAGTCATTAATGCAAATTTGTAATCCATAGGATGGCATCATTCGCTATCGAGTAACAACCTTCCAAGCTGTATGTGAAGAACTATTTGAGCTTAAAGCCGCTCGGTTGGAAGCGAGCGTCGACAGTCCTTCACTGAAAATAGCGCCTGCAAGTAAGGTGCAGCTGCAATAACACAATAATACGCGTACTCTATCTCTCTTCATAGACGAGTACGTATATTATTATAATTATGGTGTAGTTGCACTTTGAGTAGCGCAAGGTAGTCGGGTTGGAGGTCCATCAGTAGTCCTCCAGGAACGACTAAATCCTCGTCCACATCTGCAACTGATTCTAACCATGTTCTAACCGTCTACATTGCTTACACCATCGACATTTTTCTCTCACTTCCATCATTTGGACCTGTTGGACTAGTTGGGACCATTGAACGCTACGTCCCGTACTATTAGACTAGTTGGGACTAGTGAACGTCACCTCCCGTGCTACTGTCCTCAGAGTCGTTGGTTTCAGAGACGAAATCATAATAAGTACAGTACTTAGTACAGTACTATACAGTGTATTGTACGCTGGTCACGACTGCCCTGTCGAGACATGCGCGATGGAGCATGAATGTGTGACAGATAGACAGGCGGTCGTACGAGAGCGACTGCTGGTCGATTCCACTGTACTTTTGACTATTGACTACTTTCATACTCGACGTCGCGGTATGGTTTGAAACCGTTTATTACGTGCCCTTGAATGAACCAGAGCGGGACATGCGCAATGGAGCATGAATGTGCGACAGACAGACAGGCAGCCGTACGACAGCGACTGCTGGTCGACTCCACTGTACAGTGTACAGTGTACAGTACCGTAGGGCACACTATACTTTTGACTATTGACTACTTTCATACTCGACGTCGCGGTATGGTTTGAAACCGTTCATTACGTGCCCTTGAATGAACCAGAGCGGGACATGCGCAATGGAGCATGAATGTGCGACAGACAGACAGGCAGCCGTACGACAGCGACTGCTGGTCGACTCCACTGTACAGTGTACAGTACCGTAGGGCACACTATACTTTTGAATATTGACTACTTTAGTACTCGACGTCGCGGTATGGTTTGAAAGCGTTTTATTACGTGCCCTTGAATGGACCGGATCGGACCGGAGAGTCAGTACTGTCTGCACTATGCTGTGCTCGAGGTAACTTACTCGTTGAGTAACTTTCGAAAGCCTTCGCCAGCCGATTGCGTCGCTTGGAAACTACAATCTGATTGATCTCCAAGTTGGTAAAATCTCCATCGTATCTTAAGTTGATCCTGATTTTCTTCAGTTGTACTCGCGTAGATCAATTTTATTGCCATCGAAGGCAAATAGACGCAAATCACAAATCTCCAAGACTGCGTAACAGTGTATGATTGTAGTGTTGCACGCCATTGCTACAATTCAGAAGAATTGAGAGAGCGATCGATCATTGCTAATGGATCCTTTCACTCACATCAAGCTAGTAAATCGACAGAAATCTTGGGAAGAATTACATCAAACCATTACATTCAGTCGTCGATTACAGTATGATGCTAGCCGTGTACCCAGCAGTTTTAAATTTCGTAGCCATCTTGTAGGCAAAAGTGACAGCAACAGCCAAAGTAGTAGCCCCAACAGCAGTATTAGCAGTGATAGTAGCAGCCAGGCAGTGACCACCAGCCATGCAGTTTATCAACATCGCTTGTACTATCTCAATTTTACTGAAAGAGGTCATAGCACGATATACTATACTGATCTGCCGTATACCGATGAAAATGATGAAATCTTGGAGAATTTATCCGAACATTCCGCTCATGGCCTACCACTATTGTCAGATCTTGCTTTTATTACCGATAGTAAATTGTCCAAGGAAGAAGAGTTGTTACAAGAACGTAAAAGGATTCGAGGTCAAGGAATCTTAAATTACTGTTTAGACAGCAAGAGCGGTAAAATCATCTTCCACTTGGGTAGTGACCTGTATGAATGCCAAGATTCCATGAATGAAGTAATAAATACATGAATGAATGATTGTATGCTACAGTACAGTATAGCATCAATACTATCTTCAATAATATCGACATGATTCATTTTTGACATAGCTGCATGGCCTCCATGCTATTGAATTTTGTATGGAATATCCCCGATTAAACCACGTTACAGTAGGATAGACGCAATCTGGACTCTTACTGTCCAAATCACAGTGTATTTGCCTACTTTGCATGGCGCTGATTCATTATTGTACATTGCAACTATTCGGAAAGTAATACAGTTATTCATTACAATCTGGCCATTGACTTGCTTGACTGGATTACGTTATCAACCTACCATGAAATTGAAATCGTCTAAAAGTTCTACATTTATTGTACTTTGTTAACATCGATTTCGTTTCTTGACGTATTACAACACAAATTGATTGCAATCCTTTTGTACGGATATCTTTAATATTTCTTATGTGGCGTCTTTCAATGAAATGTTTATCGATATTTTATCCCAACAATTAGAAGTAAACCAGACCAATGAGGATAGTATAAATCGTTCTTAATTTTACCATCCGATTTATGTACGCTCCATATTGTTTACCTACCTCTCTGCAGTGCAGCACAGTATGTACGATTTATATGCTGTAGTGTGAAATAGACAAGTACTGTTGACATCTTAATCATTATTTCTTACAGAGATATAGACAAAATTAGTCATTCTGAGCTGAAACTATACAAATTGAAATTTAAACTAAAAGAACTACTATAATACTGTATAATATCGGTGCTTTATCTTGACAGTATCTTCTCATCCTATTCTATAGTAGACTTTTTAATTAATTTCATTTGATGACTAATATAATCAATGAGAAGTTTAAAATAAATAAATATGCGGCTGTGCTCACCAGGTAGATACGGTATGATATGGTAATTTCCTGCCAACAGTGTAGTAAAATTGATTCATTCTGTTATAGCTGCTAAATCAGGCTAAAAAAAAAACACCATAGCACCTATGAAACTAATTATAACACCTCGATACAAGTATATCCGTCAAAGATGCATGACTGATATTGTCAGTAACAATCTCAAATCATGATCGGACAGTTGATGCAACATTGAAATCATCTTGCTCTAAATGTATGCTAATAGTTTCATTTCTCTCTATAACTATTTAGGGATCTATACCGTCCGTCAGAAAAGTCAACAATGAATCGGAAACAAGTTCTTACGTTGACCCCAAAATCTGTCCCTACAATTCTGATCTTGTGGCCTTTATTCGGCAAAACGACCTATGGGTAACATCATTGTCAACCGGTGAAGAGAAACGTTTAACTTACGTCAACAATGGTAAAAAAATAGTTCACGTTCTTCACTATTGGTAGCCTTTGATTATAATTATCAGAAGTTATACACCATACTGTACTGAATTATATGGCGTAGTAATGTGTTAATATTGGCAGAAATAGATAGAATATATCATTATCAATTAAAACTGTAGTATCATACAGTAATTGAAATGTCGTAATTGCTTTATACATCACTGAATGTATCATATAAATAAATAACTATATTAGAAAATCAAGATTTGAAACGAAATCCGTTATCAGCTGGAGTACCCTCTTTCGTAATGCAGGTCAAGATTTGTTTGTGGATAATTTATTCTATTTTTATGATATTCACTATAATATCTACATCCTATTTTTGATTATATTACATCTTGAATTATTGATTATTAGTCATATCTTGACATGACTTTGTCTTTGCTAAAACATCTCGACAGGAAGAATTCGATCGTTATACTGGCTATTATTGGCAGCCATGCCCTTCCGTTACCGATGCCGACGGTGATCAGGGCCTGTATCGTATTCTCTATGAAGAGACAGATGAAAGTATGGTTGAGCTAGTTGGCATTAATAATGGATCCAATGTGGACTATTATCGCTATCCGCGTGTTGGTGAGTTATCCTTTCCGTAAAATATTCTCGATCAGGGCAATTGTTTGAAGACCGTACACTAGACTTGTTAATAAACAGTAGCTAAGTATTTTGTTAAATTGAAAAAATCCACAGGCAAGCCAAACGCTGTTGCTCGTTTAAAGATCACCGAATTTCAATATGTAAACGGGGAAGTAAGGATACAAAATTTTTTCCTTTTAAAGCCTTTCTATTTTTCGTCACTGTTATAATCTTAAAAATCGAAATTATTATGCTATATGAATAGCTTTGAATTACAACGATTAGCCGTAGTCTTAGAGATAAATTTTGTCCTACTATGTAATTCCATTATATAGTTTCTATCTCCCATTGTTGAGTATGAATTGCTGCAATGTTTGGATGACCTGTTTCCCAATGTCGAATATTTGGTACGATTCGGATGGTTACCTGATAGTTCAGCGTAAGTACTGTCAAGTGCTTATTTCTATTATACTAAAATTGCAATCTAATATGTAGCCATGATTGAATTATTTAAAGTACTAATAAATTCATAAACTTATACAGGGTTTATGCGCAAATAGTTGATCGTATGCAGCTAAAGTCCCAGCTAGTCGTAGTACCTCTGTCTTGTTTTATACCAATTTTAATTCCCAAATCTGCTAGCCGAATGCCTTCGACCGATTCTCACTCAGTATACGTGCTTCTTCAAGAAGAGTCAACTGTCTGGATTAACGTAATCTAATTTTTAACTCTTAAGATGCTTGAATTTGACACTGTCTAATTTTAAATGTTGCCTGTGGTTACATCGTTACACTTACTTTCATTCATTTTATTTTAACTGTAAATAATAGGTCCATAATCTGATACACTTCTTACCTGCTGGTCATTGGTCTGAGGCACCAGTTGGTGACGCAATGGAGTCGTGGCAGTTCATATGGGGCAGTGAGAAAGATGGTTACAGACATTTGTACTTAGTTGAAGGTAGCGGATATACATTGTTAGCAGAGACTAAGCATGCACAGAGTGAAAGCGAAGATAGCTCCGATTCAGATGATGCGGGTGATCATAAGATTTCTTTCTCACCTAAGCTGCATGACGACGATAACTGTAAGGTATTCCTGGTAAAAACGAATGTGAGACAACTTACGAGCGGTAACTGGGAAGTAAGCAAAGATAAGGTAAGTTCAGTTTGGGTAATATAGTACTTTGATGATAACAAGGTGTTATAAAACAAAAATTAAACATAATAAACCTGTGAACCAATTTGCTATATTATGATATTAAGATGTGGGTAGACGAAAAGCGGCAACTGATTTATTTCACTGGCACAAAAGATAATGATTTAGAAAAACACCTGTAAGGTTTTATACGGCAGGCATACGCACTTTATGTTGTACCTTAGACAGCCAGTAAACATAATTTCAAAATGCTTCTTTTATGATTTCTATTAGCAATAATACATATAGCTTAAAGTTATATCGTTTCTTATCTAGATATGTTACCTCCTATGGACACAACCAATTTCCTATTCAAAGGCTAACCCCACCAAGTTTTTCTCATAACATTTTTATCAGTGATGTTAGTCGATTCTTCTTACTTCTAAATTTAATCTTATGCATCCTTAATAGTTCAGAAATTCTAGTCCAAATTATTATAAATGTTGAATGATTTATCAATATTGCAGGATTTCTCATGGTTTGTTAGCATATTTTCCTCTATGAAAACCCTGCCTGGCGTTGGTATCTTCCATATACCACATACCATTTCTATGTTAAATGATCCAATATCTAATTGCAAGTTGATGCAGATACTTTTAAATCCTAAAGGTTACTTGTACTCCTTATAATAGCACAAAGTACAACAGTATTACTATTATGTTATCATTATGTCATCAAATGTATCCATTAAATTAAACATCTTTTACTCTTAACTTTCAGATATCCTTGAGCCATCATTGATTCCGGAAGTATTTTCCTTCGTTGGAAGCCATGGTAAGTATACATTATTTCATAGTCTCCCGTATGAAGTAGATTCACCTAAAATTTATCTTAACTTAAATACTGTTTAGGAGAGAAAATTTATGGAGTATATCATAAACCTATGGGATTTGTTGACGGTATAAAATATCCCACGATATTATACGTTTATGGTGGTCCTGGTGTTCAGGTAACTATACTCGCATTTCAATATTTGATTATAATTATCTAGATCTACAATTTAAATTGAATAAAGTGATTTCAGCAAAACTACTGATACCGACTTTGATGTCAAATACGTGAGGATCTGCCTTCTAATCTGCTATGTTGTAATTTATATAGATCATAACCAGCGGTAATACAGTTCAACGTCTAGTACGATTACAGAATTTTATTCAAGCAGGTTATGTCGTAGTATGTATGGACAGCCGTGGGTCATGTGGTCGAGGAATTAAATTTGAAAAACATATTAAGAATGCAATGGTTGGATGATTATTCTCTTTTTTAGTTTACTTTAGTAGCTATACTCTTACAAATTCAAGACGTTTATTTTCCCATCACAACAGGGAACCATTGAAATCGAAGACCAAGTTGAAGGTTTACAATATCTCGCAAATAAGCTTAATTTTATCGATTTATCCAGAGTTGCAATCTATGGCTGGTCATATGGTAAATCTTAAATTAGTAACTTGGTATCGACTCTTATGCGTCATAGTATGTGCTAAAATAAATCTAATGTTGTAGGCGGTTACTTGGCATTAATGGCGCTTGCTCAACAACCAGATATGTTTAAGGTAATATTATTAATATTCTACTTGGATGATACCGTATTATAATTAATCGATTATATGGGTGTAAAACCAAATAGATTGCTATTGCTGGTGCTCCAGTTACTGATTGGGAATTATATGATACTGGCTATACTGAACGTTATATGAGCTTACCAGAATTTAACTTTTTGGTTAGTAAGGATATTTGCTTTCTTTTTTAGCTCGATGAAGTTATACTAGTTGAGCGTTATTAATACGTATTTATGCAATAAGTTTTTGGAATGCTGTGTTGTATTCAATAGACTCTAATTTCACCTGAATGTTATTAATGTACTATGTTAACAAAACAGCTTTTTATATAATATCATTGGAATACATATTCTCGACCTTATAAGCGGGTTATAATATTTCATTGATTAGGGTTATGCCAATGGCTCTGTCATAAATTTTAGAAACCGATTTCCTGATCAGTAAGTACGATGAGTTTATAGCCTATAAAGCTGTACTTGCTTGCGATGTCATCGATAACGGATATATAATTTCAATGCGTTGGCTTCTAGACCAAATCGCTTATTGCTTGTTCATGGTTTGAACGATGAAAATGTACACTTTACGCATACAAGTACATTAATCAATTCTTTAGTAGGAGCAAGTAAACCGTATACTTTACTGGTAAGGAGATTGGGATATAGCTAAACGTGATTTAACTCTTTCTCTTTTACCCAAAGTGTTGCTAAGTAGTGACTATTGCTACATTTTTACTTAGGTATATCCAAATGAACGTCATGGTCTACGGAAAATGGATTCCCGCGAACACTTTGAGACGAGTCTATTAAATTTTCTACAAAGTCACTTATAATGCCGGAGAATTTCGACTAATTTGATTTCCGCAAGATTTCTCGTGCAATTATTGCATAAGATGATATCAAACTATCCTGAAAAAGTGCACGTTATGGTGATCCATGTTTAATGGTAAGCTGTTTACGAGCTTTCGTGATCACTCTTAAGTAACTAAGAAAAAATTTATTTTGAATGTTAGATGAGTCTAGTTTGTGAATTTAAAGTCATAAGTTAGTTTAAGTCGAGCCAAATTTATGGCAATAAATCAAGTATGCATATGGAGCATGTCATATCAAACAATTTAACTACAGTACAATGATAAATATTTTAACTGAACTTTAGATCTTTTACTATCCTGTAAGAATTTTATCCTCTAAGCTGTTTTTACTTGTTATAAGGCGTTATTTCAAACGTTGTAGATAGAGCTATAATTTCATGTTAATGTTTATCACCTTAATGGAATGGTATCTATTGTACAGTGTACAATCTACGATAATTGGACACGTTACCAGGTATTCATTAGTCTATATATACAATTAAAAATTGTTCTCAATTGTAGTAATAAGAATTCGTTTTACAGTTTCAATGATTCCTTTTAGACGAGAAGTTACAATATTTTATTTAGAGTTAAATAGTCTCTGTTTTATTGTTATTTCTTAAACTCTAAAACTGCATCGATAGTATCTTTAAGTCCAATTAGAATGAATTTAGAGTATTTATATGCAATTCTATCTTTGCAAATACATTTAGCGCGATTACATCCGTGATTGCGTTCGCGTGAACTATTTTTATCACTGCAAGCGTTTCATTGAAATAAACATTTTATAAAATTGTTTGGTGATGAACTATATCTGGAAATTGATATCAAAGATGCATATTTAGCTTGTTACGAGTTGTTGAAACTGATATATTCTGCTCTATCACTACTAAAATACGCCTAACGATATTGAGGCAAGCATATTTAACTAAAATTGGACTCACGCTGATATCATGAAAGGAACTTTCGATCAAAATTGCAAGTGTAGTTGTATTTACAGTTAAAATAAGCAAGATGTCATAGTTTTTGTCCATGATCTATGAGATACCAAACTTCGATTAAATTTTGGCATATGTACGCGATTCTGTACAAATATGTAGACTTTTCACAGCTTGTAAGCAATTTAAGGCACGATATTGAGCCTATTGACTGACATGAGCCCAGTTCTGCATAAATCTTACTGTATTACTAACTAATCTCGCATACTGATGAAAGTGTGCATTGCCAATAATCAATTTATTTTGTATATTTTCGTTATATGACCGTATACCTGATTGATTCAGTTTTTATTCTTTCATTACGTTGACGGAAAATTAAAACATTACGATTAGACAGATAAAAGTTCACTAAATAATATGAATAAGTGTACTATTTACCTTGGCACAATGGTGTACAAATTATATTATAGTCTATAAACTACGTATGTATGATATGAATATTAAATCGTTCCGCATACATTATGCATTAAAATGCAAATTGACTATAGGATATTAGTTATAAGAAATCTTACATCCGTAAACACTATCGCACTAATTAGGAAACTATCTAGAATATCATGGCATACGTTGTATAATTTGTAAATCGCTCACCTGCTGTAAATGCGGTTTAAAACAACTGCGAAATTTACTTAATTTAAACTGAGGGAAAAATTGTAAAAATAATTCCAATCTTTCCTGGATGACCTAATGTGCAGATTACCTAGTGGTACGTAAAATTATAGAGGAAGACTACAGGTACTTCGCGAAGGCAACTAGTGTAAAGGCTCAGAAAGATTCGGGATAGAAACTAGGAATAGCAGTAGTGCGCTCTTAAAACTCAAGTTAAACTATGACAAGATCATAAAATCTGTTTCGTGATAGTTTCAAGTTTGCTCTGTCCAATCCTTATCTAAATTGCGTCGCTAATCATAATTTTTATTGTATAAATATCTAGATAGAAATTAAAGATCAAGAAAGCGATAAACTTGATATCAAGGCATTCGCATTCTATTTCTACTGTTGTAGTTCAGACTTCTGTTATAGTAATTGCTATAGAAGGAATTATACCAAAGTGTATCAACATCAAGTTCTGATACAGTATAGTATACTGTACTTATGATAGTCTATGAATTAATAGATGTTTTATTCATGAGTTAGACCGAAAAATAAACAAATTATAGCCCATGTATATTAATGCAAAGTGGTATCCAAGGTTCAGGCACTAAAGGTCAATCTAAAGAACGAAGCTTTTGAATATCTCTAATGCATGTAAATTACTCGTATTTTAGCTGTTGCAACTTTAAGTAGCATATAACTGTGCAAAAGAAGACCAATTTCACAAATTCATTTATCTAAGTTGAATCCAAATGGATACCTTTCAGGATGTCGTAGGCTCTATACAACATAGAATCCACGCATTCAATCATCAAATTTCCCAAATATATCAAAAGATTGATCATCTACGCCAAATTAATAATCCAGTTATCGAAAACTTGTTCAGTATTGATCAAGAATACCTTCATGGCCACTCGAAGTGTAATGACGTTCAAATCATCATCACAGGTAAAATGTTTAAAAATATATTGATATTTTTACTTCAATTTCATAGCAATGATGATAGCGTAAATAAATAATCTATAGGCAAATTTAATATTGATAATTGCATATGGTGGGGTATTTCAGAAGGAAATTAGAGACGAGCAATAGGCCAGTATTATGTGGTCAAAAATAATACCTCAATATTCTTCATGTTAAACTCTGGTTTTGCCTTACTTAGGTACTCCTGGCGTGGGTAAAAGTAGCTACATCAATCAATTAATCGACTATCCTTTACTTCCAACAAATTTTTCTTTATCCAATTCTTGCATATGGAAAATTTATTACAGTCAAGAGCCAAGAGTTATAATTCAAAATTATCCTGTGAACGCTGACAAGGGCGACAACAGTAATTGCCTGTCTCAAGTAGTTCAGATAGAGATCAATGATTACCAAGAACTGCAAGCTATCTATAAAAGCTCAATTTTCACTAAGAAAAGTGACTTCAATTGCTACAAGATAATAACTCTATATTGGCCGCTAGCAGCTTTAAAGGTACCTCATATTCTATAACACGGCATGTTTATATACCACCTCTTATATTTGAAAGAAATCTCTTCGGTGAGAATGTCACAATACGCCAAGATTGTCAGTAGTAAAGTACTATACCACTAGGTTTGCATAGATTAACAAGTCCATAGATAATTATTGAAAAAATGATATAATAACTTGATATAAGACTAATTTGTATCGCTATGTCCTAAACAGAAATAGAACCCTTAAACCAATATAATAATTTATTTTACTACTATTAGTGAATCAATGGAAATTTTATATTTGCTATGCAAGACTTTGCTTGAGACCTTAGAATAGTTCAATGCTATGCATTAGTACTAAGTGATCATAACTCTATCATCGAGCATTTTGCATAAAGAAGTATTGATTCTCGTACTCTAAAGCTAGTAGCTACTAGCGCAAATAATTATATTTACAAAATTAAACAATACCAAACTTTATATATGAGCAGAAAATCTATGCAGGGCAATGCTGTATCGATGCCCATATTTGTGATTAGCTCTTTCATATAGAAGTATTATTATATTCTTATTTCATCTACCAGCACTGTAATATTTTAACGCGGAAATAGTAACACCCACACAGAGCTACATAGAGTAACTCTATATTCATATACGCGTACAATTCATATTATATATGTACAGTTGAATGGTAAGTCCTATTTTTGCATGCTGTTTTATACTCCTAACATACAATATAGCGCGGATATATTTCACTAGTAGCTGACACTAACTGCT
Source organism: Trichoplax adhaerens (assembly GCF_000150275.1). Taxonomy (NCBI): domain Eukaryota; kingdom Metazoa; phylum Placozoa; class Uniplacotomia; order Trichoplacea; family Trichoplacidae; genus Trichoplax; species Trichoplax adhaerens. The sequence continues at coordinate 140,071 of NW_002060946.1, forward strand.
TCTCAAATAAATTACTTCAATTTGCATTAGTAACGTCGAAATATGATATTAATTATAATTATCTACTAGGAGAACATATCTGTCATTGAAATAACTTCATCTTTATGGCATCTGCTAGCTGATAAAATATCTTCTGTCATATCATCGTCTTATCTGGCTCTCATCTATATATTAGATGCTACGCTTCTGATTGATCAAACAATAAAACAGGTAATATAATGTCAGCCAAATTTATTCCCTCATTTTTATGTTAAAAGACCTGGAAAAATCCAATCATAATATAATGTAGATAAATTTCTCAATTTACATCGTTATCTACTATGCCTTATAAGATTTAAATATGTGCTCCTTACCTATTTACTGTATTTATCGTTATTAGAATGTTACTCGCTATTTCCAACCTTGTATTTATGAACTCTTTATTTTGTAGTAGAATTTATAGTTAGGCCAGCTAGCCTTAATAAAATTAATATCCCTACCTAAGTTTATTTTCTCTAAATAGATCAATGATTTTAGAGACAGTATTCAGCAACTCAATAATGGTATTAAAAGTCATCACATCATGAAATCAATGCTATTCGCGTGCAATAAGATGGATTTAATTAACGCTGATCGTAATCCAATGTCATTATCAACATATGCTACTTTACACGATTTCCTATCTAAAAGCTGGATTGGCTCTCGAAAGCAGCGCTGCTACAATTGCATCTCCATCACCACTACAGATATTGCCATGGCCGCGTTCTGTAAAAGCAGCATACAAGAAAGACTACTCCATATTAATGATATTTTTAACTATCAGATTAGCCGTGAGAATAACGTAAAAATAAGGTTGATTAAAACTTAAATTAACCTATTTAGTATGCATAGCGCTATCTACAAATGCATTGGTTATATTGTAATTAGTTATAGAATACTCGTATACAGCAGCTTATAAGTAGATCGTGATCTTAGAATATAGATCTCGGTAAAAATCATCTTTAAGACAGTTAAAATACGCTTCCATTTTGTTCTCAATTAGCTCTACGCTTACGATATGAATTCTTAAATTAAACGTCTATTTTTCGTTTCTATTAGAAATCTGAAAGAATATATAAATAGCTTAAGTCAAAACATTCAGTTTTTGCAAGAAATGGTCAATTTGAAGATGAATCATGATCCAACTTACGAGATAAATTCAGAAAATTTTCGACTTCGACTTTGCGAATTAGAAAGCAAATTGAAAAAGCCTACTAGGAAGCTCTTAAATGAACTAATGTCAAGCAGTAACCAAATTCAGCGCATGGAAATGATTATTTTGGATTATTGTCGGAAAGATCAAGTTCATGCCGATTTATTCCATTGGCAAGAATGTGATTTCCATGATTTCTGTTGGTTTCAAGATATGTACTCCTATGCTCAAAATAAAGTAGCGACAAAATTATTAAAAAAAATTAATGAAAGCGAAAATATTGACCAACTTCTGATGCAATGGAGGCATGATGTTTTGGATGATATACGACTTTATTTTAATCCATTCTCTGCAGTAAAAGATCAATACAAGCAACAGCAAGATGATCATCAAAATTTATCAGAATGGATGAAAGATCAAATACATCACTGGAAAGACGAGCTGCCTACATTGTTCCAAGCAATGACTATTCCAGCCATGCTATCTTTTGATTGTGGTTATTTGGGATTAGCAACAGTGACTGTTTATTTCATCTATAATGCTTATAATATCAAGCCAAGACTAATGCAAGTTTTACAAGCAACAAGTCATAAAATGTTTCATGACTTAGTTTCATCACCAATTATACATCTAGTACGCAGAGAACAGGATAAACTATTACAACAACAATTAGATAGTCATTTAATATCGCATATTGAGGCTACTTTAAAAGCCTATGAACAAATCTATCGTGATATCAGCGATGATGACATGAGTCACTCTATAATTTCGTCATTTAAATCTATTCTGCCTCAAATTCAATTAATTCATCAAAATCTTAAAGTGCTGGATATTCTTTATATTGAAAAATTTGAATTTTCATCTCTCGATGTCATGGATTATCAAACCTTTCCGGATCATTTTGTGCGTGATTCAGACCCACGACTGCTTAAATGCCGCATTCAACACCAACACTATCGACAACTTGATGTGCATTTGCGCCATTATAACTATCAAATCGAGGAGTCTAATGTTGATGAAATTCTGACACTTAGCCAATCGTTAAGGTAACTTAATTTATTAACCATTAGTCTCTTCATAGGCTTCGTCATGCAGATTCAATTCTAATTTAACACATCAGCGATTTCTAAGCAATTTATTGATTTCGGCACTAATCATCGGATAGGTTATCAAATTATTAATTCAATACACGATGATCGGTATTGATATATAATTCCATCACTGCTTAACCATTCATTCCAAATTTCCGTCGGTTTTTACTTTTAACTTTGCTTGTTATTCTTTTAAACGGGAATAGTAGTAAATCAATGCTAATCAATCTCATGATAGACAAGCCCACAGAATAAATACAGAAATTTACTTGCATGCTATAATGTCAATATCTTGTAAAGCAATCCGTTTAAATTCTTCACTATGAATGCCAAGGATAGTGAATGATACATTGAACTTTTAAAATTAATTATGAAACTATTACAAGTTTAGTACCTTTAATTATATACATAGGAGTGGAATTTCTACCTCTAAGAGTGATGCCAATAGTATAACTCTGACTATAATGTAGGTAGCCATAGAGATCAGAACAGTTCTCCGCTAGTACAGTATTTGCTATTCAGTATGATCAAAGTCTGAACCACAATTCCTAGTCGGCGTTTTCATAAAGATCATGAAATCTTTAACATGATGTGAAGAATAACCGAAATACAAGCAAAAGTATTTATTACCGTACTATATGTAATCGTTAGCCCAAATTGGTAGATATTATTTTATCCATATATTCATGGTGGCTGTATATTTTATTATGTTCTATTATAGAAAGTGCCATCACGTTGAAGACATATAGTTAGAACTGCATCTTGTCTTTGTCTAGAAATCGTAACTAGTGCAATTATTTAGTTAAATATTAAGAATTTAAAACATTTAACGCCTAAATTAACCTTTTTTACCGTGTCGAGAAAATATAACTTGCCATCAACGGTCCATAATCTGCATACAATTCAATTAACCCTAAATTCCAAAATTGAATCTAAGTATTTACCGAATATACTCTTTTCTCGGTGATATAGTAGTACTTGTGTCAACCTATTTACTCCTGTACAAAATAGTCGGATTGTTTCTCGGTCGTAAGTAAATTCTAAATTATGTCTAAATGCATACTACTAACAAAATAGGAAAATGGATCATCAAAACGTAGGAAAATTACAAGGAATTCTCAAACATATCCATCTAACTCATTGTCACCTTTACTTTACTTATCCAAGCACGGCATGTACATTAAGAGAATTTTTAAATGGATCATCTGATTGCATTCCAGCTCATTATTCTTCCGATTTTACTAAACAACTATCAGCTTATCAATCCATGTTATCCTTAGCTACCGATATCTGCCAAGGCTTAGCATATATTCATGAACGAGGATTCATACATTGTCATTTAACATTAGACTATGTTCTGGTAAGATGAGGAAATTACAGTGTATTTGATATTTGTTGTGAAATGTACCAATCAGTTTTATACAGATATCGATGTTGCTTACCTGCAACTAAGAATGCCATAGTATATTAGTCTTGTAGCCTGTTAATATTATCTCTTATTAAATGATTTACTTTTAGAACTAGTAACTTAAGTATAAAGTCATATAATCTCATTTAGCTATATAAATGCTTCTATCTTTAATTTTTCTAATGTTACAAAACCAATTACAAGAACTTTATCAAAGTTTTAAAATCGATTTTACTTTTTTTAATGCAATCTAGCTAACGTCGACATGCACAGCAGTCATTTGCGATATTGGCTCACCAAAAGTAGAGAACTGGATCTTTGATATCGAAACATTATCACATTATCAACTAAAATTAATGCAGTATATGGCTCCTGAAATTCTGCACAGGCAGATTCACAATGGCCGATCAGACATTTATTCCTTTGGTCTATTACTATGGGAAATGTGGTATGGCCTAAGCATAGATTGCCATATTGAAAATCAATCACAAACCAGTAGAAGTAATATCATTGAAATGATTCTTCAGCAACCACCTCCATCTTTAGATATAACTCCAATCCCCGAAGAAACGTTCAGGATCTTTGTTGCTCAGTGCCTATATGCTCAACCTGAACTGAGACCAAGTATACAAGTTTGTCAGCAAATTTTGTACGAACTACGTCGTCGTGCCTGTACTTCTGATTCTTAAAATAAATAACATGCACAATTGGATAGATAACTATGAAATACCATGATTACTTTTCTCCAGAGCTAATAATATATAATTAAATCATTGCGCAATCTATCGTACTTCATCTATTTTAACGTAATACTTCAACATAGTTTGTAATTGCAATATCTGTAATTATTTTGATAGGTTTTAAATTATGATAAGAAATCTTAAGTCACTTTCTATTTACTGCATTCCTTCTTGTACATAATTTTATATTAACTTCAATGATATTTCACCAGCTCATCTAAATCAAAACACAGCATACAGTATAGCGAAACCTGCTTTATATCGCATCAACATACAGCAAGAAATCATAATTAAATAATTGACCATATTCATATCTGACTATAATCTAAGAAACATTGCCGCTAAAATTCTGAGAAATTGCTGTAAATCAATGTCTTAACTGGAAATTCTTTATTAATACACAATAGTTGATTTCTTAATATAAAGTTATCGCTCATTACTAAATAGCCAAATACAACTTAAAAATAAATGCTAAAACACTTTCAGACTGATAAACAATAAACTTTAAAATTAATAATTAGATACGACTTTTCCGTCGATATCAATCAGCTTGACGAGTAAAAATTAGACATAGTTCACTAGAATGGTTCTATAGAGGCTGCGGCAATTAAACCTGCTGCATACAGTCTCTAATAGGATACCATTACAAGAGCTACAGAGATCAGTATGTAAGATTAATGTGCTGTTTTCATGCATTAACACAATATAATGTATTATACTACCACTGTATTATCAACACTATTGCTAGATTTTCATTCAATACCATAACCAATCCAGTCGTACAGTATATATGATTATAATTCTGATGCAACACTTTTTATACATTTATACTGTAACTACAAGCATTTCTAACCTGAAGTCCCTAATATTAGAATAGGTGAATTATTAACTAGAATTATAGTTAATGCGCTATTCTTCAGTTTATTAGCAAATAAGTAACTTTTAATTATCAATTTCCTGAATGGCCTAAATTTATAATGGTAACGAAATAACAAAGTCCATAGTAACCCAATCTTTCTCATGTAATTTCACAGAACTTTGTCATGATGATTAGAACAATTACAGAATACTTTATCATTTGGCGAACACATGGCTAGGCGTATGAGCAACGCTAACAAAATAATAGCATCCTACAGTAACATATATATATATATATACGAGTAATATATATTTTGAAAGCTATCTGTTTGTCAATTGCATAATCAGCACTATCAATTTATAGCTTTTGCTATTCATATGTGCGCATTTCTACCATACTGAAGCGCATATATTGTTATGCATCGAAATGAAATGTGCTCATATCTATTACTGTGCATTTCATTAATTTCTTCGTCAACGCTATTCAGCAATATAGTATCGTTTATCACTCATTTACGAGTATACTGAAGATTCGACTGCTGATTCGTAGATATCTTTAACATCCGCTATACACGAACGACGATATGTGAGCACTGTATATGTTAGATTTTACACATTCTGATGTGTTTATTAATCTGTCTTTAATGTTTTTTAGGAAGCCATCTGTCTGCCAGATTCACAGTTCCAAAAAGTCATCAACTGTTGCATGCTACTCTTTTCGCCCAATGCTATAAGACATGCAACATATCCTTGTGTATATAGAAGTCAGCTGCAAGATTTACAAATGCTTGCTACAAAATATTTCCATAGCTACTTCATCAATATTATTTCATAGTGGTGTTAATCCATATATTTGCACGTAGTTCTACATATACACATTGTAAGACGTTGTACTGTGTTCCAAAAAGTATTCAAAAATTTATTCGGAAAAGCTCTTACAATAACTATTAAGTTAATAAATCGAATCAGGCTGCTCAAATCTAATTACGGTTAAAGCTGGTTTATAATAATTAAAACAATTTCGTTGGCATTAGTCAATTATAATGTGTCCACGCAAAATGTACGTCATTAATTACGGTAATTATTTATCTACTGTCTTTTATTTATAATAAGTAATTCGTTCTGAGTAACAGTTATGACGAAAAGGTAGAAATATAAAATAAATAAAATTTTAGGACTACGATGCCTTTTTTCAATATTGATTCATTATTATATAGGCGAAAGCCATCGTAAGATTACTCGTTTAAAGCAAATCAAACCAACTACAATAAATAATTTCATAAGCATCTGGCCTTAATCCTCTATAATTAATTAGTTAAATTTGATCAGCTACAATTCATAAATTGAAAAATCCTGACTACATCGAGACTAATTTAGTAAAAAGTTATTGGTTAACTTTTTGATAATATAATAAATAAATAGTAAACAATCTTCATTAATTACGATAGCGCAGCACATATGGTACATCCATTCTTAAATTTAGTAAATAGCTATAGAATTAACGGCCTGACGTAGTTTCAGATGTTGAGGGATTTCATTCTTTTGTTGGATACCAAATCATTACTTGTATCGCTAAGTAGCCGTAAGCGAAAATTGATTTATTGACTAATCTCCCATTTACCTATTCATTAAGTCGTAAAGGATATCATTCAAAAGCTTTTACCTTAATAATACCAATACGGGCCTACCATGTATCAGTGCATATAATATATACAGGATAACGCGAAAATTTGGCGATATATTTGTGTGGAAGTCCTGTTTGTATGGCTAAGATCAAATATTTTTGCATTACAATTTTAAATAAATTTATGAATCTAGTAATTGTAGCATGATAATTTGAAAAAAGCCGAAATAAGTAACCCTGTTTATACAAATTAATTACTTAGATAAATGCTATTAAATTTTAAAGTAAGATGTTCGTATTACTGAAATATTTGTTAGAATTATTAACAAATGTTTCATAAACTCAGAAAGAGACAACCCTTTCAGCATTACAAGTATTCCAGTCTTTATTACAAATTTTGGATGATTTATAAAGTAATCTTATAGATAATATCGTAAAATAATATTCGTAATGATCTTCAAACGAGAAATACTTAAGATATCGGCACCGCATCTCTAGTGAAATCAAGGATATTTCGTTTTCACTCCAATGGTGATAATTTACTTAATAGCCTCTCCTCTTGTCTATATAGACCACGCTGCAGTACTCATAGTGCTGTTTTCCAAATTACTACCATTACAAACTGAATCCTAGGTATATCTTCAGAAAAATGTAATAGCAAAGATTTTTTTGATACTTCTATCATAAATTTCAGCATCATAGTAATAAAATTCTACTGGAAAGTACTGTACACCAAAATAAGATAGTTTATCTTACGGTATACGTGTACCTTACGACATGTTACTATCACCGTACTGACATTGCATAAATTGTTACTGATTTATGATATTATATGATCTATTCCAACTAATAATTGCTATGGGCTGTGTAATTCAATATCATTCTAAAATGCCCAATATGCTTTTCTATAATATATCTAGTAACTAACAATACCTTAATATCGTTTATAATTTTGTAATCTTAACTATCAACGAATTTCTAATAAGTTGCTAGTTCTCATTCCTCGCCATGAAATTTAATTTAACCTATATGATGAGAACAGAAAGATCACTTTATTACTGAATTTAATTCCTTTCCTATAGTTAGCTAATTTAGGCAAAGCAGGTCATTAATCAACAACCACTTTTAATAAAGCGCACCTCAGGATAATATGCAGCAATCTGCTACACTGCATATACATACAAATGCTAATACACAGAGAAACCAGTCCATAGGAATTGAAAATGAATGTACGCAAATTTCAAGTAGAAACTTTTTGTTTGTTCTGACTACAATAAGGTAAAACTACTGTACGTTATAATGCAAATTGAAAACCTAAGGACAGATCTAGTAATAAAATTTAAATTTGATAGTATAATGGTGTATATTAGTGAGTAAATATTTGAGTCGCCTCAACTGATACTGTGTTCAATAGAACAGTAGCCTCAAAACAATTTCACTCTTTAACTACTCTTGTGACCTATTGAATATCGTTAACCATTAAATACATTTATGCCCGCTTGGATAACGTTAGAACACATTCCGTCACATTAGCGTGGTAATTACTTAAACTATTACGAATAGCCGTAAAGACAATAAATATCAAGATTAAGGATTATTCACAGTTTTTAAAATTAGAATTATCAATAAAAAGATATTTGGCGAATGATCGAGCATTCGAATGAGATATCCGGTATCATAGATGCTTATTGCTTGATAGCTTGCTGCAACTATTCAATAGCATTCTTTTACGTTAATATTGGTTCTCGACACTAAATTTTGGCACTACTACTGACAGTTATGATAGTTGTTTTCTACCCTTTCTATAGGAAACAAAATTTAAAAGGCATCTGATGCGTGTAACAGTTTTAAGATAAAAATAGTACAACAATCCACAGAGAATTTCTCTTAGCTATGCGATAAACTAAATTCAAAGTATCGTTCTTTATTCAATCAGCTGGATACAGTTGTTATCGAATAATCAATAACATCAAAAATTTTGTAATACGAAATTCATTAATTACACGTTATACAGGTTCAAGATATTTGGTTCCAACAAGGCATGAAATGCCTGCGGCACTGTATAGCAGTAGTTAATAGATGACTACCATTTTACTTTGGCGGTTACGAAATTTTATGGAAATTGTAATTGATTTAAAGTTCTGTAAAATGAATAGGAATTTCAATTTACAAAGCACGAAAGCACTTGGTATAAATATTAACCGTAGCTGTAGCTCAGCTAATTCAGTTCCGAAAGTATGAAATCATTAAAGTTTGTTAGCCGTGATGCAAATTTTACAGCAAATACTATTGCAAGAATTATGCATCAATTTTCTTGCGCGACAATTCGACTACGTAGAAGAATTTCCTCTATAGTAATTTTTTGCGTAGCAAATATTATCAGAGCAATAGGTGTAATTCTATTAATCATTGCTCTATTTAGAATAGGCTTATAATGCCAGGATTCACAATGGTGCCAGCACTGCCTGATATAATCGTCAATAAATTGTTACGAGCCCATATAAAGTAAACTTTTTCAGATTATGATGAATTATATAATATACAAATTTATTATATGTTTTTGATGCCACTGTACTATCGTTTCTATTTACAGATATAGTGGACTGCAACACTGCAAAAATTTAATATTAATATACACAATTGCTTGGTATATCTAAGAATGTAGGCTAAATATATATGCAATTAAAAAAGAGCTCTAGTAAGACAATAATATTGACAGTGAATCTGTTTGATGTAAATAAATGAAACCTGGATTATTATATTTAAGTATCCATAGACACCAAGGTCAGCCAGTAGTTCTACAGTAAAACAGCTTTGAAGTTGTATATGAGATATTAGGTGAAAAGGTTACATTTTATTGTCATAAACGCAACCTTACCAATTCAAGACAGTAAATTAATGAGTATCGTAATTAATTTAAAGGCAGAATACATCTTAGATATTAGCGGGATTGTATTAACTCTTGCTTTCAAGCTTTATGTCGCTTTGATGATAGACATACATGGTCATTGATACTTGAATGGCTTGCAAAGAATAAAATTACAACTAATCTTACTTTTAAGATGAGAAACGACTAAGTAAATATTATCAATCCAGCGACAAGATAGTCTGCGTCATAAGCAGTTATGATTTCATTACATAAGGAAAGTTGTTCATTCTGTATTTAGCATCAGCCAAAAGCTTGATCGTCCTTACTGTTATTAGGAAAGTGTCTATTACTTTCGAATCGCTATATTTACTGAAATCAAGATAAAATTATAACCTTGACTCGATATAGTTTTTTTACACCATAATTACAAATTAATATCATCTTAACATTGATGCTCTATGGTAATAAATCCATCCAAATATCTTAATAATCCACTTTCTTTGAAGAATCAATTCAAGCCGTTGTTTTCCGTACATTTATGGTCATGGTAGCTTTTTCCATTTTGCCCTTGGTTCTGAACAGTATCCCATACTATAATTACAGCATTTCATGATCACTGGTATTAATAAACTAAACGAAACTGTGGTGAGGTTTGGTAAAATACAATTGAATTAATGTTGGCTAAATCGCAATTTCTTAAATTCGAAATTGATTCGTAGTATTCTACAAATGCTGTTTGTCCACTATCTAAATACCGATTTGTAAGTTCTTCAACAGCATTGTTTACCATGTATGCCATGATGTAATATCATGACAATGCGGACCAATTCAGTAATTCATTCAAGAATTTATTAGTATATTATTGACGTTACTAATCGGCGAAGAATAAATAAAGGGATGAATTGCCATATTCACTTTTTGAAGTAGAATAACAGAAATAGAAACATATTTCAACGAAGCTACTGTCTGATTAATTTCCATTGGTTGTAATAAAATTGCTAGAGATAAAGGTAACCAAGTTGTTGCATCAGTGATTGCAATTGCGATGGCAAAAAATATCAGCCACGGTCTAATTTCATTTCTGACTAATATCGCATCGTTGCGACTGTGATGTTGTCGTGACGGAATTGATTGTTGACACCAGCCAAGTGTAAATATTATATGAGCATAGATAATAATAACTAAGCAGTAGGAGATAAAGCAATAGGCCAAGTAACATGTTGCTGAATAAAATAAGATCTCAGGTGAAGTATTCAAATAAATACATAAACCATTGACATCATAAGTATCATCGAATGGTATTCTTGTTAAGGTACGGGATAAAATTGTAACAATGCTGGCAGTTATAATGGCTATCATCCATATGATAGATGTGATTACTAGTATCGTGATGCGATAGTCTTGCCAACTCAAGGCACGATAGTGTAAAATTAATTTCGATCTCTCAATAGCTATTAGAACTGCAAATGATGATGATGCAATCGTAGAAACACAGTTAAGAAATCGTAAGACAGCACAAAATGAACTATTTGGCCATTGATAGTACTGTGATCTATCATTTGATGGATACGATTGACGATCCAAGTAAACGTCAACGGCAGCAATAGCAGTCATATAAAATGTACCGATTAAATCAGCAAAAGCAAGATGTGCTAGTAAATATGACGGTGTAGCATGTAATCGATTACCATTATTGTGATGTATAGAAGATACACGTTGCACAGTATTGGTATTCTTACGGAATCGCTTACAGTGAACTATAATGGCAGCAATATTGGCTAAACTACCTAGAACGCCTGGTATCCAAGTCACAAATGGTGCGAAAACCCTATGTCCAGTAATTGCGGATGATCGATTCGAAGCCATGACGTGGATGCCACCTTAACTAGTAATCTTGGTAACTAAAGTGAAGATCAATTCCCAGAAATGTCTCTGCAATTATGCTGGTATATTTCTATCGGTACTAAATTTACTAGATCTAAAGGCTTATGTAACTTCGTATTTACTTTTGATGGTATTACTGAGTTGAAACTCTAAAATGGAAATTAAGTACGGTAATATTTATGAGATGAATTATTACCCTTATACCCCAAACACTGAGTATTAACAAATGATGTTGATGACATCTAACGTCGAATAGTATCATGGCAAATATTTAGTGTATATTAGAAATTCAAAGTTGCGTAATCATAATTCACTTAATTAATTAACGATCATATTTAAGTTTATGATCTTAATATTCTGAGACAAAAACTAACAGTTATTGTATTTTTATTAATAATCCGTGCTGAAAGCATTCATATATATAAGGAATTAATTAATTAATATAGGAAGAATAGCTTCAGACGTTTAGGTTGATCTACCGGTCATTAACATATAGCTAATATAACCAATAAAAAATTTACAACAAAGTCCCCCTAAAATAATAGCAGCTTATTGTATTCGGTTTACCAATCTGCTCATAACGTCATCATTATTACAGTCATTACCATTTGTATTATACCTCATTTTTATCTACTAAGGTAGCCTATAAATTTAATGTATGATCGATGTTAGTATACGAACTAGAGAGGTACTGTATCCTATTGAGTTGAGGGTTTAATAAATATTGATGAAATTAAAATCCAATACGAGAATATAAAAGTAATAACTTCTTCTGTGATTTCGAATTTTATTTCTTTTGAGGTTTACTGTACTATTTGTTACAGAGGTCAATTTCTGCCTTGATGCTACTTCCATAATTATGAATCTTTCATAGCTACAGATAGAGATATAAGCCAATTTTTAGTTCTTACCTTTGATAATATCAATCTATAAAATGTTGTCTGAGAGTTTTTAGTAAAATGGGGTAAGTTTATAAAGAAACATCTGTGTTACGCTGTCAACAGGAAGCCAACCATTTCTTAACATTCGATTGTATTTCCAGTTAGCGAGGTGATTAAAATAACAATCCAATACAAGTACAATGCTAAAATCGATTGAACGTCATGCTATTATATTAACGTCTGAGCTCAAGGCAACCATAGTTAAATAAGTTTACTTTAAATTTTAAAAATAGGAAATTTAATAAGAAGTGCTACTAGATGTTCAATTTTAGTCCATAAATGGTATTGTACGAGAACTCTTAATTAAAATATAGAACTTAACTATATTTTTCCTGATATTAAAATCTCCAGATTTTAAATTACTTCTTATGTATGTAATGAAGGATGTAAGATTAAAACTAACAATTGGCAATGAAAGCCATTATAATCTATCATTTTAGAATAACCTATGATGTTTAAAGAAATAATATTTTATTTGTTTTATTATTAAGAATTGAATTATTAGCTAAAATTAATTAAAATAAATGCCTATAATTTGATTTATGAAATTAAAGGTGGCATGATAAGCTAGTAAAAATCTGCAATATACTTGTATATATTGACACATATACTAATCCATGATACATCGAAAGCAAATTTTAAAACTATGGAACAAGGAGATACACGCGCGATATCGTTTGTGCTGACTATACAGATATCTACGAGTATAAAGAAAATGTCAAGAAGATACTGTCCCTTTCAAATCTATCACCATTATGTTAGTAACCTTCTGTTTAAGTTTCATTTTAGTGGTACCAATTAAATGGAGATAGACAGAAATATTGAATATTAATATTTTTGCTACGGAAATAAACTTACGCTAAACTTCAATTTTATGATAATTTTACGTAATTATTTCACGCATTGTACTGTATATATATATATATCATATTAAAATCTGCTTGCAAAAAAATATGTGTGCAAATATTCGGTGTAAATTAATTACGTCTCGTATACGGTATTGTACTTCATAAAATTGTTCGTTAATTGAGGGAAGATAACTAAAATACTACGTGATTATTATGAAGAATCGAAGATTAAATTATATTCCGCGTTTATTATACGAGCAATAACCTTTATCTCCTGTAATTTGGATTCTAGAGTAAGAAAATCCATGTATAATGCAATATATCATTGGTACATATGTACCAATAATCTATTCATTTAGGCCTTAGATTAGTAATTTATCAATGATAAAGTCGCGCCCTTATGGGCTAATTTACCTTATATTTACAGATGTGATTATACAGTGCAAGTGCAATCGAATTCTAATTACACTTTCAGTATTTAATTAGCGCTTTTCTCACTTAGAAAAGAAGTAGGGAAATACAAACTAATTACACTAATAGATCTGAATAATATACTCCCTAACAGATTTTGCTCAAAATGAGATCGTCTGATCGCCAGATAAAAGCAAAAGTTAAAATATTTATGGCATTGCGTAATAAATACTGTAAATGTTCATGAAAATCTTTTAATACGAATACATTGTACAGTACTGTATAGTATTGTAAAAGTCATCTCACTACAGCATGGTATCCGATGGCAAATCAATCTGTAAACGATAGCATTTACATTTAACTAAATAGTCCAAAATTATACTGTTTTGCTAGCTAGTATCCAATGGTGTGTAATTTGTTGTGCGTAGTACACTATGTAGTAGTAGATAATTTCCGATTTCTAACATGACTATCAGGTATGAACTTTTTCTTCACCATACCAAAAGTACGAGTATGCAATGAGAAATGTCTTACCCAAAGGTGTTTGTTTTTGTCAATATCTATTCCATATTATAAACCTAGTCGTAATTTATTTTAAGAACGATAATGTCTTATTAAGAGTCACATTTTTTCGCCATTGCTCGTACAATTTCAAGAAATTAGAATTTGTTAGTTAGGAGATCCAATAGCATCGTGTATTGAATGCGTCGTTGTATTGGCCAAAATAGGTACATGACAGATACCAGCTCAATAAAATTTAATTTTTAAAAATATTATGTAACAACGTCCCATAAACAAATAGTATTAATATGCAGACTTTTTATTACAAGAAACAATTATGATAGCGATATAAAACATTGAATGCAGAATGCAGTCATCTTCAATCGTATAGTTACTAAGGCAATAGATAATGTGAGGATTCGATGCTTCGGCTTGGAGTAGATTGATTACCCGTTGACCAGGACTGACAAAGCTTTGACAACATCGCCACCGTTTTCTCGTAAATTTTTCTCAGCTACAGCTTTGGAGATTTCCATTTCATTTGCCTAGTTACAGCAGATAACAGTATGATCGTAACTATGTTATGCAATGATAGGAAGGCAAACTGATCGTAATTATTAATTAATTCTATAATTTGTGTTTAATTTATCCTCTGTTATCCTAATACGAATGGATTTGACTTACAATTAACTCAATGTCTTCCTTATTCACTTTAACTTTAGCTAATTCCAGCTCTCTATGAAGAAAATAGCAAATATTGTTCTCATTAAAGACGCGACGTATTATTGAGAAAATTCAATTCAGCACAGCGTAGCTAATAAACTATAAATAAGCAATCTACAATACACTCAATCCATCGATATGAATACTAATGACTGTATGATCGTTCGCACCGTCAATAGCATCTTGTATGATGAAAATCGAACGTAACATCGACACGTATTTCGTGCTAATTCAACATTGCTATCGATCGACTGAGCAAGGTATAGACCAGCTATTCGTTTGCAACTTGTATTACATACCTACGCGCTTTTTTATTTAATTCTTGTTGACGTTTCTCTCCGATGAGTTGGAAAGCCTTAACATATGAAAAATAATAGAAAAGTAACAAGGTAAAATTTCAAGTTGAGAAGAGGAATCGACACTAACATGAATGCAAATCTCCTGGCAGAGGAGAATATCAAATTATAGCTTTCCATCCTGCTAAGAACAGTTCATGGTATACAACTGATACGAAAGCTCACTACTGGTGCCTGATTTATTTCATTCCCTGCATCATTACCAAGCAGGCATAAAACAAGCACTATGTACCTTGACAGTTTGTTTTATCATAACGACTTGTCTAGCCTGTAACAAACTGGAAATGAAGGCTTAGCAGGTGAACATGATCGTAGACTACATTATATCCATTCTTCCAATGAAAAAGGTACGCAAAAGTTTCAGATTGCTACAAACTATATTAAATACCCACTTTACATTGCATCAATCAGAATAGAGATGTGTGGATATCGGTGATGAACATTATGGTGGGTATGAGTTAACGGCCACCTTGCAAGTCGTCGCCTCAACAACAAACGTAGGATTGATCAATAATTGTATAATAATTGTATTCTTGAACTAAGTCAATTTCATACTGCACTCATCGATATCATCATGTTACAAAACTGGCTGTTACTACTACTGCTACTACTGACATTTTCAATATCCAATTTAATTTCTTGTTCTTCAGCATAATCAGTGACACGTTCTAAATCTGCAGCAGTTTCACTATCGTGTTTCTTGCCAGTATTAGGGACGCCAGCATTCTCTTCCTCCATTTTGCGTTGTAGTTGGCCGTGACCGAGGACTGGTGTCCGTCCTGTCTCTGACAATATCCAGTATGATGAAAAGCCCTTGGCTATCTAGTGTCTATTGTACACCGTGCAGATTATAGTCTGCTATAGTGAATATATTTCAAGATCAATTTTTATTGCCTTTTTCTTGCGCAGGAGCACATGTACCATACGTACAATGCATTGTACTGTACATAGAGGAGGTTTTCCTTGACCACTTGACCTCCCCTGTGCTGTACACTGTAGAGTACAGCATGTCAGTAAGGAATCACTAGGACTACTGAAAGATGCGAGCAGCTTGATACAGATCGGATTAATGATGGCGCAAGGTTGGATTCACTATGAAAAATGATTGAGTGACTGCTCGCTCATGCGCTAAAACCGGTCTCCTACACTCGTGATACTTTAGTATCGTCACGGAATGGTGGTATCACGTGTACATCATCACGAGTCAGACGCATCGAGTTCATAAAAGGAACTCTACTGTAATGTACTGTACATTACACTGAGTGTACAGTGTACAGTACTGTACTGTACAGTAAGTTGATAACCAGTGTTGAATGACCAGACTGTAAGACTTTAGTCGTCTTGTACTGTAGGTGTATCGTGCATAGATTCAGCTACAGTCAAGCCTGTGTGGGCGATACATATCATAGTTTGCCGTGTTTACTACCCAGCAGCAGCCCCATCCAAATAATACAGTAGTGTGTTCCATCCAACTTGATATTGTCCCTCCAGCTACCTTGAACCTGACTCAAACAACCAAGGCCCAATTAGCTCTTCTCTTCCTTTTCCAGACTATTCTTGCTACTCATGAGAGCCATTCCATTCCTCTCTATCTTTAAATTAGCCTTATTTGCCATGGACCTGAGCAATTGAGCATGGAATAGTGGATAGTGAAACAAAGTACTTGTCAACCTCCTTCATTCAGGAGTGGATCGTGCTACAACATTGTTAAAACGTTTATCATTGTTGTTGATTTCCATTGATAAATAGTTATCCTACCGTCTATTAGACTGGTTGTTTTCAAGCTTCGAAAGGGCCAAGATGGATGCAACCAAGTCAGAAGATGAAGATAAACGAGAACCCTCCAAGGTGCAAGTAAGCCTCCAGTTTTTTTATTTATCGTACAGTTAGTACTGTCCATAGGACTATTTCTCTCAGATTAACATGTTGAGTGTTGCACAATAAAAACAGTCAGACGAGTGCTGATAAAATTAGACCAATAAATCGATGCTGATAAGAATTAATTTTACTATATTATCATTGATAATTAATGAATGAATGGATGAATAGATGGCATGTTTGTCCAACTGCTGAACTGAATGCCATCTACATGGATTCAGCTAGTATGGAGCTATTATTAACTCTTTCACTTCGATTGATTATATTATACGCGTATATTGTTTAATTATCAATGTAGCTACGGTTCGACAACTTGCATACCTTGATGACAGCTTCAGTTAAAATACTTGTTCACGTCGGATAGTAGCATAGCTAATCCTTGGTCCAATGGCATATTATAAATCGTACTGAACTAAGTGGATTGCTTGAAATTCGTAATTTGAAGTCTTGGGAAAGATTGCTTACTGTTCAGTAGAATTACTTTCGATTCTGTCACTTCAAATTTTCATTAACAACAATGATAAATTAGAATTATTCGTGCTGAGAAGTCAGATAGATGTGTGCTGAAATTGTACACTTCCACAATAGTGCATGAGTGATTAACTTGCTTTCAAATGTTGATTAGAGACGCTTGCAACATATTAGCAGCACTGTTGACTTGCAAATGTTTACTGTAATGCGCCATACGATAAGCTGAAACAAATATCGCTCGGTTATACGGTTTACGGACAAGTTCAGTCATGAAATCATTCAAAGTAGTCGATCATCAAGGCTCTGCTTTGCTTTCAATTGATTTTCCGCTATTAGGATACCTCAGGGGTGCCCGTATATCTGCATTCAATGTTGTCATTCTTACTAGTCGGATATATTTTCCTAGGATAGTAGGATGCCTTGTATTCGATCACTTACGAAAGCGAAGATTATTTTTAATAATTTCTATTTGCATTAGCTTCATGAAATACCATCTTAATTGTACGTGAACTGGAAAAGTATTTATCATGTTGATCTACTCTTTCATGGCAGTCATTGGCCAATTCTTATTCACTATTTTGCAAGCATGTCATTAAAATATCGTTTATCAGCATAAAACAAGCTTAGAATAGACGAGTAGTAAGCCAGCCGACCGCTTGCTAACTAACCTCTAGTACTTTACTGCTCTGCAATACTCAGCGTTAGTCCGGTACAAACTCCATTTTTGTTAGGAAAAGGAAATACTTGCGTATTGCTACTAAATAAAGCCAATATTAATAATAATGATTGACTTTTTTGAATTAATATAATTGATTTGAATTCAATCTAGGTTCTGTCAGCTGGAGCTGTTCCTTTTGTTCCATCCTATTTTTTAAATAAACAAGAAGATAACCTAGTTGCAGATAAATTGACATCATCTAGCAAGCATGCCCAATTGCAGAACAAAAAAAACATTCATCGCAGAAATAAGGCATCAGGCTATGCTGCCAATTACTATCCTAACATGCCATCTCCAGTGCGGACCAATAATAGTTTGCCACTACCCGGAATGCCGGGTAGTAGTAATAACTTGACGCCTTGCGATCAATATCTTCCGATAGATTATTGCCCTTTTATTCCGATACCTTATCAATACCCACCTAATACAATTTCTGATAATTACCTTATGAATCACAGAGGATATTATCCCATACCCGGAAATTATAACCAAAAGAAGAAACCTTTTCAGCGTCACAGTAATCCTGATGTGAAACATGATACCCATGAAAAAGATACTAAAGTTCAATCCAATGAAAAGGAAGTCAGCCAAGTTAACAATGATACTAATACTGTTGACACCACTAGCAACCGTAATAACAATAATGCTAATCAAAATGAGAAAAAGATTACTCCATTAGCTGGTAACTCTGCTGATTTATTACAAGAAACGAAAAAGTCGAAAAGGAAGAAAAAGAAAAAAAACACACCTGCTAATGACAAAGTTTTGTCTACCGCCACCGCATCCGATAACTCCCATCAAGGTAAATTTAGTCATAAATGATAGCTAAAACTATCGCTTCATTTTGCAATTTGATATCTCTGTATTTAATTCTTGATAGCTTCTGCTCTAATTAAGGCTTGCACTTTAATTGCAATCAAATTACGTAAGGGTCCGATATTGACATTCATAGATTAATTTTTTTACTTAGAAATTCCAATATCAAATGACAAAAATCAGCAGACACAAGATGCAATTTCAGTACAAACACCCAGCTCGATACTAGACGTAGTTTCAATGAAAACACTAAATCCGTCAAGTTTAGAACAATCTGAAATAGAAGATTTTCCTCAACTTAAAATCAATTCAGAATCCAATGTAAATACATCAACAGTAAAATCCTATAGTCAAGTTCTACAGATGCCTCCTTCGAAACAGGTAAAATTCTAAAGTCACCATTTTGTAGAATCAGAATATGTGAAATTAATTATTTCGATGGCAATAGCAAAACTGATCTTACTACTTATGTGTTGATATAAAAGTTTTTTACGTATCTGCATTAACTACGTTAGAGTGATACGAAAACTATCCCCCAAGATAATGACAATGATATAAACCGGAAGGATCTAAATAGCTCTAGTACTAGTGATAACGATCACAAAGATGATTCCAATCAAGATCAGGAAACAAAATCAAAAAAGAAAAAAAAGAAAAAGAAGAAGAAAGCTAACCAAGGTGCTAAAGCAATTGACCGAAAGACAACCTTTAACATAGGTGAAATAATATCTCAATCTCAACAACGCCAGGTAACAAATTACTTTAAAAATAAGTTATATAGATATTTATGACGTATGCATATATTAGTAACTGATAGAGACGATAATTCGATAACGTGGTTTATCAATAGTTGAATACTCGCAATATTGTATGTGTAGGTATGTAAATAATGTAATTTTAATGCGGTTGATTTTCATTTAATATTTAAGACTACTAGTAATAACAAAGAAAAAGTGAAGAATACAAAGAAAGGTATAACTATCAGCATCGGCATTAGTAATCCAGGTATATACGTCCACAAAAAAAATGAAGATAGTCAGCGATCGCTATTGCCTAGCCAATCTGATAAGAAAGTTAAGGTATAAACTACGTAAAAATCGTTGTTTTACAAGGCCCCATAACATGATGCCAACTACAGTAGCTGCTATGTGCTCTTTCGAATTGATAGTAATTATAACATAATTGTATGTATTACAACTTAGATAATCAAATTAGCGTAGCATTAATCAATAAAAGAATTATACCTTCCTCATTGTGATTAACAACAGTAAAAGTGATAAAAGGACTAAACGGCTTGTAACTACAGCATAGAAGAAATTGTGACATTAGATAGTAATATGTCTCTGTAAATATTATATTACTGAGTAATTTACATATTGTTGTAACTTAATATTCAGACTATCCGTGATATGCAAAATTATACATATGCAAGTCATCTTTTTGCTTCGTATCATAATGCAAAATACAATGCTCGACTATAGCGACGCATAGATTCTAAGTCACTCGCTAATAGTTATTATTGTTTGCGTAAAAATGCGCATTAATAGCCCTTGAATCCACTTGACTCTTCCGCATCAACTATTATGCATGGCAAACAGCGAGAGACACCTAAGAAGAAAAAGCCGAGTCTACTTAAACGTGTAAGTAAATAAATTTAAAATTTATAATATGGCGTTACTAGGACAAATCTTGATATATTTTTGCCTATTGTAAATGACTTTAGGTCATACTCAAAGAACGTAACGACAAGAAAAAGTCTAAAGATATTCGGGCACACTCCTTACCAAAGTACAGTTGTTTGTTGTGAATTGTAATTTTATATTGTCAACATAACGCACACTTTGTGGAAGCTTTTCAAGCGTCATCTCTATGTATAATCATATTTCACTGTGTAAAATTTCTTCTAGTTTATATCAAGACAACAATTTAATTGAAATAGCTGATGAAACCCACCAGTGCCGTAAGTGATTAACTGCTCAAATACTTTTCAACTTTACTAAATAGTAAATATTAAGTGCAAAACTTACTGTAGTGGTTAATGGCTGTATAAATTATATCGTTGAGCAAGGTAACACTATAACTGAAATATATCGTTTAATACTGCAGTTTCATTGAGTACCCAGCACCATCCCAAAGTCGGTACACTGTTCTTAACTGTTACAAAATATGGATCAATTGATGGCCTTACCGAACAATCGACGAAATCAGACATTCATAGTCGAAAGTTTCGTGAGTATGTAAAATATAACTTGCTTAATTAATATATTTTATTTATAGATCGATTATTAATAGTGACATACTTTTGTCTTTTAGGTACTGTGATCATGTTTTATCTAAAGAAATTAATAATTACATATGGGATTTATTAAGAGAATTAGTCCGATTTCAAGATCGGCAGTATCAAAAAGATCCCATTAAGGTAGGCGGTTGCTTTAAATTTATTACTACAAATTGTAGAATATAAATGCTACTTCTAGTTTATAGTTGTGATATGTATTAAAAAATTGCTAATTGACAGGCAAAGATTCGACGTAGATATGTCTTAGGCCTTAGAGAGATTCAAAAGTATCTTCGCCTTAAAAAGCTAAAATGTGTCGTTATTTCACCAAATTTAGAAAAAATTACTTATGAAGGTAAACTAAATTTGTATTGGTTAAAGCGCTATGTTACAGTTAATTATGATATCATAAAGTTTGCTCACTAAGCAATTCTGATATTCTGCTTACCTTAAGGTGGTATAGATCATACGTTGCAACGAATCATTGAAACCTGTCACTTTCAAAACGTACCTGTTGTTTTTGGGCTAAATCGACATTCTCTTGGTAGAGCAGTTAAGAGACATGTTCCTGTTAGCATCGTTGGTGTAGTAAATTACGATGGAGTACATGTAAGAATGTAAAATCTTAAGATTAAAAAATTAGAAGATAGTTTAAATCGTCTTACTAAGTTATTCTAATGTAGATCGATTGATGAATCTAAAATCGTATCTATGCTGACAATTGTAAGGCGTATATTACTGCATTGCTAATTTCTAATATGATCTTTGATATTCATACTGACAGGAAAAATATCATGAGTTAATGAAACTGGTCAAGACTGCACGTGAAGATTATAAGAATCTGAAAGTAAAAAAGCTATTGGAAAATATTACCAATTAAATCATTCTAATCCGATAATATCAAATTAATTGTATTGCCCTATTTGCTTATATTCCACTGTTACTTACGAAAACAATACTATAACATAGAAGGTTCATTTAATGATGGAAAGCAATTAATATATTTTATGTCTGATTTATTTACATTTACTATTGGTTACTTTTAGTAAAATCGTCTAATGTGTTATTATCTTCAATGGAACGTGATAAGTTCTCTTTGGATATATGTTCTTTTTTAATAAAAACAACAAAAGTAGGCAGCGAGAAATAAAAAGATGTCTTTTATATCGTAATTTATGACCAACTGATCATGAGCTTACAATATTCACGAGGATCTACATTTAATAGTGATAGGTGTACACATAGAGCACATACGTAATACTGTACAATGTACATTGCTGTAGTGCAGTCCCAAATATAGCTTAGATTGCGATTCAAGATTATACGAGAATAGGTTAAACCGTACGTTAGAGTGTAAAATTGTCTTAAGTAACTATTTGTGGAAGATATTTACAGTACATATTGTAGTAATTGTATTGAGATGCTTATATTAAGATTCTGAGATAATAATAGATAGTACTAATTATGTTAGTACCGTGAGATTTGTATTATGACGCTTTAATTAGAAGTGCGAATTATGAATTGATACATCTGACTATAAACTCTAATTTTATAAATGATCTCCTTGATTTATATTCGATAATTTATCTGATAACTTCCAAAATACAGCTTGGCTATGTTCACATGCTATTATTTGCCCCACTAATTCTACTGTTGATAAAATCAAAAACATCATGCTCAGTAAATCTCCTGGCGACGTTCGCGAACATAGAAGTTGTGATGAAATTCTTGAACACGAATATAATTATCCACTAGAGTTCATTCATTAATCAATTAAATCCATCAGGATTGCCTCCCTATAACTTACTGTTGAAAAAAGGCTACAGTATAACTCTTTTAAGAAATTTAGACATGAAAAATGGCCGTGCAAATGGCTGTAGATATGTAATTAAAGGATTGTATGATTACGTTATCAACGCAGTCATTGCTATAGGCATTAACGCAGGAAGCAAATATTACGTATTAATTTAATTCCAACTGATGTTATTTATCCTTTTCATACGCAAAAAAAACAGTTTCCAATTCGGACTGCATTTGCTATAACAGCTAATAAATCTCAACGCCAAACATTAAATAGGATTAGACTGTATCTTGAGTAGATAGACTAGTTTAGGTACGTTCAAAGTTATTTTGTGAAGCACTTAGCCGCACACGCAGTGTCAGCAATGTTAAAATTCTAACCAAAAACGCGCATCTATCCGATAGTATTATGCAATTTGCTGATAATATAGTACATCCTGAAATTTTGTATATAAATGCACTTATCAAGACAGCATTAGCCTTTGCATATAATGTCTACATAATTGAATTGAGATGATTTTATCTTAAATTGTCAACATAAGGCTTGAAATTATATCAATTGTCCATGTAAATTTGAATTAAAGTAGGTTATTTTCATGATACCTTTAGTTTTGCACAGGATTGAAATCATTCAACAGTACTATATACAGTACAGTATAACGCAAATTATAACGTAAAAAATCCAAGAATAGTAGCTGTTAAACACAAGATTGTCAAAAATATATTGTATTATACTTCCTTCCCTCCGTTCACATGGGCGGGTATTCTTTACAACGTAATGGTTGATTCGGGTATCGTGGTGCTGTTCTATGGTAAACGTATCCTACTTTTTACATACATAGTAATAGCAAAGGTTAACGTAAACTATATTAGGTTTCCGTTGCACGCTATCGAATGCGCATCAACACGGTAAAAGTTACTGAACCTCTGACAGGTCTATCAAATGTTAATACTATCTGTTAAATGAGCACATTATCGTAAACCGTCAGCAAACCAACGGGAGTTTGTACTAGTAATTGTTAAACATACGGCATTACAGGATGGTTATTGTACGGTAGTATATTCACATAGCTTTAATGCGGAAAAAGGATAACGCTAGACACAGATAGGAATCTAATACAAAATTAGTGAATACAAATTGAGTTGTACAGTACTGTATATCGAGGAAATCACGAACGAATAATGCCACGTAGTAATAGAAATTCTAATGTCCACGAAAACCAACCAACAAAAATCATCCCTCCGTTCACATGAACGGGTATTTTTTTTACTAGTCTTACGTTATAGAGTGAAGTTTGCAAGAAACTGTAATTCTTGTTATATTTTTGAGAAGACACTTTATCACAGTTGGATGCAATGTATGTCAGTACATTAGGCTTAGGTCAGTGTAGGAACGTACTAATAAAGGCAGTGGACAATGCGAAACAGTTCTTTGCTTGATCATTTACGATATCCGATCTAAACTAAATGTTATCTTTAGGCAGCTATGAAGAGGCCTATACGTTAACTGGTCAGAAATATTTATAGTAGGACCTTTCAAGGTCGTGATGTTATAGCTTGCGAATACTGAATCCCAAGCTATTATTCGTAGAATGAATATAATTGATGTGGTACAACGAGTGGCTGTTGTATGTGACTAAATATACTGTGTACTCGTAAGCATCAGGCATAAAGATAATAACTCTTGTCATTTCTAACGCTTACGCATTTCCCTGTACTACTCTTATTATCTACAATTAAACAAACTTGAAATAAGAAGGAATCATACATATCATCAATATCAATTTTATTATCCGAAAAATGCAGGAAAGATGTACAAAATTTGGCCATGTAAAAGCACAATACATGTATGATAGTAAAATAATCCAATCGAGGCTTAGTTTTGTGAGCAATAACAACATTATTGCATATCACTGATATCAGATAATATTATTGCCAGATTTTAATATAACAACAACTGCATTTGTCTAAAAGCATACCGCATATACGTACTGTTAATCTCATTACCTTAAGACTTTACATCCAAGATATACTGTACAGTCACAGTAAGATGTAGCATAGCAGCTACACGATCAACAAATATCCAAAGATGTTTCTTACGTTACTAAAATTACTGTATCTCAGCCAGAAATAAAATTAAATAATAATCCATAACTAAATGTCATATAGAACCCGTATCTGTAATCTTCATTTCAATAATTGACTAGTTACAACTTAAAATAGATAAAATATCTTGTGACGTTGATAAATCTTTTCAAGGTACTTTGGAATTGATTAGATTAGTTTAAGTATTATCACTATCATATTGTTAATCTATAATCAGCAAAGTTAATATAAAATAATTGATTGATTAACACCAACCGAATAGAATCAAGTAATTATTTACTTGTAACGTTGTAACAGGAAATTTACTGATATTATAGCGAGTGGTCTACACATTTTTCCTTTATCAGAGTATCACATTTCTGTTATGTAACGATCTAGTTTGTTTGCTAAATAAGAATAATATTTATAACTAATCTTTTGGAATTGCAAAAGATTGATCCATTACGTGAGCCAACCTGAGTTCAAGTCGTAAGATGACGTTTGTGTTAGCAATTTACAAAGTACCGTAATTATTCATTTTAAAGGTATATTGTAAATGTGTCGCATGGAATAATTATAAAATGCTATCCATTAAAAACGTATTCATTCACAGGAAATTTCCGCACATTGCAAAAGGTAGGTTAGAACAATATCTCAAGAGTACATAGTGTAACTGTAATTCAATTTCCATGGCGTTTTAATCTTTAATAATATAAAATAAGGATGGATAAAGCATTTCACAAAATATCTATCATCTTTCGTAAGATGGACTAAAAGATATCGTAGAGTACAAATTGAGTATTTATCATACAAATTTCTTGTGGTATCTTCATTCAGTGTATAATATATATATTCAGATACAATTCGATAAACAAATTCATTTCTTTTTGGCACTTAAATTCTTAATAGTTTCATAACTGATAATTATAATAATACTTGACGGGGCCATAGAAATAACTCTGGCGCTCATCCCTTTTGTAAATCCAGCTAGACCTTCTTCTTGTATTAAAGTCTTTGTAGTTGCAATGATAGATTTAGTATCCAGTACCTGATGAATGACGACGATCAGATAATCGGTAAGAAAGCAAAATTAGTACAGTTACATCTAAAATTGATCAACTGAACAAAGAATAAGGTAAATGAGCTTATAATCTGCTCTAATTGCACTATGAACACCATTCAAATAAGTACCGTAATACACTTATAAGATTAATATTGCAAAGTTTATTCTTTCAATTAGTTTATCAATTGGTACTTTTTCTGCTTTTCATCTATTTTCAATTACTTTTAATTTTATCTACCTGCATTCTGGTACGGATAACATCAACTGGATTGATTAGAACCGCTGACGTGATACCAGCTGTGGCCCCAGCAGTAGCTTGTGCCACTAGATGCGGTGTATTAGGAGGTATAAATTTGCTTAATAAGTTGTTATAGGCAGCATAAGAACCCCACCAAATTGCGCTGCTAGGACCAAATGTTAAGATAGATATTAAGTATCCACGGTAAAATCCACGTATTCCGTAAGCTTTCCAAATTTCATTAGCGATAGTTTTAGCCGATTTTAACTTGGCATCTTGCTGACTAAGAGTATATAATGAACGAAATTGAGGCGAATTTATAGTTTTGGTCGATTTTTGACTGGAAGACGGCATGATGATGCTGCTGCTGCAGGATTTCTGATGGCGAATGGACGATCAGTCGTGTGTCTACTTGCAATGGTTGTGGTTGCTTTGCTCTTTCTATCGTATTGATCTTGATTAGCGATTTCCTTCTTTGAAGAAGGTGAGTGACTGGTATAACTTTCCGGTGCCTGTTGACCTTGTACCATTAGTTTTTGTGACACAATATCAATCGGTACTCCAAATGATTGAGCAATAACGGAAGCCGCACCACCAGCAACAAAGCCTCGAGTAGCTTCGCTAACATAATTTGATTGTAATTTTTGCCTAACAATCTCGTAGGCAGTAATGTAAATCTGGCCAATACCTAAACTAACTGAATTGACAAGGAATCCTTTATATAAGCCTCGTAATCCTTCGTAACGCAGTATCTTTTTGAATGCATCAAAAGTGCCGGTATAAATCCCAGTACCTCTCTGTACTTGTAATCGTGTTTTGATTAGATTGGCAGGATATAAAGTAAATCGTATACCAAAATAAATAGAAGGTCCAATAGTATAATACTTGAATTTATCTAAATCATCCCAACCAAGTGATTCAATTTTTTCTGACATGGTTGTGCTTTCGATGAATAAAGTGTATGCTAGTAATAATAATAATAATAATAATCCAAATGTGAGGATATGAATAAATTGATACTCTAATAAGGTGATGGTGTGCAATACGCGAATCGCCAATGGACGACGTTATCACGATGTAATAACAGATACTGTATCTAAATATGTAGAGTACAATATAGTACTTTACAGTATAGCAATCAAGTTCCGGTCTTTGCCAGGTAATAATTTAGTGTTACAACATGGGATTGTAATAATTCCCTCCAAGCGAATTCAAATTCAAATTCACTTACTATACGATATCAGATTTGACAGTGAGTTGAAGACATTGATCGCGAGATCGAATATCTTCACGTCATTAATTTTTATTGCATCATTCAACCAATCGTTGCTTGGAATGAATTCTAATCATTACTCTGAGTAGATGAAGTTGTTATCTAATGACCAATAAATTAGCTACTTTTAACCATGGATCGTTTATTTATAACAAAGGTCAACGTTGGTTGGTTGATTGTTTCTTGCTTTTTCCCACTAGGAAGAATTGGATGGAACGAATTATCCGTTCTCTCTCGGATGATTGCAATAAGTTATCAGCGTAATTTCAATTTTAATCACCGCCACAACGCTGGCAAAAGACCGTATGCAGTAGAAGTGAATACTTGCTTGCAAAGTGAGAAACTTTTATGACGTACAGTACTCTTCTAAACTTAATATGTGATCTTGTCAGTCTGGATAGATGGCATCCAGTCTTGCAGTCAATTTGGCTTGAATTCCAGTTTTCGACGAATGGAGCGCGATCACATTAGACAGCAGAATGGTTGCATCTAGCGTTGCTGCCGTCAATTTTGCCTCTTGGCTCTTGGCTATGGAGTGGCTAGATATTCTCTTTTAAGGGTCTGGCCCGATCTTGGTTACCGTATTTTTCCCCGTACATGAACTACCGTACGTACTGTACACTGTACAGTACAGTACTGTACAGGTACTGGATTAGTGGATTGCGTGAACAGAGAGCAGCAGCAGCGACAATCCAACCCCATTTTTTCATAGCAATGACTGAGCATATTGCACAGTATTGTACGTCTGTGCTGCTGATCAGACTGAAAACCTCAGCCGTCATCGTATAGTAGAGTGCTACAAACTGGCATAATCGTACGTACTGTACTGTAGAGTAGAAAGGGTAAAATAGGGGAAATATTCACGGTACAGTACCCACTGCGCATAGGCTATGCGGCATATCGTGACCTCGGTCACCTGTTTACATACCCTCTCTCATTCAGTGTTCAACAATTGCTTCTACCGTGCAGTAGAATTTAGATTCCACTGACCTCATCTGAGTAGGCTAATTTGCATGATTACAGTAAGCAGAAAGAGCAACTCGTCGGAATTTACGGTCTGTTATTACCATTTTCACTGTAGTATACTCTATTAATGACTTTACGTTCAAGATTGGGGGAATTTCTGTCAACGGTTTGCGTAGTTAAAATGTCAATTGACGTTTTTATAAGACTACAGCGTGAAAACCATGGACAGAAATTTCCCCCCTGGATAAAAAAAGAGGACCCTGTTCGATAAAGCCGCCCATTTCTCAGATAGTGATAGAAAAACACTACAGGTAGAGGTACGTACTATGCATTTCTGTCAACGCTTTGGGTAGTTAAAATGTCAATTGACGTTTTTATAAGACTACAGCGTGAAAACCACGGACAGAAATTTCCCCCCTGGATAAAAAAGAGGGCCCTGTTCGATAAAGCCGCCCATTTCTCAGATAGTGATAGAAAAACACTACAGGTAGAGGTACGTACAGTACAGTACTATACACTTCTCACAAGCCAGCATCGTACATAATACCGTACTATGGGGTTCAGAAAAAAATGTGGAGCGCTCTTTACAGTGTACACATGTACAGTACATGGCGACAGTACTCTGCACTGTATACTACAATGCACGGTACTGTAGTTTTTTTCAACAAGCTGACGCTGTAACAGCAGTGTACTGATGGAACCGTAGCTGTTGCATCGAAACCTTGATACACTTGATCGCGAGCGAGTACTGTACTGTAGCACTCGGCACTCGCTCAGGCGGCTCGGTCAACTACAGTGATAGCAATAATAATAAAAGTTGACCAACATCACACAACCCGCATTCGGTCAAATCCATACTGCTAACATTGATTGTCATTCAATTCGTTCAAAGCTTGCAAACGATGGCGGCAGGAAAGCGCATTAGTTGTATTTTAATCGATCTTAGTGGAACATTACACGTTGAAAACCAAGTTATTGCAGGATCTATCGAAGCACTGGACAGGTTAGAATTGGCTTAACTAAACTGTTCAACTACAGTTGATTTGAATGCATTGCTGGACTTGCATGCCCAGTTACTTTCATAAGTAAATACAGTACTTTAATCCTGGATCAATTAATTATATTTTCTGTTGAAGGGTGATGAAAGACCCATCATGAATGTATTGTTGTTCGTCAGCGAAAGATATTTTCAGTGAAAAATGCGATGGATGCTTGCAAACGATCTTTTTCAGTTTTTTTTCCATAGTACGTAATTTTACGGGATATGGATATCGTTCATTGAATTTATGCTCCACTCCTAACAGGTCATTTCACCCTGACGTCTGAAACGGTCAAACGTAACAGTTCTTGACACCAACGCACTTCAATCCGCCTCCAATTCAGATTTCATGTCATAGAGTTTTACCACTGTGAATTGAAATTTAAACCAATTAATCGTAGCTAAAAAAAGTTCAATAACTTCCATTTCTATACTAAATTATCCTTCATGGCCAAGGATGCAACGGTATTTGTACAGTATGATATTTAATTTTTTGTTATTGTTATTGCTTTTATGATACCGCAGCCATCACAGACTACTTAAATGTTGTGAGTAGTGTCTCCTTCCGTCATTCAATCGTTGACATACGCAGTGAAATCAGCCTGATTGAAGTATGTCGGCTGCTCGCTTACACTGCAATGCCAACTGCAATGCGTCGACGTAGATTGAGCAACCGATAAAGCGTTCCATCAAAGTACATGTTGAACTAATTATACAATATGGTTAAGCAACTATCCATTTCTTATGCTTTTAATTAATTTATACCGTAACGAATCCTCGCTGTGCAGCTTTCGTTTTTTTCTTTTCAAAATTCAATTCGATAAAATTGCAATATCGAGTGCTGGTAAAGGGCGACATATTACACTCACCACTGGTTCTAACGATGCTAGAAAGCATACTGATATTTTTAGTATCATGCTGTCAGTCCTAATCATGCATGATATTCCGATATGTTCTGAAGTGTTATATCATCCACTCTCATAGTGCAGTATATAGCAATGTTTTGCCAAACAAAATGGTGTTAGAATGCGTAAACTTGGTGGACTGTACAGTACTTAGTTTCTATTTCATAAAAGAGTATTGATCCAATTTATGCCGAACTGCAGTTCTTGAGGTTGATTGATTACCTTCTGTACAGGCATGGAAAACAGTACTGGAAGAAGACTTCTCCTGTAGTGGTCCTTGATATTTTGAAATGATTTCACACCGTATCTGTTTCAACTGTTTAGCGTGGATAATAATAATAATAATAATAATATTTAAAGTGAAATAGTGCTGCATAGGTTTGTAACCTTGCAGTTCACGAAGGATCAGGGGTTATTTCTTTAGCATCAAACTTGATGAAGGAATTGGTTTTAGATGGCCGATTGGCGATGCATAAATTTTTGTCAATGTTCCACAATTCAAATCCCAATTGCAACAATGTCACTACTTCGCAAGTTTCCGTTATACATAAATAGATATTAATTCGTATACTATATAAATTAGACGTACGAGCAAATTATTACTTTGTTTTATTGTCAGCTGCTATGATTGAAAACACAACATTTATAAAAGAATATCGTTTAAATATCTTACTACAGTACTTTTATCTACAGTATTGCTCCTTCACTCTCTATATTTGTAAGTATTGCTTAACGTATGTAATAGGCAATAAGTATACGCTCATTCTGGTGCTCCTTCTTCTTCATGACTGTATCAAGAAGTAACGCACCCATACCGTGAAATGGATTTTATTGACTGCGAGTTCAGTTCTAAATTGCTGATCGGAACTTTAGGTAGCGCCATTTTAAAAAATTTTAAAGATTTCTACCTCACGTAATAATTCGTACTCGTAATACTTCAATAGTAATGAGTGCAATGAATTCATTAATGAATGGGGTAATACTTTGTGTTCGGTTGTTATGTCAGCTTAAGCGTTCAATGTTTAATAATTAATTATAATTGCTATTTAGGTACGCTATGTTACAATGCATGATTTAATGAAGCTATTTTATACAAGGTTTTATATACACCTTCTACAAACACACTACTGTGTTGCAGCAAGCACCGTACGACCAATCTTAATTTTCGACAATTTTGTTCCTTACTACAACACGGACTACCCTTTTATTTAATTTAATTTAATTGTGCATACTAGCCTGTAAATTACGTCGTATATCATTATATTTTCATGGTATACAACTACGCATTCATGTTAGTTTGAATTGTACGTGTAGACTTTTAGAATGAACAAAGTAAGGCAGATAGAACGACATATTCCTCAATTTAAAACTATCGAGACTTTTTTAGAGATGGCGTAGCCAATCTTATAAATTGTTAATGACAAGATTAAGTATAAGGCACCATTCTGCTTTGTTCTTTTTTCCTTTTAATAATAATAATAGCTTATGGTCGAATAGCACCCTACACAAAACAGTCATAGCTAACATATGATCAGTATCTGGCCTATCACTTTTCATTTTACACTTTTTACACTTGGGAGTTTTAGTTTATTTTTACCTTAATATACTGTATTACTAGTAATGGGCTTTTACTGAAGGCTGTACTGTAATTGTACTGTGTATGTGTTACGCATAGTTTACATAGTGATAGGTAATACTGTAATTACAAGTAAGCACTTATCTCCTTTTATCAAGTCTTTACAATTTTGTTTGCAAACTAAGTTGAAGCACGCATAGCTTCAGTATTATAGAATCTTGATTAATAATCTAGATAATGGACTGTACCTGCAAACGAAAATAATATAATCATAAAACCGAATTTTAGCTTGTTAACTCCATGGCTATGAACTTGATTAATTTTACAGCGTTTGCAAATCAATAATTGTTTACCTACTGTACTTTGCCCTTACCTTATACGCGTACAGTAGTTACTCACAGACATTGATTACGATCATTTATACATTTATAAAGCCATTAAACTTACGCAAAGATGCAAATAAATTTAAAAACAATCAGCTTTTATTGTTTTTATAGACATAAAACTAATTATAATGTCGCTAAACTGAAGCTATAAAGATCCTAATTTGAGTTTCTACGCACCATGCGTACAATATCGATTAGATTATTTAATTAATTAGTATTTATTTACGCTTCTCACAATCGTATATTGATAATAATTATATTCAATATAACTTAATTATCATCCTCTTATGGCACATAATTACACATCAGCAAAATCTTCTTTAATTCATATTACTATCATGTACAGTATTTTACCAGTAATATTTTCACTGCTGGTTTGTAATGTATGTGTTAAACAAAGACTCTATATATGTAATATTTAATCGGATAGTAATCATAATTTAACATACTGTACAGTATACTGCCTATTACACTGCTGACGATGATTTGATCAGATAGTAATAATCAAAGTAAAATTGAATTAAATTAAATTACTCTAATGTATTGCCTTTTCTAATGGAAAATGACAACACACACTTGTATACGGTACGATACTAGTATAAGATTTCTCCACTACTAAAATTTCATTCATCCAACGTTTTTACTCATCGTTGCTCTGTTGTGCCTGCTTAACATAACCATGAAACATGACAGCTTGATTTTATATTAATTTGATGACGGAAATTATTATGCTAATATTTAAGACTGTAACTTCGCCTTGGACTTTTCAACTCTTATACAGTAATTTGTAATTCATTAAAAAATGCCATAGTACATGAAATGAATTACCATGTCACCAAAACAGTTCTTATACAATAAATAAATTTTTATGAACAAGTACATGCAAGACATTAAACTAGCTGTGTGTTTAAAATGCATTACTGGATTACTTAGGTAATTTAGCAACTTTGCCAAATCAATCTTACGATAACATATCGCACTTACTACTGGTCTATATGTACGTCTTACCTACACAGAATGGTCGAGAATCGTGAATTAGTTATGAAGTATAAAGATATTTACAGTTAATTAAAACTGCTCATGGTACTCCACCTTCAAGTACGGTTTCTTGTCCAATGTTAAATTTCTAACCAGCATAGAAAGAACAAATAAACAGCCTTTTC
Source organism: Trichoplax adhaerens (assembly GCF_000150275.1). Taxonomy (NCBI): domain Eukaryota; kingdom Metazoa; phylum Placozoa; class Uniplacotomia; order Trichoplacea; family Trichoplacidae; genus Trichoplax; species Trichoplax adhaerens. Next base: position 174,151 of record NW_002060946.1, read on the forward strand.
TTTCATTTAATTTTGTTTTACCATGATATTCTGAGAGTCGATGATGGAATGTGAAATGTGCAAATCTAAATCAGTAATATTATTCCCCCATTGTAATAGTGACTATCATAACAATTATGAACTAATGTAAAAAGTTAATTATAGTGTTACGATGTAGTGCAGTCCATCATTTAAATGCATTACATAAAAGCTTGGATTTACGTCTAATTAACGTACTGAACGTTCATATGTTCATACAGCTGTAACAGGTTAATTAAAGTAACGCAATGAGTAATTATTGGATTGTATTTTGTTAAAGATTGCGAAGGACCAACCTAAAGTTGAGATTTGTTACGAACACAACGAAAGAATCGAAACGACTTCTTGTTGATCGACTAAATAATTTAGGATTTGGCGTTCGAACAGAGGAGATTTTTACATCTTTAACTGCTGCTAAGATTATGGTATTAAAGAACAATATTAGACCTATGCTAATGCTGCAGCCCGAAGCAAGAGAAGACTTTCAAGGTAGAACCATATTACCGACTTTTTCGTAATTGTGTCTCAAAATGAAACATAAAATTTTGGCCATATTCAATGTCGAACATTCTCGATAAATAAAGGTACTTGATTCTTATATATAATTATAGATGTTCCTACAAGCAACCCAAATGGTGTATTGGTTGGCTTATCGCCAGACTCATTCAATTACCAAACTATGAACGAGGCCTTTCGGTACATCTAAGTACAGAATCTTCTGACTAATAAACAGTCCAATTAAATTTCACCTCCATCTTTCTATGATACTATTCATATTATATTTGAAAGTATAGACCTGAAGACTTATCTTGTAGCTTTTATTAATTCATTTTAATTAAGCCATCGTTTGATATTATTGGAAGTTTATGTACTATATAATACTAATACTGAATAGTTATACTTCAGAATTGATTTAGCTGTAGTATACTTAGCTCTGATGGCGAATGGATACTTTCCTTTCTTATTGCATATACTGCTAAAATTTTAGTATTAATTTGCACTGTATTTACTGAATTATTTTATGCTTTCTTATATCTAGAATCTTAGGTAATGCTGGATCTCTGATTGCAGTTCACAAAGGACGATACTATAAAACTCTTGAAGGGCTATCGTTAGGCCCTGGACCGTTTGTATCTGCTTTGGAGTATGCTACTGGAGTTGAAGCTAAAGTCGTTGGCAAGCCTCAAAGCAATTTCTTTCAGTCAGCACTAGAAAGCGTTGACGGACTAGCTGATGAAACCATAATGATTGGTGATGTGAGTACACAAAATAAACGGTGGTTAACGATACTGCTATGCAATACGAATCCTTTAATTTACTAACTCATAACAGAAGTTGTACCGTTTACTTCGTAGTAATCAAGTTTATTTAATTTCACGAATTGGTTAACGAATAAATCTTATTTTATGCCTTGGCAGGATATCAGAGACGATATTGGTGGAGCACAGGCTATCGGCATGAGAGGAATCCTTGTAAAGACGGGTGAATACATAACATAATTCCTCCTAAAGCTAGTATCTTTTATTCGTTAGCCTTACCTAAAGGTAATTTTACTTTATTACTTAAATAGGTAAATATCGAGAGGGCGATGAATCAGCTCATGGTATTAAACCTTTCGCGGTTTGTGATAAATTCGTTGATGCAGTAGACATGATTATAGAACTGTTGTAACGTAGCAAATATATTTGAAACCAGCATCAAGAGAATTATTGATATTAATGCATCACTTCTAAAAGCGATTAAAATTCTAGTGTACTTATCACTCAAATATATACTCCTATAAGCTATAATATTGATAGTAGAATATATAACATTAGGCTGTAATAGTAATTTTGCGTTTAAGAGTAGATGTACTTTCGCTATGCTACAACAAATGATGCAATCTTTATATTGTATTACAAACACTAGAACTTTTAGTATAACCTAATTGTAAATACTATGTAAATTATATAATATCAAGCTAGACGAATTCCTTCATGTGGTTTTAGATAAAAACGATTACGATGAAGTGATAGTGGAAAGTAGAATACTTTAGCAGCAATACATTGTCAATTTTATGGTTTCAGACTGATAATTTCCGAGTATAGTAAGTTAAGTTTAATAGTTGTTAATTATTGTTATTATGAAAAAATTTCCGCCTGAAATTATTCTAAAGAGTTTTTAAAGTCCGCCCGCTACATTAAATATTTTACAGTTTATTACAACTCAAGTTTCACAGTTGTTAATTATTATTATTGTGAAGAAATTTTTACGCCTGAAATTTATTCTAAAAAATTCTTAAAGTCCACCCGTTATATTAAATACTTTACAGTTTATTACAACTTGCACAAGTAGAAATTCAAGTCAAAGAGTATATTGCACATATTAATTTACTAATATTAAAATTTCTTGCTAGGACATTTTCTATAAGCAAATAAGTTTTCGTCTAAAATGCCTATCTAACTAATTATGTATGTATAATAGAAAATATAGAAATCTGTACTTCTTAGAGACCCGAAATTAAAATAAAAGAATTTTTATTGATAACATCTGTTACGAATTTATGCACAAATGACAAATCTGATCGAATATGACAAATATCATGTATAGTTTGGACTATGAAAACACTGTTTAATGCTTAAAGAGCCATCAATTTGATGGTGTAAGATTTTACTATATTACTTAGTACAGCTCTAAATTGCTAAGAATCTTCACTACATTGATTCGTAAAAAATTGCTTAGCCGATGCACAAATTGGGTTAACACACATTGGACACCTCAAAGCGAACTGGCGCGTAGAAAGTTGACCAGATTTTAGATGCTTTGCAACAATATCTGCTAAGGCACTGATGAATAATGGGCTATCGTTTAATGATTCAGCCCTTATAATATTTTTAATTCCGCACTTAGTAGCTAATTCGTCGATATATTCTATATCTAACTCGTATAAAGTTTCGATGTGATCAGAAGTAAAAGCTATTGGCACTAATAACAAGTTCTTTTCATTAGTTCTCGCAAAACCTTTGATCGAATCATCGGTTTGAGGTCCTAACCACGGTAAAGGACCAACCTAAGAAGCAATTTTAAATTGCCATTTAGAAAAATTACGCTACCAAACGGTTACAAAGTATCAATGATATGGGAAGTTTCCATTACCTTCGACTGCCATACAAGGCGATAAGGATGAGAATGATTTAATGCTTCCATAACTCTTTCTACTGTAGATGCAACCTCTAACGGGTAAGGATCACCACGATTAACAACCTGTAATTAACATAAAATTGTCAGCCCACTAACCTACCGTGGAATACAGCAAGCAATGTTTGCAAGTGATAGTTTCATAAAAACGTTACGTTAGGTAGGTGAAAATCGAGCTCTTTAATCAACAAAAGGTTACAATTTTTCTATCGCAGCTATGATGGATGGATCGAAACTGCATTAGAACTTACTGACATAGGCAAAGAATGAGCTGAAAACAATATTACGACATCGTCTCTCGTATTTTCAGGGAATTGCTCTATCCCTTTACGAATATTTGCTGCAAAAGCCTGCGTCAATAAAAACAGCTGACGTTATAGGCAAGACTATTAATTTTGAATGATCAATAGAGATGTTTAAAATTTGTTAAATTTAACCTTAATTAATCCTGGATGCGTTGGCCATCGATCGATGAGACTCCAACGAATATTGCTAGGATTTTTATTGACATAACGATAGATAGCATTGATACTACTTCCAGTAGTAGAGCAGGAATATTGTGGATACTGTGTAAAAGCAACTACTCTAGAAATCCCATCGCTAACATAAACAGAAACTTTCTTTAGTCAACTAATAATGAGGAATATAGAGAAAGATACTGTCTGTAAATTTTTGTAGTCAAGACTATGGAGGCTATGATCGATGAATAAAGCCGTCATGTAAAAGTCATACAATGTATGAGTCTTAAAAATGGTAATTTCAGAAACATATTACTTAAATACTAGTAACTAAACATTCTAAAGAATATACGATAATAATGAGAAGCATCACTGACCTGATAATCTGATCGATGGCGTCTTCTGTTAGTGGGTTGGCGTACCTAAAACCAATGTAATGCTTATGGGGTGCTGCAAAATGACATAAAATCAATCAACAACGGTTGCATAGTATCTAAATCTAATAGCTGAGTCCTAACACATCACTGATTGTTTTTTTTTAAGTATTTAACTAAAATTACGAATTTCAAAATTATGCATTAATCTATAAGACTTGAATACGCAAGAAAATGTATATATATACTAGTAGTAAGGACTGGCTAAAGTATTGAAGTGCCTTCCAGCTAGGCTATTGTAAAATTCTGGCAACATTCATACCGGACTCTGGACAAACTTCATCCAATATTTTACACATTGCCTCTCCTTGCTTAGTCGTCCACATTCGAATTGGAGATCCGCCACCAATTTTCTTATATTGTTCCTGAATTTTGGGAGTTCTTCGCTTTGCAATCCATGGCGCAAGTTGACTATAATTACGACAAGACAGTTGAAGCAAATATTAATACAACCATTGGTATTTAAATCTGCGTACGAAAGGCTAATACGCATGTATGTACTAGTGCATGCTTATCGATATCAATTTGGGATGATAGAATTTTACTCCTATTTTCTTTCATTACTAAAATTCAAAATAGGAACCATTATCTGAAATATAGACGCACATACGTACCTCTGTGCAGGTAATGGAATCAAATCTTTATCCATAAACAATCTCAGTAAGAAATCGTGTACGTCTTCCGTTTTCTCTGGACCACCCAAATTAAGCATCATAATAGCGGTTTTTGGTTTTCTGTAAAGTTAACCTTTATCAGTGCTAATACGAGTACTTTAACTTGGCATTTGTGCAAGTTCGACTCTACTACGTACAAGCATTAGCTATGTATATATACTAACTTCAGTTATTAGTAGATATATCAGTACATATACAGTAGTACCGGAAACTGGACAGTGGACATCTTACATGCAGGGTAGCTAAGCAAAGCAATGTCTAGAACTTTAGCTAGCATATAAGCCAAATACTAAGCCATAGGTATAGAGTAGATAAACTTTTAATACGTGTATTTTCCGATCATCGTGAATCTGTAGGACGTACACGAGACTAAACTCGTAAGAAGTGCCGAAGAGTATGATAAATACAATCTTTATCAAACTATAGCAGTTGATTCGGTTACTCATACCTCCCTTAACCTATGAAAGGGGATTAATTTGGCCATCAGGTTAATACAATATAACTGATACAAGCGATAGCTGTACTAAATTCCATTGCATAACATAACTCAGGGACGACAATAAAATATACATAGTAGGCCTGATTACTCAGTACTGTTAATATTTGTTATCCGATGAATCACACCGTCATTGTACACTAAAATAATCCTTACTCGTACCAGTACAGCCTTAGTTAATAGCTACGTGTTCGATACTGCATTGGCATTAATAATATCATACGCAATTATACTAAATAAGGAACTTACACATGGCTGGAGTTTGTAAGAGTTCTTGTAGACGTTAACCAGCTAGAATTAACGATGAAACGGCCGATTGAAGCTTGACGCGAGAGCATTTTAAGGTACTATTTGCATACTAATCCTGCAAAGAGCGAAAATTGATAATCTACATTAGCTCGTGCCACATGCATTCCGAAGATGGCGAATTAATACATATAGCAGTTAAGAGAATATTCTAGCGAACGATAATTCTATGCCTGAACACAGTAAATATAATATAGGCCTATCTCTACAGTATATTCCTTAATATGATGTGATCAATGCAATCGATATCAAAAGCATATTGGTCCTTTAGTAGCTACTATTCTATTTATACTATCGTACTCTACGTAGATGGAGTGGAGTATAAAAGGCAGTAACTCGATTGTGAATGAGGAGCGGCGGCGTTGCTCTTAAAGCCTGAAAGGATTTATCTAACTGTATGAGTGCGTACAACCATGCAATGTACTTCTAGAAAGTTGTGTTGCAAATACACTTAAATGAATTTTATTCAATCGGTACAGATCCTGTAGTACTTCATAACATCGGATGATCGCGTTCTTCTTTCTTCTGTACTTCACTTTCTGTACTCTTGTACTTTCTTCTGTATACTCTTGTAGACTCAAGGTGCAGTTCGCGTATAAACTATTTTGTTGCTTGCATTTGACGTTAAGGTGTGATTTGGAGTTGAATTGCCTTCTACCAAGTTATGCCGACCATTGTATGCGATCCATTGATTACAGTAATTGTAAGCGATCGAATTTATCAACGCCATACTGGGCAGGTAGTTCATTTTGAATTCTCACCTGATTTATTTGAATGATGGCTGGTATTGGGATTAGAGTCGATCCTTTCTCGTGGCTCAATTAGGTAGCAATAACTTTCTTGGTAGGGCATCACTACGTCAACCGAGTCTAGTATGACTGTTCTAGCTGTCATAGAGGCAAGAAGAATCAGCAGTGTGTCATGCGCAGTAACAATCTATAGTCTTGCAGTACAGTGCAGTACTGTCCACTGTCCAGTACAGTACAGTACAGTACAGTACAGTACTGTACTGTACGTCTGTCTGTACTATACATACACACTGTACACTTTTTAGTGTACAGTACTGTACAGTGTACAGTACAGTACACAGTATTCTAGCACAGTACTGTACACTGTAGCATACAGTACAGTGTATAGTACTGTACTGTACGCATACTACAGTACAACATACTGTGCGGTACTGTACGGTACTGCTCGGTTTTCTTTCTTTTCTACCACTCTGGTGACAAATATTCCTACTGTACGCCAGTCATTATTGCCAAGTTTAGTCAGTAGTCTAGTGGTCAGAATGTTGGGCAACAGTACAATAGACTTGTACTACACTGTATACTGTACTGTATAGAAAAAGGGACTGTATAAAAAGCACCTTGACGCATCATCGTCATTGCTCCATCTTTCGCAGTCACCATGGCAGAGGAGGTGGAAAAAGCTCAAGAAGCACCCGATACTGGTGATACAATATTTGGTAAAATTTTACGACGTGAAATTCCATGCGACTTTCTGTATGAAGATGATTTGGTAGGCTACATAAATAGACAGCATTGATTGCGGTGTTACATTGTTGTTATTTCTTGCACGAAGACGTAGGGTAGCTGTTGCATCTGCAACTGTCAATAAGGGCGACAATCCAATGAGTACTGTAGCTACTACTTTATTGAAAATAGTCCAATTTCCTTTGTCTGCTTTGCATGGATGCTCACTGTATAGACGACAGTGAGCATTGCTAAAGCTTCAAATCAAATAAATTATTCGTTATATGTAAGCAATAATCCCAGTAAAAACGGACAAATTCACATTCAATAATCTTTATACGTGCGCCCTTCATGAAAGCAAGCATACGTGTACTCATCGCCTACTGGGCCCTCACTTTAGAATACTTCACGGTATACATATCGCAATCTAATTATTGATTTTCGCAAAACTGATTGGCAATGAACTGCAGCATAACTTCTGCATAGCATTGTACTGGACTCAATTTATACTAGAACTAATTTTGATGTTAAGACTGTAATTTGAAACAAGAAAAAGAGATACATGTTCTGAAATAAAGTATATATACAGTACAAGTGTACGGTATACGATACACTGCTATTGCTGTACTTTGCCATGACAGGTTATTCGGAACTACTGTATTTACCACTTAGTTCGTTCCAGTGTTCTCGGTAGTACTCGGTATTACCTTTACAAACGTCATGGAAATGAAATTTTGTCTCTCTGTATACGTGACGATTGATGAATCTTTGTTTAATGAAAATTATCCCGAATGAATTAACAGTTTTATTTATGCATACGTTTCATATTATTTAGTGTGTAGCTTTCAAAGATGTTAATCCTCAAGCTCCAGTCCACTTTTTGGTCATTCCGCGAAAGCCTATACCATGCCTTGAGAAAGCTTGCAATGAGCATACTTCTGTAAGTCATTACTATTGCTCATTCATCCATCTGTGTTACGCACTATTGAAAAAATCACGACATACTCTTATATCTGTGATAGCGTAACCTTGTAAACTACTGTGTACCGTATTGCAATTTCCTACATTGGTATCTCGTAGCAAATCCGTTTGTGTTATCTACATTCAACATTTTTATATCGATATCCTGACAACCATATTGCTGACTGCAACTTGTATGTGCTTATTAACAAGATATGATAATTATGACTACAGTACAGCATTTACCAAATAATAGCAATACTAAAGTTTGCCAATAAGCCATCCTCAAGCAGAGCATTTCAGTAATACATGTCTACAGTTGCGTACTCGCAAATAATCCGTCGTCTCTGCATAGTAGTAAATTAGCTAGTGATATATCTAACTGATTGATCATATAATTAGCGAAATTAGCAATTTTGATGTACGATACCATAGTATACAGTTTACACTTTACAATAATTACAATATTAGAACTAATTAATAACCTTTATACTTGATAAACAGTACGGTAGCTGTACGCAAATTTGTATTTCCGCTAGCTTCTCCATTAATAGAGATTTCTGAAGGTGCCAATCACAGCAGGACTGATTGGTTACCCAATGATGTAGGCCTACTTAGATATAATCAAATACTGTAGTCGAAACGTTGTGAGCGGCTGTAAGGAAATTGCTATTTACACCTTTAGCTCTTTTATGAAACTTGCATCCTTAGTTTAAGTGTATTATCATGATGCTACGCCATATCAATTGTAGACCATGTTATTACCACATATCGAACGCGAAGGCGACTCATTTCTTTTTTAATCTAATCTAGTTACTAGGTCATTTGCTAATAATAGCTAATAAAGTTGCTCAACAACTGAACGTCACCAATGGATATCGTGTTGTGATCAACAATGGCAAAGACGGTGCTCAATCAGTTTACCATCTGCATATCCATGTCTTGGGAGGAAGACAAATGCAATGGCCCCCAGGCTAACTGCTATACTGTACGCTGGTAGCAAGAGTCAAAAAGTTTGTATTACATGTGAATTGCAGCCGTTGTTATTGACTCTAATATCAATGCGCTATCACAAACTGATAATCTAACATAGTTCAAAAGTTATTGTCTTAGATCTAGCCTTGCAGTGTGATACAAACGCATTTTTAAGATAAAAACTCAATAAATATTCCAAAACAAACTTTTGTAGTCACAATATTCAATGCAAACTTTATTAAAGCTGCTTCGTAACAAAATAGTGTACAACAGCCATATCAAGGGCTAATTTCACTTTCTGTACATTCTAATGTTGCTTTCTACGGAACGAGCAACCTGAAAGCAGATAAGAATAACATAAGCATTCGCAGTCAGTTTCTATCAACGTTAATGCTAGCAATTTTATCGTACCTTCAGTTAGCCTACATCGCCCACCGGTTGGCTGCGATAAAACGGTAGAGCAGCTAACACATAAAACTACAGTTTGAGCGTGGCTAAATACCGTCGTTATCTTAAAACATCCTGCAAGTGAAATAATGCCAGTTAAACAAGTCACTTGACAAGAATTTGGCAATAGAATTTTTACTAACCAGGGCATTTAACATCCATAAAGTAGGAATTAGGGCTTTGCACTAGTCTTTTCAATTTGTGCTTCCTACGTTCTTCTTTACGATTCGGGTGTAACAAATCTCGCGGAAGCTATTTGATTATGAATAGTAATCAAAAGTTAAAACGTGCCATACTGTACGTAACTGACAATACACAAGTTCAACATAGTAAGATGCGTCAAAATGTAGAAAGTCAATGTCTAATTTCTGACTATAAACTACCGTGATCACCAATACTGTATTACAACATTACTGTTGACGTAGTTACGGTATGTTGGTTAAAACTGCGACTTTTCAATCAGACGCAACCTTGCAACACTGCCTCATAAATATCAACGTCGCTGCGACACGACAGATACTACCCTAGTACACAATCAAGTTCTGTAAAATTTTGCCCTTCCGCTACGGGCTTACAGGCTACAGTAGAGTCTGTGACTCATCTCCACCTAATTTCTGCCAAGCAAATGCACTTTAACTAACCGTTATAGTTCAAAATCGTTAATGTAACTATTTGGTACCCTGTTTCGCAACCATCACGAGATGCAACATACAGTATGAACTGATTCGTGATATTGAACTCAACTAGGCCTTTCGATTCATGCCTCGAGTCATCCTTCGTCAGATTGGTGAAACAGGTATCTAAGAGCAGGACTAGACAGTACCAGAGTCTCCAAGAGAGAACCTTAAAAATGAATTCAACTAGTTCTTTGCAACGGTAATTGATAAGTAATGTTAGGCCGTATACTCTTTGCACGATTGTGGTACTGTAATACCCTAGATATATTGTAATGAGACGCTAATAAGGCAACATAAGTAATGCTTTCCAATGCAGTAAAACTACCGTAGTACTATCAAGATACTGCTTACAGTCTATACTCAAGCATGTCTAGTTGAATACCGTATCGAGTAGTAAGAAATTATCTACCCGTGACGACTAGACTGTTCGATCTGTGATGCCACCGACTTATATTACTGATATGAAGTAAAATGACACTTTGCGAACTAACTACAACTCGCTCTACCAGGTACTGTGTGTGGGCTGTATAGAGCCGACTGCATTACAAATAGATGTTGACGAAATTAATTGGACTCGTAAGCCAAGGCAGGGAATACAGTACTGAGTAAGACTACACTGATTGATATCCATAGTAAAGTCTGAATAGAACAACTTAGCAAAAATAACACTACCATACACAACATGATTCTATGTACGAGTACCTATGCTAGGTGAAAATTTCGTGTAAAAGCTTCATTTTGTACACTACTAAAAATGATTGTTTAATTGAAAGAAAATTCTAATGTACTAGAACTAGCAGATATGACTCCTGTATTGGATTTGATCCGATTTATTAAATAGTTCATCTTTCACGGCAAATTATTGGCGATCATTTTATCAACTTTTTCGCTGACGATGCACAATGTCTATAGCGACAGGGTGCATCCCTTTGGCAGTACCGTATCGTGTTTCAATCTTTCATTTCAACAGTATGATCCATTGCAAAACTACACACACAAAACACATGTATTGCGAAGCAATCGAATACAACTAGTACTTCAATTTTGGTAGAATAGACATAGAAGGCAATGATGACAAGGAATAGGATTTGTAAATTGTAAAAATAACCTTCATCCGCACGCAAATGCAGCGCAATGATGATTCGAATTTGCTATACTTACAGGCATTTTGACTCCTCGTGCTACCAATAAGGCGGAAAGAAAAGGAAGATCTCCGCGTGTACAGCATGTATTTGTATAAGTAACGACTCTTGTGGGGTAGACGTGGTTGGATTTGCAGGGGCTTTCCAGTAGTGTGTAGTTTGTACAGGCGAAGGGTCTCTAGTACAGACTACAGACCTGTGCTTCACTTATGTACAGTATAGTACAGTACTATATCACAGTACATTGTACTGTGAGGACCGAAGAGAACTGTACACTGTACACTGTACAGACAGAAGAGTACAGTACAGTACAGCACTATACTGTACATTGTACAACTGTACTGTGTTGTGTATTACTGTCTAGAGTTGATACTAACAACTGTATTGAAAGTTCGTCCTGCACTACTCTCCATGAGCCTTACAGTATATGTACTGTAAGTCAAATACTGTACACTGTACTCTACCCAGACGCAAGGATTCACTAGTGCCACAAGAGTAAGTTATAACCGTAAGCTGATAGGCGTTTCTTTTACCTCGTCCTGTGGGTGTATCAACATGAGTAAGTAAAAAGCAGACTGCTGACCAAGGTTTACTAACAGTAAAAGCATTTGTTCATTTGTTCGTGTTCATGTAACAACCAAGTAGCAGTACAGTATAAGAGCGATATACTGTACAGCAAGTACAGTACACCAGGTAATATCCGTATTTACAGTACTTTATCCTACAGTCAGCTGGTACAGTACTGTACTGTACTGTACGCTAAAAATGATTGAGAATGCTATACTGTACACTAAAAATGATTGAGAACGCTCTACAGTACACTAAAAATGATTGAGAATGCTTCACTATACTGTACTGTACAGTGCTGCACTGAACTGTAATCAGGACGCTGTCGCCTGCTTGAACACAATACTGTAACTCATTCAGCCATCATGGATGGGACGCTTGGAAGGACAGGACTGTTCCCAACACGGTCAACATGTTACCTTATGCAACGTCAGTTGTTGCCAGAATGCTATACTGTACATACACTGTACAGTGCTGCACTGAACTGTAATCAGGACGCTGTCGCCTGCTTGAACACAATACTGTAACTCATTCAGCCATCATGGACGGGACGCTTGGAGGGACAGGACTGTATCCAACACGGTCAACATGTTACTCTTTGCAACGCCAGTTGTTGCCAGAATGCTATACTGTACTGTACAGTACATACTGTACACTGTACAGTGCTGCACTGAACTGTAATCAGGACGCTGTCACCCTGCTTGAACACAATACTGTAACCCATCCAGCCGTCGTGGACGGGACGCTTGGAGGGACAGGATTGTACCCAACACGGTCAACATGTTACCTTATGCAACGCCAGTTGTTGCCAGAATGCTATACTGTACATACACTGTACAGTGCTGCACTGAACTGTAATCAGGACGCTGTCGCCTGCTTGAACACAATACTGTAACTCATCCAGCCATCATGGACGGGACGCTTGGAAGGACAAGACTGTATCCAACACGGTCAACATGTTACCATATGCAACGCCAGTTGGTAAATGAATCTTAAATAGGGCAGGATTACAACATCAGTACTGTACTGTACCCAACTCATTTAAAATACAAAAATATTTGCCTTGAGCAAAAGTGCTCAATTTGATTAGCTTTATTTACAAGCGTATAGTACTGCATTTTCCAGCTGGAGTCATGCATTAATCCCGATTGATATTTTGAATGAGTATATAGCAACAGTCGTTCATCAGCAATTCTTATGTATGGAAATCAATGAGATGAAAAGAAACAGCTTGGAATAGTTTTCAATCCATTTCCAATCAATCTATTGACAGTCAGCATATCTATTTGGAAATTGAGCATTCCATTCATCAACTTCATCGTATTTGTGGATTGGCGATGATAGCAATCAGGTAAATATTCTTACTATCTAGTATTAGCCAGTTGTTGATTTGGATCGTTGAGCTAGGTAGAAAAATAACGATGATGATGATGATGTATTATTGTAATAGATAAATAAATAGAATGCCTCTTTCGCTATCACCGTTGAATTGATCGATATCACGTTAGCCTTGACTATCTTTGCTTATGCGCTTTTATGGCACTAATTATTATTTTCGATACAAGCATCAACAAAAATCATCCAAAACACAATCATGTCGTCCAGTATGAAATGAAACCATCGACTCGTACAATCTAGTCTGTAGTTAATTTTGTACAATTGATTTTGATTCAAGTACACATATTTCATTTATAGCCTGTCATCGACATGCCTTTTTGCTAACTGCAAATTTTATCCATACTTGATGATGATGAGCAAGGATGGCGTACAGTAGTATTGGAAATACATCGATAATTGTACTTAGGTACTGTTAGCAACATATTGCGCAGCAACGACAAACTTGCAGTAGACTGCAGTGTTAATGTATTGAAAGGTAATGGAGCAAACCTTTTAATCCTGTTCCTTTTACAAATAGTAATAGTAATAGAATTAAGGAATAACTGATGCCGTAAAGTAAAATGATGCGCTCTCCGATCTATAATTAATAGGATGATCAGAAAATTATTTTGATATGGAATAGCAACTTTTTAAAGGGAAATTGTTTTAATAGCAAGCTTTATAGTACAGTATATGTACGACGCGTTAATTCTACCCTTAATCCGTCTATCGCTTCAAAGGTAATTTTTTCAACCAATTACTAAAACATTCAATAACATAAGTTACTTTCACATAAATTAATTAAGGAGCAGACATTACCAATGATATAGCACAAGCGTTCTTTAGAAAGATAAAGAACCGGTAATAAATATCGTAGAAAAAGTATCGATTCTCATCATTGCTTCAACTTGAATCTTTTATTTGGTAGACATTTGTAGTCAATGAATATTCTAAATGGCGAGAGATTTATTTTTTTCTTTCATTTTATAGTGTGAAATAATCGACTCCAATCGATCAAAATTTTCATTTCATTTATTGATTGGCCTGATAAAACGGCAACAAATTGATTGATTGTTAATGTCGTAATATTCCGCTGTCTCATCTGTCATCATTTAGCAGCTGGAACCATTTTATGAAGAAGAGTAATGGTGTTTTACGACATTAGACACTAACTATTCAGTACTGTAGAAAGAGGTACACCAATAGAAGCTATAATATTTATTGATGTTACTGCAACACCGGCAGTGCCATCGTAGCAGCGGGAGGGATGGAACAACATAAGGTAGTGGATCATTGAAGGACTTCACAGAGTAGATTGGTCAATCTTAACAAACTCCACTGACAGTATATTATTATTATGTATATCGATGTACGCGTCATAAAAAAAAAAAGCATTTGGAGGATTGATCGTAATTTATTGATTTCATTTCGATGAAGTTGATAAAGATAGATACACAAACTTGTATAATTTTACAGCTTGTGCAACATTTACTGAAGAAATGGGATAGACTGGTACAAGTTTGAATTCATGTCATGATTTACGCCTTGTCTGTCTAGTATACACTATAGTGTACAGTAGTTTGTAAGTACAACACTCAACCAGACAAAGGAAAGTAAATTTTATGAAAAGTTCGTTTTTTTGGTATCCCATATCGTAAATAAAGTATTCAATCTTATTAACATGATCAAAACATTCCCAGTACTGTAATTTAGAGTACAATTGAAAGTTTGGCCCATTGCTTACACTAATATGAGCGAGTTGCGATTAAGCTAGTGGATTACTTTGGCGACATAATTTGAACCATGTAGATTGAGAAAGAAGCATTTCATAAACTGCTATAAAATGGGATCCATTAAAAGAAAAAGCATAATATGCGATGCAAGCAATGTTTTTTATTCCTTATGACGCTAAACTGTCATTGATGATAGCAATCAGATACAAAAGGAGTTATTCTCTAGTCGACTCCTATTGCTCTACTCAATAACTCAATATTCCATGACTTCCACGGTTATTGTGTTTTGCCCGTGTTTCATCACCGAGTTATTATTAAAAGGCGGCAGAGTTTGTTTTGACTTTCATAAAAGAGAATACAAATAATAACATGCCTAGCATTGTATAACTTTCTTTCTACAGATATGCTAATAAATAGTTACTATAATAAGTTGTTATTACTATTGTTGAATATTTTGTAAAATTGACTCAACTATCTACCATTCAAGTCCGTGTAGAAAGCAATGGTAAATGCAATGTTGAAAAACACTTTAAACCTCTTAAAATGCCACTACAAAATAGAAGTTGTAAAATTGACTCAATTCTGCATCATCCAAGTCCCTGTAGAAAGCCACTGTAGTAGATGCAATGTTGAAAAACACTTTTCAACCTCTGAAAATGCCACTACAAAATCGAATTTGTAAAATTAACTCAACTATCTATCATCCTACTCTCTGTATAAAGCCATCGTAGGTGCAATGTTGAAAAGCGCATTAAATCTCTTAAAATGCCACTACTATATAGAATTTTACAAACAGTAAAATGGTTACTCCATGCTATACTCTACGACAGCATAAATTACTCAATTACAATCGGATACAAACATGCCTGACAAAATGGGTGTACTAATACAAGCAGATTTATTCCTTTCTATCAATAGCTTGAAATTGCACATTGGAAGTGTTTGGACTAGCGAAAATCACATGTAGTTGCTATATTAGAAGCAGAAATAGGTTATTACCAAATTTCAATAACTTTAAATTTCGCATTGCCAGCGTTTGGACTAGCTAAATTTTCCTGTACTCGCTACGCTACATAAGGAGAAGTAGATTATTGTAAAATATCAATAATTTCAAATTTTCCATTGATAGACTTGTACATTGATGTGTACTTTGATGTTGAAAGGCAAATTATACTTCGGGCGAGCAGGTTTCCTTTGATAATGGTAAAACATTTTCTCATTTAGTTTGATTTTGATTTCAAATTTACAGTGTCTGGTTTGATTCGGCATTGAAATGGTGAAGGTTTCAAAACCTAAACCAAACCGTGATCAGCTGTAGCTGTATCTGTTGGTCCATAGAAATAGATTATTACAAAGTACCAATAACTTCAAATTTCATATTGATCCACAGTTTTTCATCCATTACCAATGCCAATCTACTCTACTTAGCTTGTACCGTACTAGAGGTCAATCCTGACCTATTTCAACGCTATAGTATTATAGCTAGTTTTTTTTTCTTTCTTTTACCCTCTGTGATATTACGTATATGCTGGCTGTAAAGAAGTAACCGTTCAAATTTTAATCGTTATGGAAGTAGGGATTAAACTCTTGAACCCATCATTTAAGTGAGCACACCTTACCGACTCGTTTGCATAAAATTTTGGATGACTAAGTACAGTATAGTAGTATTGTATGTAAACCAATGTAGATATTGACACCAGTTTTTAGGAGATTGAGGATAAATTGCCTGCATGGATTGCAGTTATTATGATCTGTCTTAAGAATTGGGGCATTGCACATGTTTAATCAGGTTTAAAGGGAATAATGTAGCGGAATGGCTGCTTCTGCAGGTAGAAATTCAATTCTAGTGTACCATTGAATAAGTGTTAAGTATGATAGATTTGAAGCACACTAGTTTAGTCTGTTTGCGATCTTGTGAAATCATATCTACTGTAGTACTAGGAAATGAACACGAATGAATTAATGAATTCAAAAATGCGTAGATATGGTATTTGGCATTGTTTTGAGCGGCCTATTTTGATTTCTATCTAGTGCTATCGGAAGTCAACTCTATTTTTTTACCAATTTAATCCATTTATTTCATACCATCACATGTAACAACTTAATGTACTTCCATATATTGATTTTTCGAGATTGACATAGTATCCGTAATGTCCGTAATGTAGAGAGTTTACAATAAAAGTTGTATAAGGACTATCGAAATGTTCGTTAAAGACGGCGAAAAACTAACAAAATGAAATCACTAGAACTGTTATATCATGGCTGAATTATATCGATTTTAAAATTACCAATATACATGAGCGTAATTAGCGAATTGAAATTTAGCTGTACAGTATGATGTTTGCACTAAGATCGTACTACTGAAATTTTAATAAAAAAATTGATTGATGTTGCTAACAATGATACTTGCTGTTGTATTAGAGCTTACTGTTATTTTAAAAACTGATACATTGGACTTTTCAATTTTCTTCTTCTAATGTATACTATGCAAGATGTCTTGACGACTGTAGTAAAATGATGCTAACCCTTATGTGAGCATTAATGACTATATATATGATCTATCATTTAAAGTGCAGCTGTTTTATCATTTTTTGTATCTATGCAAGCAATATTGACACATACTCTTGGTAACCGATTATTGCCATAAGTAGTTTACAAACATTGATCGCTGTAATTATTGACTTACTATTATACGCAGTGGAATCGAATTGAACTAATAATGACGAAGAAATCTATAGAAACGACAGTTATGTCTGAATATTATTATAATAAGTAATAACTGTTCCTTATTGCAAGCCAAGTGATGTATCACTGCAGTAAACCGACTATCATATTGTGTATTTTATTAGCCGAGAAGATTTTATCTTGTCAGGAATTATCAAGCAACTTTGTCTACAAATATTATACTGTAGTATTTCTATAATAATTTGGGATCTACTAAAATATACGCGTTTGACAATTACCACTTACAATCTCTACAGTAAGTCATCAAATATTACGCCTATTTAAAGTGGCCTGGCTGCCAGCTGTATTCCAACTTACGTATTTTTACGCTTACTGAAAACCTCGAGATCTCTTCAGTAACATATAATAACTGTATGCCTTTCATATAGCTCTTATATACGCTTAGTTCAAAATTACAACAGCAAAAGTGAAGGGAAATATTATATATTATTCTTACTACTGGTTTAGCTTTTGGAACGAACCGACTCATATAACAATTTATTCTGTAAAAGTAACACCGTGGAATGGACAATATTTCTATATCATGTTAAAAAAGTAAAATTAAATATCTTACCTTGCAATGTGTATCTACGAAATTACTAGGATACAAATCATTTTGTAATGAATCTGCTTCGTTTGCTATTGCCCATGATATATACTGTACAGCATAGGATACTAATATGATAGCACACAAAATCGATGAAGGAAATGCTCCATTGGTTACCGTAATTATTTATAGATTTTATTCTTACCATTTTAGCACCTTTGCTACCGGTGGTACCTTTATTTGAAATACTGCTAAGCTCAAACTATGGATGTCGTTCGCCAAATCACTTTACTAATAACTCAAAGCAGGCTTCCACATTTATCAAAGAAAGGATTTCTCGAAGGGCCTGATTATCCGAGATTACTAGGTGCCCCACAACAGATAAAGGTTAGTAATAATCATGCCAAACCGTCTTTTAAAATACGCAAAAATATCTTGATTGTTTCTGTTTTTATGAATTATTGTATCTAGTCTTGAACATGTTTAGAATTAAATACAGTTATCTTAATTATCTTAAATTGTAACAATCCTAATCTACTAGCATAAAATTAGGGTTCACAACAGTTACAGTGCAATTGTAGTAAACAGCGTTATCTTCCGTTTGCCTAGTGTTCATTGCTATATAGTATGTACGCACTTTTGTACTATACTATATAAACCTATTTCAAGTACTTCATTTTAAATTCTATGTCAATATTGGTACAACTACCCGCCCAAACTTAAGCTAGCTGTTCATTCATTTTGTTAAAATAAATCATTTTTTATCTAATACCTCCAATAAACTACGTTATCGCATAGACCCAATTAGGAAAGGCTGCTATTAAGCAGTTTGATCGAATCATAAGCCAAAATAAAAACGTGGTATGTATTGAAGTATGGGTCAAACAAAGTAGTTTTGAAACGATTACTAAAGAATCATCAGAGAGAATAGCGGATCTCACATGGCCTCAGCGTGTATCATGTCCAACTCAGGTCAATTCGGAAGATTTCGTCCTTATGGAACAGTGGATGATATCGGTTTTGAAGGAGTAAGTGATAAAGTACACAGTTTAGATGGTACTGTACTACAGTTTATGTAACTGCTGTGATATTATTTTGCATTATCGCTTTAAAATATCCCAGTAGCGATGCCATACTGTACTGAACTGGCTCTTAAAAAATGCAGTGATTATGGCTACTTCTGGAGTTGGAAATGAATACATAGCTATAAAATAATTTTCTCACATACGAATAGTTTCTATTCGATATCATCCCATTTTTTACCTAATTAAAAACGAAGACGAAATCGGATTCAAATAGCTAACCTATATCAAATTAACCCTTTTATGAGTACGAAATTGTCATTATTCAAGCTTGATTGCAACTTAACTATATTGGTAACTTGTAATGCATCTACTTTAAATTATAATACCAAACTTATCTACATGGATGATATAGTCACCAATTGAAAAGTATTTCGAATACTACAATATCTGTTTCAGCAGTATAATTGATATCTATCCATCAAAAATAATAGAAGCTAACTAGATTTATAATATTGCAATATATATTCAAACACTGGAATGTTTAGAATAAGAAGAGTTGCAGTTCTTGAAATAGTTTTACTCATATATACTGTATACTCGTTATGTAATTATTGAATTCGATATTAGAGAAATTTTCCTTCATATGTTTAAATATCAAACTGTTACGGTACGGTATTTGAGAAGAATTTTATATGTATTAGTTGATTTTTAAAATCTACAAAATCCTATTCCCTATCAAATTATAACAGAAACTGGAGAAATGACGTTTGTAAGGATTACTTAAAGGAAAAATGCTTTACTATATTAGAATGGCATGCAACTTGTGATAATACAGTACGAAGAAGTTTTAACTTTTATTAGCCAAACAAAATAAAGTCACACCAGCAAACTAGAAATTCTTGCCTAGTATGTATTATTTGTAATTGTTTTACTATTCTTTAATCAAAATTTTACAGTGGTGAAGATTCCACTAGCAAACCAACTCCTATGTTAGCATCGAATCTAACGGTTAAGAGTATGAAATCGCATCTTTATTATTCACAAATTCGAGCAATGATGCAAGAAAGTCAAGGCCAAATGCCATCGAATGTGGTCTACAAGTTAGTAATTGACACAACATTATTAATTGAACTTTATTCATGTTATTGTACTGCTCTAGGCAATTTTAATGAACAAGTGACCTACTCATGCAGTCATAGTAATGATCAAATTTCATAGCCTCTCTAGAAATTAGTCGAATAAATTATCTAGAGATATCATCGCGAATAGTACACTGTGCAAGATTATACACCCACAGTATTTTTACGCTGCTAACGATGACTTCCTTTTTAGTTTTGAAACAGCAGCTTTGTACGCTTTCCTTCATATCAATGCAAGTAAATTACTAAAGTCCAGTTAAAGCAATATAGCTATTATGTCTGAAACTTTGATTTAATTGAGTTCAATAGTAGTTTGCTACACTAAAATTTATATACGACTGGATGTATGTCAATCATTGTCACGGATTCAATTTTTCTGTAAAATTGTAGATATAGCTATTATAACACTTCTACCTAGTTTTCGTAATGCATAGTCACACCTATACCTATAGTATATCAAGATTCATTTTTTTATTAATGAATTAAAAAGGCAACTAAAATTTTTATCACCGCTCCACTAAAGAAAGTCAGCACGTTGGTCTGCTATAACAATTAAATTAATTATTGTAATTAGGATATGTAGCCGGGACGACATAACTAAATGCCCAGGATCGCCGTTAAAGACAATATTTCCTGCCACAAGCTTATCAAATGTAGCATCTTTACATCTACAAGTAACCTACCAGCCAAGTTTCATTCAATCTCAACAAAATAATCCGAATAAAAGACGACAATCGATTGATCTAGGATTAGGAATTCAGAATCGAGGTAGTGATATATTGTGTAATAGTTATTAATACGTATGTAACAAGTTATTACATGCTTACAATTTTATGCGTTAAGATAGTGAAATAGAAAATTCCAAGAGTTTTGCAAGACCTTAAATGCAATATAGTAAATTGGTTGATAAAAAAAGTACTCCTCCAGATAAGTTTGCACTGATCATTATACTTTCCCAAGATTTTTTTATCCTAATTATCTACCACGTACGGACGCTTTATTTTGTAACTGTTTGACCTTGGGTGAATAATATTAATATTAGATTAAAATTTCATAACGTATTATAATTATACTGTACTGTACATTTCTATATCTATATTTCTATAAGGAATTAATTATGTTAGACTTATTCATGTTCTCATCATTTATTAATCACTTCGCCAATGAAATAATTCGTAGCAAATTGAACATTTCGAAGGTCATTCCATTGGTTATTGTTTACGATCTTAGTTCAATATCTTTCACCTTTTTTTCCGTGGCTGTTATCATCTTCACAATGATTAACTTAATCTATTCAATATTAAGTGCAGTAGCAAGTACTACCGTATAGCAATTAATACCTATTTCCGCTATATGAATACGCAATAGGTGCAAGCTTACAGACCAATGGATGTCGCATTAATAATCGTGAGGTGATAGCAATCGATAATAGACCGAGAAGAAATTCACTGGCTGAATGTGCTTATATTTATAACGAAACTATCGAACAAGAAGAGGTCAATGTTAGCCAAAACAAAACAACTGATCCTTCAGCTGTTCACGAAATTGTAGTGAATGTCTTAAAAAACGTAGAATCAACTAAACATATAGACTCTATGAATCAAAAAAATGGTAGCAATAACGGCAATGAGTCATATGAGATTGGAAATCATTATAATTCATCTCCAAACCGTAAAAATATCGAAATAGCTAAACCTGAAACAAAAAATTTCTATAAACAAAAGACTGAAACAATTGATCCAATTTCGAAGGATAGTTTTGAAAGCAACAATGAAACAGCAAGCCACCGCGATGCTATCAATAAGAAAGTAACTAAAGCTACAACAAAGCCAGCAACATCGGCAGCTAATTTATCGCCCAAGATGAAAGATAAAGTCGATAGAGATAGCGATCTTACGGATAAAACTACTATGGCAAACGTTCATAAAAAATCTGTGCTAAGATTTCGATCGAAAAGTTTCAGCGATCGAGAACATTCAAGTAGCACTCAAGAAGTAAAAGTATCAAGCCCAATTTCACCCCGTCATTCGAATGTGTCACGTTTTAAAATGCTATTATTTAGATTGCACTTAAAAGAATTAACACAGAGTGCAAACGATATTGGTGACGACAGTAACAATTATCGGCGTCGCTCGTCATCATTAGGATCTTATAAGCAAAAGTCAGGTTTAAATACGAAAGAAACCGATACAACTCGTCGGTCTTCACTACACTTGCCGAAGCTTTCCTCTGGTGCCACTCCCGCCCCAGTGGATGTTAATATTAACACCTCCACGCGAAGTCCAACGGTACGGTAAAACTAATTTATTAGAAAAGTGAGGAAATAAATTTTTTAAAAGTAATATTTTAGAACACCCTGTACCTACAAAAAGATAGGTACCATCAATATCAGTGAAGTGTGGCCATTTTATGTCCTGTGGTAACATATTACTTGGACATGACTATAGAAATAATTTGTATTTATTTACTTAAATTTTTGTGTCCTCTTGAATATTACGAGTATAATTAATCCAGAAAAACTCTTATAGTTTACAATATATAATTCATTAGATTATAGGAACTAAATCAGATATACATTTTTCTTGATAGGAAGTAGACAGGCATTCAAAGCTCTTAACCGCCGAGAGTCCTACGCAGTAAGTTAGATGTACTGGGTACAGTATGTAATTTGAGCGTCGATTACGCTATTGCGATACCGCCACAACAAATATGATTAATTGACTGTAGATAATACGGTATATTGCTAGTGCTACTAGCCTCAAAATTGTTCTATTTGATTGTAATTTGTCATTACCTTCGCTTTACATAGAATTTCAGGCAATGTTGCAGCTTTTGTCAAGGTGAGATAAGAATCAAAATTCTTTTACGCCAATTCAATAATAGTAACGATGTTAGTCGTGCTATACCTATCTGGAAGGTGATATAAAATGAAATAGTCTAATTGTATGATGATTCCTCTAGGGTCAGAGATTGTTAGTGCATCAAAAGCGATGTTCAAGCCCACCAATTGGCCTTCATGAACAGCGACTTCTTGGAAATTTTGAAGTAATGTTTTACCTAAAATACTTTAGCACTTTAAACGTTCGATATATGTATAATTACTGTAAAAATTAGATATTTGCAGTTATTTTATAAAGTAGCTACTTTTTGTTTATACTCACCATGGTTTTAATGCTCAAATAAACGAATATCATTATTTATTCGGGTACTTAAGAAGATCAAGTGCTTAAAAACACAAATTGTATCTTCATGCTTCATATAGCTAATGCTAACTATATTGCCATTGTAAATATTGCACTCAGGAATCTGTACTAAACAATCGACTCGAATCGTCGGGTAGAATTCAAGTACGTTCGTATTAAATTCCAAGTTCCAATTGAACTTTGCATTAATATTAGTTCTTCTATTAACCAAATGTTTGTATTAATTAACAATATTGCGATAACCAAATTTAGGGATTTAAATTGACCTTAAGCGTCGTCGGTTCATCAGCGCAAATAGTTACCCTGCCTATGAATACCTTTTACTATAACGTTTCAGACAATAAAGCGCCATCGCCTTATTTGGTAAGATATTCAAACCGCAATCTACTAGACTATGAGTACAAATAGCAGATTGTACTAGATCCTTAAAGCCTACTACTGTTTGAATTTAATATTTATTCTGCTGATTCTGTAGGGGATAGCAACCTTGCAATTTTTGAATAAATCACGGTATCATATCCCAAAGAAAGGTACTTTAAACATGGTAAGTAAAAAGCTGATTCAATATCAAATTTACCCATTTTCGCCTTTTATAGTAAAACTTTCATATACGAGATTACGCAAGACTAGGATGTACTATATGATTCGTAGTATCGACTTTTTTCCTATCTATTTCGACCTATTTAATAATGTTTATTATTGAAACACTCATCAAGAAGTTCGCTCTTTCTCCTGAACAGACAATCTATAATCCGCAAGAAACTATTATTAAAGTATTTAAATCAAGTTATGACCTTAGTGACATGCCCGGTAAATCGAAAACTTTTTTACGCCAAAGAACTACTATAATGACGAATAGGAGATCGGTACGTTTGAAATTGTCCATTTAGCTAATTTTAAATTAGCGCTATTTGATACTTTATTGTGTGCAGTACTTTAAGTGCAATGACACTAATTTCTGAACATCCTTTATGATAGGATAAACATACACTATTATACGTTATTCATTTAAGGTAGGTTATGAGTAACTAACAATCATTTACTCGCAGTCAATAAAATTTTTGAATGAAATTTATACTCAGCGATGAAGCTATTTTCAATCTTAACGTTTTGGTGTAATCTTACACAGGTTTATATCCTCCAAATCATGTAGAATCTATCTATACTCCGAAATTAAGACTATATTTCCACATAACTGCAATCTTAAAGTGCAGCAGTTTTCATCACAAGGTTCAGAGGCATTTTTGGAAACTGTTACAGAAGGTCCAACACCAAGATATACTGATCGCACTTGAATTTTATCGTTGATTCGATATTGAATTACTTTTTAGCTACTTTAATCTACTACGTACAGCAAAGTTTTGAAGTAATTTTGGGACTGCATTTCACTTGGATCATAATTTCAGATCGTTATTCTTAAGATAGTTGTTTACAGAGGCTTTCCATTTGATAATGTTACTATTATATGGATAAAATTACAAACAGTACATTGCTATTTTTTAATCTACCATTGCAATGAGTGTCGATTTATTTTTGAATATTAATACTACTTGTACAATGCAAAGTATCTCGAACAATACCAAGTCTTTAAAAAGAAGTTTTCGTGCCGATGCCTTAATCCATATCCTACTGCATTTTAGTTGAATTAAGGCACCTACAATGTATTGTTTTCAAATGTTGTAGTTTATAAAGATTTTGGCATCAGTTTATGAGGTGCGCAATTCAATACCTCAATATGGAAAATAATTTAAAGTAAATTTAGTTATTTTAATTTCACTTTTAAGCTGACGGCGTGATATTATGGAAAAGATTAAGTAACAAAGAGTGAAAATTAACATATACATATGACTGATATCGTAACGTGATTATAATTTATATATCTCATTAGGTTAACATTGATTTCTCTGCGGGACTTTATAATTTCTATTTAAAAAACTTATTAATAGTAATACCAATAATTATAATTAATCAAGAAAATGATTGGGAAAAATTCAACATGTAATTATATTATGAATAGAATATTGCTATCGGTCACAGTAGCCTGAACGATGTCATCCACCTGTACTGCAAACCTCCGAAGTGGCCAACTTTATAGGGTAATTAATTATACGATGCATATGTACTATATATTTATATGTACACTAACGTCAGCGAATATATGTACAAAATTTATGACGATGACAATAAATACTATGTTCAGTATCACACAAAGAATTATGTAATATGTATTCTTGCAAGTATGTTGTTAGAACGTTTAACACTATTAGTAATTAACGTCTTCAAGTCATATACTGTATATCACGAGAACTGGAAATATGAATAACCTACACGGCACACATATTTGATTGCAATCAATAAGGCATACCAATTATGCTGAACTACAGTAAATAATACCACGAATAATGTACCCTCCAGTGACTTTATGACAAAAATCGCTTAATTTAAAACATCTTAGTATAAGTGCATTACTACCAAAATAGCTTTCGTAGCGTACAGAAAGACAGTCCTTTAAGTAAAATCTGTTTTCAACGAATTCTTGTTTCAAATATTTACAAAATTTGCAGAAGATCACAAATGATCGATTTGGCTGGCTAATTTGATACCGATAAGCACCAGATAGCAACTGTCATCACAAGACAAGCCTACTTTGCATATTATAGAATAATTGGCCCGTTTGCAATAATAGAAGCTATGGTCTTGGACTAAGATGTAGCTATTTCATCCATTGTTGATAACTGAACTTCATTAAGATAATCTAGAACATCTTGAGTTAATCCCGGGTATTTTAATGACTAGAAGAAGATATAAAATTCTCAGATTACATCTTAGTATCGATAAACTTGTGCAATGTTATTAGTAGCGGGCCATTATGAATCTTTACTACTGCATGGCCTAAAGCTAAAGCACCAGTATACTATGCTGTGAAATTTTCAGCTACAACTAGAACGAGCATGTTTTCATTTCGAAGCACTATCCAAATTACACGAAATGATCATCTATCAGCTAATGCAATGGATTTTATGTGAATTAGAAGGAATATCATAGAGACAATCTCGAATACTTCTAGAAGTATAAAAATGATATTGCAGTCGATGCAGAAAAGGTTACAAAATACTATTAGATGAGACTTACATCTGTTTGCAAAGATTGAAATGGTTCCATTCCATACTGTTGTAGTATACATCGAGCAATTTGGAACGCTCTACAACGATATTGATCATCGCTATAACGATTGATTGCCGTAGTTAATAATTTATCAACAGTTTTTACTGCCACTGATGATTGGGTGGTATCCAATTTTTGCATTAAATTGGTCAAGCGATCATGCAAATTATCTCCATCATCATCCGTATGATGAGTTGTTAGATTGCGATTGATACTATCTTGGTCATTCAAGCCAGTAGGGCAAGTGATGTAAGTAGGCGAATGATCATTATTAATATTATCGTTTTCTTCATTCTTCCAACACGTTGCATCATCGTTCAATGAATCATTTTGCGTATAAAATGGAGCAACACAACAACCATCATCGATGATGGAAGATGGCAACGAAATTTCCGATTCCTCCGAGGTTAACTTGCTATCAGATTCCATTACCTTCTAATCAGCTTTATTCTTTCACTTCGATTATAATTATTGTTTTTACCTGTAGTAAAAGCATAATAAAGGCTATTACCATGTTCTACCACAGTAAACGATAGCATTGTCTATCAATCCTGAGCCATACTAAAGTAGTAATTATCGCGATCTCATTACCTAACTAAGAAAATTTTACTTTTAAAGTAGTTCAAGTTGCTCACCAAATAACTCGTGCCGGCCCAGTGCCCAATCTCCATAGGGACCATTTCAGACCCCTGGTCTTAACTGAAGGGATCGGCAACATACTGTAAGCGGTCGACAGTATAGTGTATTGGTCTTACACTATTAGTATACTAGTTATTATAGCAGTCCCTGACTCTGAGACAGCTGCAGCTAGTGAATCCGGTACACGGTGCATGGAAGCTACGGATAGACAGATGGTTTCATTCATGACAGCATTTTCTCTTTCGAGTCCTTGTTACGGTGAAGTAGGTATTCTATGATGGATGCATGGAGGTCGAAAAAACTTTCCATTACCTCGATGGATAGATCACTTTGTGTCATCAATGTAAAATACAATCAATATTGCTCTAACTAGATGAATCAATGGACACCAATTGCTGTTTCATTGATCGCCTACGGCAAGAAAAATTTTCTTTTCACGCATTACAGCCTGGTGCGTGCAACTCATTGGACTCGTCTGCAGAGCCGATTCCTTCTTGAAGTAAAATTGCAAGCAAAATATGCAAATGAAATGTATCCAACTGTCCATTCCATATCATTCTATGAGTATTCGTATATCATCCAATCGAAAGACCCCTAGTTGGTGCCCATCAATTGCAGTAGAATGTATACATCGGCTATCCATGCAAGCTCACATACCTACATTATTCAATTCAGCAAACCTTAATAAAATGCATGCCACCATCGATGTCGATGACAACAACCTTATTATAAACCGAATACCATATCCAACCATACGAAATTTTCATAGCTATATAGAATACAGTATTATGCTCTACTTATGCAATACTTTCGCAAAATAGGTGTACCTATGCTTTCTTGAATCATCTATTGTCAAAGGATTATTTTTTAAATACACGTATCTCCTCTCCATTATGGTCCAATAAAGAATTAGTTTTGACTAAGAATAGTATCTAACGATGCACTGGTATTTTTAGTAGTCCATAATCTAACTAATCCTCATTAAGATCATTCAATCGAAAGACTCCAAATAAAGTACACCATACGCGCATAATAGTGTAAGCTGGAGTGCTATTTAATATCTACTTTATACCATTCAGCAAACCTCAATAAAGTACACCTTACTATTACTGATGCAACCTTGACTAGCCGATCATGCATACGAAAAATTCGATTGCTACTGAGGGTACAGAGTATATTATTTTATTATACTATACTTTTATTTAATTTGCATAATAGATGTGTCTGAGCTTTCTTGAATCATCTGCTGTCAACGGATATAGAAAATACTCCTTCCGATCACGATCTAATAATAAATCATGCATTATTACTAAGACGAAATATCTACCTGACGTAAACTCAGTAAGATATCGAAAGAATCCTAGTAAAGTGTAGCGCAATCTGGATTGCCATTCCATACCGGCATTATTGTATCCTAATCTACAAGCTTAAATAAGAAGCAGGCCAGTGTATTGACAATCTTGACTAGCTGATCTCATATATCTAGCTAGAAAATGGTGGAAAATCCTATAGTGACATAGAGTATAAGTACAGTAAGTTTTTATGCTGATCGCATAAAACGCATACCAGTGTACTCGTACTTCTGCTTTTCTTAATTGTCTACTGTCGAAAGACGCAAAAAAAATACCTCCAATCTCCTGCCAATAATATCGATAGGCAAGTATCGAATAATCAATTATAATGTATATTCCCGCTATATAAGGACAACTTCTAACTGATCTCGACCCCAAAATGACTCACAAGTTCATTAAACATCCGATCAACAGGAATGTAAAGTGTTTATTCACTATCGTTGGATAAATATTTTTCAATAATATCAGCTTGAAGACTCTTTTTATGTGTGCACAAGTCTGTGCACAAGTGTTTTATCAAGTATGAAATTCTCACAACCAATCTGGTACAAAAAACTCTCTCTTATGTAAAAGTTGGAGTGTACCACTCCTAAAAATTTACCGTGACCGAAACCTGAACCACTGGCTACTAAAAATGAGTGAGGGATATACCATGTATCTGTGGACAGTTTTAGCAAAGTACTCCAAGAATTGGTTAAGTAGCAATGTACTCTATGCGTACTAGATTGCACGGTGTATGACTTAAATTCACAGCAAGTAAAGTAAAAGTACTCTCCTAATCAGTTAAACTCAATATCACTGCACCGCATTTAAGATCATTTTGGTCATCCAAAGACCTCGAAATATCTGAATTAATTCATTACCAATTGAATATATCCTTAGATGGTTCGGATTAAGTGTGAAGAGAGCAATTTTTACACGTGAATATCACAGCGAATGTTATAGTCTAGTAAATATTTTCATCAAGTTCTAATGGTAGGGGGGCTTCAGAGTGACTACCATGCAATGATAATAAAATAAAAATTATCCCTTCTATATTGGCGTAAAGCATCGTTTGAATAACTTTGTACACAACCACCAAGTGAGATATTTTTAAATGTCATCCAACTTCTAATTGTCAACAAATACAGGTTAAAGTAACTTTGGAGTCAAAAAATAAGTATACCCGGTTTAAATCCTAGCATATACGCGTACGTAGTACTAGGTAATAAAAAGAAGAATATCATCCGTAAAACATGGAGTAAATAACCAGCAATCAAGCCCTGTCTTACTAATACTCGCACCGATATAACAAGGTCATGTCGATGTACTGTAAAGTAACTTTGGAATCGAGAAATAAACACAAGTATGTCAGGTTTAAGACTTATCATACGAGGTGTTTGCGTAAAACGTAGAGCAAATAACCGGCAATGAAGCCTAGTCTTACTAATACTCTTATCGATATAACAAGCGCCACGTCGCTATACAGTACAGTAAAATAACTTTGAAGTCGAAAAATATGTTTGATAGATTCAAATCCTAGCATGCATCTAATATGTTCTAAAACGAAGTGCAACTGTAAAACATGCAGCAAAATAACCGGCAATCAAGCTTAGTCTTACTTATACTGAGATCGGTACAACAAGCGTCATGCCGCGTTGGACTCCGGAGCTCTCTAAATATGTCACAACTAGGTGATGACAAGATAGGCCTTGGACTAAAATGACTTCAGTAACAACTCATAAATGATATTATTGATATGGAAAAGGATTTCCCAGTGATATTGATCCACTCTATTTTACTCGAAGTAACGTACTGAAATAGCAACAAACTGATAGTAACAAAACTACAATACGCTACATGATGTTATAACATTCCATTGGACTAAATCAACGAGAAAAATTGATCGATATTACTATAGATAAATGAATATAACGAGCAAAAATGCCCTACAGCACCTTCATGCTTATTGATGCGATATTTTTATATCTTGAATTTAGAGTTTGATGTTGTTTATTCATTATTGATTAATCCTATAATAGACGTGCACTGCTTTGTCTCTTTCAACCGTGCCAAGATGTAAGTTAACATTTTTGGTATTGATGTTGAATAGTTTAGGCTTAAACTTTAGGGTAGACAGCTGCTAATTTTGAACTTTCTTCGTTGCGATTAGGATTCTATCATTTGCTATGTAGATGTCGATATAGGGTAATTTATACCTTGTGTAGAAACTGCTGAGGATCTTCCTAGTAATAACAATTAACATTTTCAAGTATTTCATTAGTTTCTAGATTTCAAACTGCTCAATGACAACTCCAGAGTTTGTTATATATTAGCCAAATTAAGTCTTTTTATTTCATGCCATCTTCGTGAATAGCGTTAGTATATAGCCTAATCATTGTGAATTCCGAGACAGCAGCAGATAGAGAGAGCAAAACCGATAAAACCTCATTTATACATGCTTATAGAATATATCGTCGCCACGGTACTAGTTTAATCTGTTTTTTTTCTTTCTTTCACTCCTGTCATTTTTAATTATTGCTTTAGCAGTATCTACCTCAAGGTATAAGCAATCAAGACTAATATAAGATTGTGTATATTCATTTCCAAATAACTAAGTCGTATCTAATCCTTAACTACTAAACTGGATTCAAATCTTTCACCAATTTTATCTTCGAACTTTGCAGTATAATAAACTATTAAAATGGCCTAATTCCTACATAATAATCTCTATATTTGCTATGAATGCACGTTTTCCATTTATTTACTAGTCTGCTAATCATTCATTTACTACTGAGTACTCTTTAAATAACATGTAATAAAAATTTTCGTTGGTGCCTTTACGACTTAATCAAGCACAATTGAAGATATAACACAATCAGTAATCAGAAACTATCCTATCCTCCCTTAGATCATTGTAAATCACACCTCAAGTTCTATATTAAGCTACTTGATATGGCGATAATATCAGGTATCTTTAGAGGATTAATTTAAAATAAACTACTAGTAATTTGTTACAAAAATTTTTCTAACTTTAACGCGATATACTAAGTTTCTTTATCCATACGATCGAGTTTAAAGATTGCTCTCGTCAATACACAAGTAAGAACAAACTCATTTTCAATCGGCCAATTTAAATAGGCAGGTCGACGAAAATAGCTCTCTGTTTTAAAACTGTAATGGTTAACACCTGTTTTCTTTTTTATCAAAGTGAGATAGCTACAGCAATATGAAACTTGATCGCTGTTCGTTGTAAGTTAGTAAATTCGAATGATGCGAATCTATTTTGCACTTTGATCTAGTCTCCATATTCCATATTATCGTGTTGAAATGTCCTAATAAGATCCATCATTGCAATTTAGAGAAGCCTATAATATCACTGCTAACTATTCCACTTAATAAGAAGAATGTCGATATTTATTTATAAATTAATCGATCATGCCATATTTTTGTATTAATAATTACATAATCAATATATTCCTAAAACACACAATACTTTTACGTAGACTACGTACGCTTTTGCATGGACTGCAACAGACAGAAACTGAATGGTCAGGTTTGGTTTGTGAGCCATGTAAAAGCATAAAAAAAAGTATGACGACAGTATGCAAATTCTTTTGAGCTGATTCGAGCAATACAACTACTTTTTAGGCAAAAAAAAGATTTAGAATATGCTATACAGTCTATTTGACTTTAATTGCCCTTTGCCTATTTGCTGCCAAGAATGAATTATTTCAATAATTATATATAGAAATTAAAGCTATAAAGCATAAGATACCATATAAAATACAATCATTCGAGCTGCTCTAATTCTAGCGCAGAGATGATTCTGCATCAATCGCTAACCTCCTAAGTGGATACCAATTAGGTAGAACTACTCCTTTGTTGGATCAAAGCTATGTGATAATTACTTGCAAGTGTTGCTCTAAATAACATCTATTTTAAGTATCGACCATGAATGATCGATTGATTCATACAAGAATTGACTAAAAAATGCCCTTCTAAAATATATCTGACTGAAGAGGTAAAAAAAGTGTACTACTATAAACAACTCAAAGTGGTCTTATAATGATTATTAACATTATTCGTATTGGATAGTATAGCAATTGGGATAAGTAAACGCTTCCATTAGTTACTGCTGAAGAGGCTTATTCGATACCCCTCGAATCTGAGTATTTAGTAGCTATATGTTAATGTGCCCCATACTGCCAATGATGACATCATAAACAAAGTTCGACAATAAAATGCCCTTTCTTGTTGATAGAGAAATATTGAATATTAAACAACTTCAAATGTGCCATAATCCTAGAATACAAAGCTATGCTTGATATTAAACGAGCTGTTTATTAATCTTCGCTGTTGGATAGATTATGCCGGAATTGCAAAATCAATGAATAATGCGTCGACATATAAGGCCATTAGTTTTTTCCATCTTCGAGTAAGCTGATCTATTTCATCCATAACCATCACAACAGGATATTATTACCATTTTGATTGAATTCACCGCTATTCTATCATTCAGTAAGTTGATGTAGACTAGACGACGTTAATTCACCAAAAATTAACTATCAATTAGATGTATTGTTAGAAAGACTTCTTTCTTGTCTATGAACATTTAACACATCTTAGACAATCAAACTTTGTTCTTTTTTCAAAATTTCAATCCAAGGCACACGTACTCCACATTATAAGGATACACCATCTCTAGATAGACGAACCTGTATATACCAGTATATAATATACAATGGGAGAAACAACTTTTACTTTAGGTTCTGGTTTAACTGAAGATCAGATTGACCAAATTGAAGATTTTGAAATAGCTATGAAGTTACTTAAAGCGCGTAAAAGTGATATTGGCAACATGGCTATGACATTAGACGATGTTAAAGATATTTTAAAATTATGTATTAACGGTGAAAGACGCAAGAATAGCCAGGTAACCCAACCATTGCGTTAACTCTTCCATTGATTTGAGTTGTACTATAAAATGTGATTTTATAGATTAGTTTACTTATTCCCTATTGCAAGGCAAACTTTAAAATGGAGTTAAACTAATTTCCTAGTATTCAGACTTTAACCGTAAATTAATCGATAAACTTTGAACTAATATACTAGTAGTTCATTATTCTACAAACAACGTCTACTAACATTCACAATCTAAGGCTACCATAGACGAGTATAAATTCATTTTGTAAAGCAATTTGAGATAAAGCTTTCAGCTTTTGATTTTCAACCAATACATAAACTCGAAAAGATATAATTTACAGATAATTGGTTATTTTGCAAGATCAGGTAGTAGCATTTATAGTCGCCACTGATCTATCCGCCACTTAAGATGCATTCCATGGTCGAGAAAAGTTTTTTTATAGTCTATAAATAAGAATTTAAATGAGAAAAAATGATTGCATTAGCTTGTTCAAGCCGATCAAGTTTACTAGAAATAGTGGATATAGCATAAGATTGCAAATATCATTTTTCCTTTTTTCAACCTCAATTGATACTCAGCTTGAAAAATTATATCGGTAATTTTTTATCCAAGAACAAGTAGAGCATGAACATCTACAATTATAATTTATACAGACAAGGCCATGTATAATCTAATTCATTAAAAGAAAGTCTTCTTGAGGACTTCGATAATGGTTACATGACATGTTTACATCAATAAGTCAGGCAGAAATTTTGATATACCGTACAAAAAAAATAATGTAAAAGTAAAGTTTTTCACCACTTCAACCGCAACAATTACCAGAAAATCTGGTAATAATTCAAGGTAATTATATTTTTTGTAATAACATGAATCATCTTCGATAATGAGTGCAATTAAGAACACCGTATAAATCAATTGCATGAAAAAGGAACGATCTTCTACCATCTTTGAAGGAAGAAAACTATTGTAGTGCGGGCCCGAACACACCAAAGAAAAGCCTGACATACTATCGATTTTAACAAAAAATTGTGGTTATGGCTTAAATCAACAAATTATATTTCGAAAAACGGCATTACTTGTAGTAGATTGTGGTAAGAGGTACAAGCAAAATATTCAGTATCATCCTATGTGTCTATAATTTGCATTCCCATCTAGACTAGTCAAAATTAAACCACATGATTGCTGTTTGAATATCATCTTAGCATTCCTTATTGAATGGAATTACAAATGAAGAAACGTCTATTTTATCAGCTACTAGCATCCGATTCAGTAAAGAGAGCAAGCTAATGAACTTAGCTACTTGGATTTTCTTAAATTAACAGGCTAACTTCTTGGCTGCAATCAAGTAGATCTATAGCAGAATTTACTACGTTACTTTCATTGATTACTTGGCTATTGACTGTAGCTCAACAACCACTCGTAAAAATGGCCAATCAAAGGGATCTTTTAAGATTTAAGTTTCTAATCAAGGCGAATGACCATCGATGGCCAGGAAAACCCTTAGAGAAAATATCCTATAGTCGCCATTTCTAGTTATTTCAAAAATGAGTCCTATCAGGGTTATCCAATATATCAATAAAGAGCTTGCTACAGAACGTAAAATAATATTCCTTTCCATCGATTTATCCCATGCACAAGTTAACGGAATTTACTAGTTTCATTGATTACTTGGTTATTGACTGTAGTTCAACAACCTTTGGCAAAATTGATCAAGTCAAAGGGATCTTTAAGATTCAAGTTTCAAACCAAGACCAATGACCATTGATAGCTAGGAGAAGCCTTCGAGAAAATAGCTTATAACTGACATTTACAGTTGTTTTACAAAGTTATCCTATTAAGCTATCCAATGTATCGATAAAGGGTTTGCTGATCAAACAATAAATAATTCGTTTCAATCGAATTAGCCCATACATACTCCAGTAAAATTATTCAGTTATGATTTTAGTATTAATCTATATAGTACAACAACTACCGAACTATTTAGACTAATGCTGCTACACTGATGAATTCATAAGTATTCGAGAGCTAGTTAAAAAAACAAGTTAAAGGCAAAATTGTTCATACTATTTACCGCTAGCAGAGATTTGTTGCTGGTCTTCTTATTCTAGCATTAAACCAACAAATTTTTTTCTACTATTATTCTCTAAATGATGGAAAGGAATGATTACTAATAGCTTTGTCCATTTCGCTAGCATTTGCAGATATAGTCTAGGAAAAGATATGATCCTTCCATGCACTGAATATATCATAACTAAACCATCCTACCATGCTAACAATTGAATATTTTTGCTACTTAAACTACATATTAAGAATAGAATCAATACTGATACGCTAAGTTCCAGTTCAATTATTTTATTATTTACATTAGATGATCGAATAGAAAGGATGTAATATATTTTATCCATTCCATAAATTAATGTTTGAATTCAATTCTACTTGCTTATACTGCACATATACTTATTAGCTCATAGCTTATTGACATTTTGCTATTGTTGTTATTACGTTTTTGATTAGCTTTCCACGGTCATCAATCAATCAGTAAAAGCATGCGAAGAAAATAAGATAGAGTTAATGAGACTGACCAATGCTTTCCATGACGATATTGTAGCATCGGTAGACGAGCTAATGAGAGAAGAATGGCATGCAGCCATGTTTAATGTGGATCATAAACTACAGACCATTTCTACTCAATTGGCGGATACTCGATGTCGCTTACTAGTAGTAGGTAATTTAAGATTGTTTCAGGTCGTATTGAAACGGAAGAATGTGCTGAAAAAGGTCTCTTAGTAAAGTTGTTACTAATACTGTTTATTATTTTCATCAATGGTTAGGAGAATCCGGTGCGGGAAAGAGCAGTTTTATCAATTTACTTCTTGGCTATGATAT
This sequence comes from Trichoplax adhaerens, assembly GCF_000150275.1. NCBI lineage: Eukaryota > Metazoa > Placozoa > Uniplacotomia > Trichoplacea > Trichoplacidae > Trichoplax > Trichoplax adhaerens. The sequence goes on from NW_002060946.1 coordinate 210,650, forward strand.
CTTACCCAATGGTTTCGAATTCCCTACTACATGCCCTTGTGAATTGCATTATAGCACACGCCCTGCTATACACTTATATACGGATTGTCACGGTTCTTCAGAGCCCATTATTGTCCAATTAGATCATAATCTTGGATTTTCTGAGCAATTGATCAATTTTACAAGTTGCTGTGATGATCAAAATAACTATTATCAAAGAGCAGAAATTTTCTTACCTTTACCAATTCTTAAGGTAAATTTATATCTAGGTTTGTCTAACCCTAATTATAGCAATTTCGCCTGTTAGTTATTTCATCAAATTTTCATCTATTGCTTTTTTATTTACATTAAACTTAACCGGTATGATTTCTTTTCTTTTTTACGGACAAAAGTTACGGTAGTTAATTTCTAGTTAACCCATCGTTTCCTGCAGTTTTCCAAGTAGATTACTGATGTGCCAGAACCGAATATTGTTCCATATTAATTATTATCATTCACGATAATTTCAAATTTCCAATGTAGAGAATTAAATAAGTATACTTTATAGCTATTGATGGTGATTTCTGAAACATTGATTTCAATTGAACTGCATACTAATTATTCATAGTTAATACAGTCTATTTCTTGCTGTAACAGTATTTAACTATTCTGCAAGTAATGGTTATAGCTTTCAATTCGGTCTAGTGATTAAACCTACCACCTTATTTAATTAGTTCATTAGCATGGTCAGCATTTATGGATAAAAGTTAGTTTATTTCTAGTTAATCCGTTATTTCCTATCGTTTTTTCGATAGAATATCGTTATTTGTTAGCATTCACAATAATTTCAAACTCATACTAAAGGGAATTCAAGAATTATGTGGCTATTCAAAATTACTTCTGGGTCATTAATTCCAATTTGTTCCTTTCAGCTTTAATTACCAGGTTATTAGTAGCTATATGCATTTTTTATTACTACTTCGATATTTTAGCTATTCTTTTGATAGCAAATAAAATTCCAATACAGCGTAGCGAGTGATTCTAACGCCATTAAATACTGCATTCACCAATTAAAGGCATTTCGCTCTATTGCTTCGTTAATAAAATTGATTACGCAAGAATTTACAACGATTGATTTATACAGGGTTTTTAGAAAAAATTGCATTTAAAGTACTTGTGATAAATGAAGCAACAATTTCGGCATAATATCGACCAATTAACATTTTTTCAATTTTAATGTTGAAAGCATGTATTGTATTCAAAGCAATTTTATCTTCATCAAAACATAACAAATCCCATCTCTATTTAATGGAATATAAAGCAGATTGGGCATAATATAACGAGTCCATAACGTTCTTAATTCCAATACTTTTGTATCTTGAAACGATATACAGTACTTCTAATCATCAGTTACATTAGGCAATACAAATGCTACATGTGTCTTCTAACCTATAGGATATTATCATTATACATTCTTTCTTTAAACTAACTTATAAATAATTTCATTTTTACCAGCACGGCTTAGTGATTATTGACACACCAGGAATCGATACGGGAGAAGATACTATTAAACAGTTAATGAGCTATTTACCTTTAATTACTGGAGTTATTTATGTTACACGATGTGATGATGATATTAAATTACAAGAAAATCAGGTATGTGAATAAACGATTATAAGTAGATAAACTTGACCAATCCTAAAACTCAAGTTTAGATAGTTTGATTTAATAATTACTTAATGTAGACTACATTACCGAAGATTTAGTACATTAATCAATTATATAAAGATATCAAGAGCGATTTAATACCATGTTAGCACAGATTATGTAAGTTGGTAAGGAATTATCATAATTTAATAAGAGTAAGCTAATAATATGATTAGCAGGATCTCTACAAAGCTACAAAATAATTGGATCAATTATACGAAAATTTGTCGTAATTTGATATCTGTAGACATCACTTAAGAGCATCTAATTGATAACTATGACCAAAAATTAAGTGCTGTAGAAACCAAGTACATATTAAGAAAAAGTATTAAACATGGTAGTGAATAATGCAAAAGTGATTCAGTCTATATAAATGATACATAGAGAAATCGTCCAATGTCAATGCTTCGCCTATGAAAATTATAATTATAAACATAATATTCTTCCATTTATCTATGCCTAGTTTATGGATCTATTATCCATCATGTACTATGAATATCAGAAGCTTTTCGAACGATTATCTCCCAAATCTGTCATATTTATATGCACACACAAAGACTACATGATGCCGCAAGAATCGATAGAAGATTTACAAAGTAAAATTCGTGCAAAAATGTTAACTTACTGGAGAGGATGCACTGAAACGCAAATCCATTTCCTTTCAATTACTAAAGCTATCCATTATTTCCATCTTGGCTATATTTCCGACGAATTATACTGTATCATTGGTGGTCTACAACGGCTAGTTATAGATGGTATGAATGACAAAGTGCTCAAGCAGGGCGAGTAAGTGTTTGCGATTAGCTTTTCAGCTACACTTGCATTAAGAATGATTTATCATTTTCCTAGTTGAGACATCCTATTCTAAACCTAGTGCTAGTATTATAAATAGCAGCTGCTATTTCAAAATGTTTAGAAAATGATTTAGAAAATCTTGCAATTCTTAACGCCAATAACGTATTAAACTATAACTTGCTTAAAATGATGTAGTATAAACAAAGAAATTTCATAGCCCCAAATTTTACTTATTGAATTTTACTGTGCCTAATAATTACTGCGAATATCAAATATATACTTATATTATTTATACAGTTTTAATTACATTCGCTTGCTAATAATGAATGATACATTTTCGGTGTAAACTTACAGAACTTTGCAGAATCTACTCGATTCCATCCTCTTTCGTTACCGTGTAAGACTACAAAATTTCGACAAAAACCATCACCAAAGAGAAGAAGAAATTGAAAATTTGTTAAAAATTTTGGATCAATTAACTATTGAAGTTGAAGAGAAAGATGTCTTGAAAGATACTATGGACCTAATGAAAGAGAAGCAGGAAACCATCATTCATAATATCGTTAGCTTTCTGCAATCACCGCAAGCCAAAGAACAGTTACTTCAATGGTCTGATAGTGATCTGCCATCCGGTGAAGGTATGAAAATAATTGATAGTATTATCCAAAAGAAAATTAATCGGCGTTATATAACCATTGTTAATGAATGGGAGGAAAAAGAGCAAATGTTTGCTCAATTTCGCAGAGAACTTATTGAACGATTAGAGGAAAAATTTGGTGCTATTGCAAATACATTAGATAAATATCGTAATGAAGTAATTGTTCATTCCACGATAACAAGTCATGGTAAAGCATCTTATCCATCCAATACACTATTTCATCGTGCTTTTTCAACCAGCGAGAAAGTAGCCATAGGAGTAACTTCACCAATTTGGGTACCGGCAGGCTTGTTAGCAGCTGTCATTGCATTGCCCGTTATGGGATTTAAATTTACACTTACAAGCTTATCGGAAAGGCGTAAAAAGCATAAATATAATAAGGACAAGATAAAATATGTCCAAGAAATAGTAGAAGCATCCCTTGAATCTATTACTGTGCCCGGCCGATTGAATTCATTAGTGGAAGGGCATATTAAGCCAATTATTGAATATTATACTAAAATGAGCTCAGAAATACCAGGTATACTTAAAACCGAAAAATCTTTATTACAAAAAGAGTTAAATCATATCCATAATAATCAATTCATCTATGAAGACACACTCGATATACTGCAATTTGGCCAACAATTATTAGAGGACATTGCTACCTTTAAGTATACAAAATTAAAACAGCATCAATTTTACAAAATGGAAGATATACTCGATTTAAATTTGAAAAATCCAATTCTTCAGCAGGAGAAAAGTAGCATGTACTTTAGTCGATTAAAAAAATGCGGGGGTGAAATTATTCCAATAACATTAAATATAACTAATCAACCTGCCGACAACGACATTAATCAAGATGAAGCAAAGTGTATCCTTCAAGTTCTCAACACTGAATCGATCTTGAGGTAATATAAATTTCATATACCCCTTTATGGATATTAATTTACGTTCATCGATTACTGTAGTCCATAGTTTTCTGAAGGTTGAAAAAGTGCAATGTTTCAAATAATCTAAAAATGTTTGATGCCTTACTTTGAAGCCAATATTATAATTTAGCTAAAGTAAAAGTCGCTAAATTAATGAAAGGGCACTAAATAGCATTGGAGCTATCTATCTCTGATCTTAACTCTTTAGTGTATTAAATTTGACTTATTACTACTTACTGATATTATATCTGCATTATATTCAAGTATTGCTCAAATTACTAAACTTAAAAAAATTAACTCAAGGATTGAAATTATAGCATCAATCATTTAGCAGTTATAGCGCAAAGATTTTAATATATGAATCCAATGAAAATCATACAATTACCATTCAGTAGCAAAGTAGTTGATAACAATATCAGGAAATATAAGATTATTACTGCACCTGTTATGGGCTTGACAACATCTATCATAGCCGATGATTGAAACAGTATTTATAATTGTTTTCTTACTGCTGCTCTTACTTAACGAAGTAACTTATCAAAGCTTCATTTAAGGATACGCTATTGTAATTTATATCAATTTAAAAATTTAACATATACCTATGAAGTTACAGTTTTTCTTTCATCGATGATGATATCAGTAAATATTTTATTTTAATATCATTTCATTTTGAACATCTTAGAAATTTAAATCATCGCAATATTATTGCATTTTATGGTTTGGTAGTGGATCCGGAGCGAATACAATCACCTTATTTAGCCTTTGAACAGATTAAAATGACTCTGAGAAGTTATTTCTTTGATTATATGGCCAATGTTCCATCTTATTATGATGAACATGATACGAATATGATGGAAACCTATCATGTTGTCATTCGCTATGCAACTCAAATCATCTCGGCACTAGATTATATGCATACCTATGGATATATCTACAAGAATTTAAACTTGGACACAATTGCTGTAAGTCGGTGTAATTTTAAAAGTACAAATAAATATTATGGCTATACTATTGTAAGATCTCTCTTACTTCACTTCGCTTATATTTATTCAATTTGCTAGAATTAGCAAAACACTATCTTATCTCACAATAAGAATAGCCGATATAGACATAGCCTTCAAATTCAAAGGGTTTATTAAACCGCTATGCAAATTAAGTTCTGGAAGGTCCGTCGTAAATCACTTCTCCTCCCTCATAAGAACAGTCGAAAGTGGCTAAGATAAACCGGATAATCAGACTTAGCCAATTTTTAATCAATCACAATTCTATACCAATCATATATCTACCAGTCCCTACTCTCTATATAGTAATTCCTTACTTGAAAATCAGTCAAACCCAGAAACGACACTCAGCTAAGATAAACCGGATAATTATCTTGATACTCAGGACTGTAGAATCATCGTGCAGATTATTATTACTTTCTATAGAACGTAGGACTTATAACTAGAGTATTACTCAGCTAGTTAATACTGAAAGAATCTTAAAATTTACGCGGTGGTACAACTGTCTAGCATTAAGCGCCGTAAGATAATTATTCTGTAATGATGTCGTACAACCATTCCGGCATCACCAGTTTTGCAGTTATTGATTTCTTCATAATATGCTGCAACATAAGAGCACTCTTATTACGAGATTAATAGACTTGCAAATTATACAATCCACCGTAAGTATTAAATTTGAAACACCATAATCCTTTAATTTCCATTCTGGGCTGTTCCCTCTTTCATTCTCAAGATAGTTTTATGACTAAAAATATGCCTATCATCAGTAATTATAAAATCACTAAATTCGTAAATTCAAGGTAATAACAGCATATTATACTGTACACTGTGAGTATCAAATTAAAACCATAACGATGCATTAATTTCGATTTTGTACTGACCGATATTTCATTCTCAAGATAACCTCATACCTAAAAGTATTTCTATCGTCATTGATTATATAATATTACTGAATTCATGAATTTACGGTAATAACCGCTATTATACGGATATGCCGTTAATTTGAGTAGTAGTAGTATCCAAAAAGGGAGCATTATTCCAATGTTTAATTAATGGAATTTATTTTCATTTCGTTAATTATTCGTAAAGGTTACTTTACCGAGTACTTATCGAAATTGATACGGAAACAGTGACTCATTACATACATTCCATATTTTTTTGGGTAGCTATCGCATAGCAATGAAATTAAACTGTGTGAATTTGGATATGTTACCACTTCTTCACAACCGGAAGACGATGCATCGTCTCACTTCTATATAGCGCCAGAAGTATTGACCGGAAAACGAATTTATAATGTCAAAGCAGATACTTATAGTTTTGCTATGGTAATGTATGAGATGTGGTACGGAAGTTATGCTGAAGAAGCTATGCCAGAGAAGGAGGACGATAAGAAAGAGATTGACGAGAAAAATTATATCGATGCGATCACTCAAAGCAAGAGGCCTTCATTGGAATTTACACCACAACCGCCAAAAGCTTGGATAGACTTAATGGTTCAATGTTGGTCTCTGAATCCGGTTTCTCGTCCAACAACAGCGGACATTCTGCTTTGTCTTTCAAAATGTACATATAAAGATTGTTGATTTAAGACTTATCTGGAGTCCGTAGGATCTGATATCATTTTACGGAAAGAATGTATTAATATCATGATAAAATAACTTAATAATCGATCTATATTGATTGTTCACTACATTATATGAAATCTTCATCTTAGTTAGTCTTAGTTTTAATATTATTTAATACCTTGAATGGAGTTGTTGCAATTTTGCTGGCACCTATAGCTATTAGCATATTGGACCAATTCTCGATGGATTTTTTTAAATCATCAATCAGTAATAAGAATATTAATGGTTGTAGTCCTTTGCATTGTAATATTTAAAATTTGTTGTAACAACTAAACGGTGCTGCCTCGACCACAAATGATAGCTGTAATAAAGTACTTGAAAAAATCTTTGTGTAGTGGTGAATTTATATTAAAAACCTTATAGATACCGTAAGAATGAAAATATCAGCTGGTGCAAATTTTAGTAATCATGAATTATTAAATGCCTTGACCTCAATCATAAATATACTGCGCGTGATGCCGAGATTTGACGTAGAATTGCTATTATTAAGTAATTTAAGCATATTTATGTATAATACAGCCTACCAAATATTGTGATTCAGCATTAATTTATTCAATTTCTAATCAAATAGAAGAGCAGGAAATACGGCTCTTCTACAGGAGATTACTAGAATCGTCATCTATATGAGGTATATCGGCATTTAATTCTGTGTATCGTCTTAGTATTCTAACTGGGGAAAAAATTCCCATTGCAAACATAGATACACGAAAAATGATCAAAATTCGCCAGGATGCAATAGCTAGAGGGTAGCTTTTAGTATTGCTATTGTTTATAAGCTACAGTAGATTTAAGATCAGATACTCATACTGTAGGGTTGTGTCAAATACGAAAATGTTTGTTAAGGAGTATTCAGGATAGTCAACTTTCGCGGTCATTAGGTCAGCTATTAGTTTTCTATGCCATATAGGAGTATAACGGTGTGATCTCACGATCAGTAGGTAATTTTTTTCATCGCTAATCAAATTTTATGACTTAAAAATAATTCATTTAATGTTGAATTGAACATAAGAATACTATATAGACTTTGTACTGAAGACTATTATTACCATCGACTATATTGAATTTCTCCGCTATGATATTGTAACTGAGAACTTTTACATACCTTCTCTACTATTATTATACGTAAAATTACGATAGGTTGTATAATTCTCAATAGAACTTACGCGATAGTAACCCATTCTTCAAATAAGATTTGCTATTACTATAGAAACGATGCTACTGCTTTTTCGGCTAATAGTTATTATTTATTAATTGATATTCTATAGGAACAATGCGGCCATGAATAGAAATACTTGCCATAGGCAAGGCTTCAAAGTTCACCTGTCATAAATAAATAAATATAGAACACGTATAAATAAAATCCAAGCAAATTCAAATAATGTAAATAATAAAAAATTCAATAATACATCTTTATAATGACTTATCTGACTGAATAATGAAATATTCCATCCTACCCTATCTCATTATTGACTTTGTATCTAGTCCTGGTATTAGATTTTTTCCATAAAATATTGACTTCATCATGGCTGGAGATTACCTGACTGAAGAGGAAATTGACAGACTTTATGATCTAGAAGAAGGATTTCAACTATTAAGATCCTTTAATGTCAAAATTAAATCAGTAAATTCTATTTCCGAAGTTAAAACCAAGTTAAGATCGATTATTCGATCGCAATTTCAGCAAGGAAAAGACGTAAGTGACGAAATTCTAATTACTATTCTTATCATCCTGTTATTCTAAGTTATTAGCGTACAAAAACTAGCCTTGTCGATGTCCCTTTAAATTTCGCTAAATCCTGTACTCAACCATGGAATACTATATATTAAATCAAATATTTTGGTAGATAAAATGACCACTAGAATAGATAAGTTCTGATGGAAAATCGATTCTATGATTTATTAATTTAAAAAGTTCTATAGGAAATAGACATAAACTTGATCTTGATCTCTTTTAGTGTATAAGGACTTTAGTGCTGAAAATGGGTACTTTAAGATTTAATAAATTCATCTCTCGAAATTTCTTATTTTGAATTCAAGATGAAATTCAGATTTCTATTCTCATTGTCCTGTTGTTCTAAGCAATTAGAGAATTGGACTATCAATATCAATATCCCCAAGAGAATTGCTGAATCTCGTATTGAACTATAGAACATAGTACATTAAAATCTAATATTTTGCTAGATAAAATCATGACTGCAGAAGATAAATTTCTAGCGATTTATCAATATTACGATTTATTCATTTAATGCGTATAAAAGGAATAAATAAAAGCTTGATCATCGTCTCTTAGAGAGCATAGGCAAGGGCCTTAGTACGAAAAATGATTGCATTAAATTCAATCATTTCCTTATTTAAAATGTTTTGTTCATTTCATATCTATTGAATATAGCCTGCCGCATAGATCACTTATTAAAATATTCAATTTTTTTGCCCTATTGAATGCTTTATTCTTAATCATGATAGCTCACAACTGTATTATCTACGGCAATCAATGACTCTCAACAAAAATGCCAATCCATGTACGAAATTTATCAGAAAGCCCCAGATATTATTACTGCACTTGATGAAGCCAGTTTAAAGTATATCGCTTTAAGAGTTGGCAATTACCAAACTTATCTGGACCAAACCATTCTATCACTAAAGTCAGGATCAAAAACTATATGTATAATCGGTAAGAAATACATAGTTTGTCTTAATGCTATCATAAGACTAAGTGGTTACATATCACTTCATAAAATATGAGGTAGTCGGCAAGAATTTAGGAAACTAGATATCAGTAATACACCACCGTGAAAGTGAGACTTAAATTAAGGCATGATATAGAATTCTGAACAAATTCAGTTTTCACACCCTACGTTCTCTCATGGCCCGCTTGATAGGTTACATAAATGTATGAAATAATTTAATTCTTAGGTTCTACTTTTTGTCAGCTGGCATGACCTATTCATAGCTTGTACAGAAAATATATGATCGGATCAATTTTTATGTAATTATTGTAAACCACTCGATCAGAAACTATTTCATAATTTATATAATATTATACATACCCTTAGATTGGATTTTAGACTCTGTTAGCCATTAGCCAATTCGAACTACTTGAAAGTGTAAATCAGTTTTTTTATCGATATTTAGACTCTTGCGCTATGTCAGCTAGCATAAACTATTAGATAGTTACGGTACAAAAACGAATGGATTGATTTTTACAAATTAGTGGTTCATAACTAATAATGCGCCAAAAATTTGTTTAAAACTCTGAATACGTATGGATTGATTTTTAGATTTTATTTACCGTAAGCTTATCTGAACTACTATAAAGCTACAACAATATCTTATCAATATTTGAATTCTATTTTCTGTTAGCTATTATGAACTATTAGACAGTTTATACAAAATATAAATAGATTGATTTTAAGTATTACAGTAAGCTAGTGACTCATAAACTACTCGATAGTTTGTATAAAGCATGCATATGGCAAATTGATTTTTAGACTCTATTAACTACGAACTAGTACGAAGCTACGCTTATTTCTAATTAATATTTAGATTCTACTTTCTGTCAGCTGTAATGAACTATTGGATAGTTGATACAAAATATAAGCAGATTGATTTTACGTATTAAGTAAGCTAGAGATTTGTAAACTACTCAATAGCTTATATAAAGTATGCATACGGGTAGATTGATTTTTAGACTCTATTGACTACGAACTAGTCCGAATTAGTTAAAAGTTTAAACCATTTCTATCGACATATACGCGTGAAGAGGAAGAAAGATTAACTTCATATTCTACTTTCCGCATGATGCGACAATTTCTATATAAGTATGAACAGATTGACTTCCTTACTCTACTTTCTGTTGGTCAGTATGGCTAATTTAAAACTAGTAGGCAGTTTATCTACAAAAGACAGGAATAGATTCATTTTGATCTACAGTCCAGTAATTGACCTGAAGTGCAAATAGCGAATAATACTAATGCACATGATTTGTGATATATATGTACGACAGATCACTGGGATGCTAGCAATCAGGGTTCGCCGTTTTTAGCACTATTACTAGCCAATACAGAAATTCCTATGGAAAGTTGTTTAGCAGAAGCCGATATTTGCTTGGTTCGTTATGGCACTGACAAGAAACTAATTCTAGCACCTTATAGTAATAGCTTGGATGAGAGTCCTCGAGACAAGAAGCGTTATCAAAGTCTAGTTTGTGAACTAGATGATTACCAATCCTTCGAAGAACAAGCGTGCTATTACTTGCAACGTTATCGTGGTGAAAATAAATTCAACTTAATTGAAATAGAATGGCCGCTACCTTCTTTAAAGGTGCATTAACAACATGCAAAGTAATAAGTTTCGTGCGACTATTATAGCTTAAAATTTTATCTCACATCTTATCGCGCAATATTAATTATCATTACATTACTCTAAATTAGACCCTAGAACATATTGGTAAGCAACAAAACTTGTATAACGAGATAGAATAGATACTATATCAGCATCGCTCTCACAACGTTAGATAATCATCAACAACATAAACAAAAAAATATTTAGTATGTGATTTTATCACAACTTAGAATCTAACTTCAAATCTATACAGTAGCATGCGTTATTTCCATATTGCTTTAAATCTCAATTTTAAAACTAGAGCAGGAAAATAAAATTTTTTACGATAATATAGGATATTCATCAGCATTACACATTAAAAAACGAAAAATTACCTACAATAATTTCTGCCGATTGTCAATTTTATTGTAGGACTCTTGCCAAATCGTCAACATTAATGGATTCGCGTATAATGGAGAAACGAAAAGCTCGATTCTAGATTGGTTACAATCCTCTATCCTTCGAATTCATATTGTCCGAGACATTGCCAGACTAAATCATGAGGTATTGTGCTTGCAAATCTATTGCAAATCTACTGTTTCCTTAAGTAATTCATTTCGTTTGCCACAAAGAAATCTATTAAACAGTCGTTTAACCTCCAATTTATATCAGTACATGGTTCTAATGCTTTATGTACAATAATTTATAAAATGGCTGGTTCACTTATAAAATTAGTGATAATTTTATAAAGTAGTTTATTACTTTGAACAATTATTGTTTTAGTAGACTTGATCTACCATATATAAAGAGAGAGAAATTTAATTTGCATGCTGTAATAGCCTTTTTCCTTCTATAGATGAGCCAGTTAACACAAGGTTTCCATTCAATCGGTGATATGAAAACATTAGCGCTTTGGTCTAATTCATCTGTATTCGTTTATAATATCGACACGGAAAATGATACTAATTCTTGCCTAGACGATAAAAAGATTACATCCATATTACAAAATATTTGGCCGGAATGGAAAACCATACCAATTTATTCCATTAATATTCATCAAGAAAAGACTAATATAATTCACCATCAATTGACGGATATTTTTTATCAAGTATTGCATCAGTTCAAGAAAACTATCCAAGATCACTGTAAGCTACAATTGGAAATCTATTACAGGTAATATCACAACTATTGCTATGATTTTACATCATTATATTCATCTAACACGAACATAAATACTGGTAGAGTGTATTAATTGTTGTTTTGTTTTTTACAAGATGGCTACAGAAATTGTTGAACTATGCCGAATTCGCTGATCATTTTCGTCAGTACTGTGAAAAATTGCCTCTTGAAGAGAGGAAGCTCCACCAAAGCCAATTACAAATTAAGCTCATTGATATCGCGCGCTTTCTACGTAAGATTCATGCTAAACGTGAACCAACAATGCTACCCGAAACGGTTAAAATTAATACTCAAGATTTTCTACAATTACTAAACTTAAAATTACTACGACTCATCAATGAGACTAATTCAACTTTTCTCGATAAATATAGCTTACTTTGCAATCAAACTGTAACTGATTTTCGAGATATTCTATCTATGGTCATAGATCAACTTGACTTGCAAGTAACACAGTTTGAAATTGAGAATAGATTACTATTAGTAGCGAAACAAAACTATATCAAAGATTTACTATCATCTCATGACGAAAGTAAAGTATTAATTGATTATTTTGAAGGTTTAATGCTTGGTTTTAATGATCTTCAAGACAACATTAGTTTGTTAACATTAAACAATTTCATTCCAAGCCAGTGCATCATTACGAATACTACAAGTAAAATTAATCTTTTCTTGAATCATCCAATCCTGCTGAAAGCTAATTATCCAACAAGTTTAGGTTTATTTAATGCTCAACATCAGCATTTTATCCAAGTCTTACAAGAAAGTATGGATGGGCAACCTGCTTCCAATAGAATAAAAGTTTGTATTACTAAAGTTCTTCATCACTTCACTGATGATAACATTCAGCGAGAAATGATTAATCATGAACTTCGCCCGATCGGTTATCACTTTCATGAATGGTTGGAAGATTTCGTTAAGCTAACTGAATATTATGCTTGGTTAATACAAGAACAAGACTATTCTGCTACTAGCAACCAAGGCAATCGAGACCATTTAATTACACCAAATGCCAATATTAAAAATTTGCAACGTTCTTTGGCCTATTGTTTCGTTCTATCGATTGAAAATGATGTTCATAGATATGGTCGAAATGATCTCGACACCATTGCTGTCGATACTGTTATTGGTACTGGTATTATTGGCCAATGCCATCATGGTACAGGTAGGATTGATCAATCAAATTCACAGCCACTATTAATCAAAAGATTATACGACGATATTAGCAAGGATAATGCCTTTGAGTATTTCATTGAAATCGACGCTTTAAGGTAAATTAGAGAGAATGATTCTAAAATAATTAGATCATAGCTTGGCAAAGGTGAATGTTGAATCAATTTCTTCTACTAGCTGTGTATAGCTCAACTAGTATTTATTTCATTTTGCAGTTAGCGATTATTGTTGCCAAATTATGATAAATTATGCAACACATTCTCTAGTTTCGGTTTTTCGTTAATCAACACAGTCAAAAATGGTCAATAGTGCTTGAACATCGCGACTAAAATATAGAATGGCATCGTATTCACCTGTTAACAGATACAGAAATATATTGTTCACACTTATTTTGGTGCTTCTCCACCATCGTTGAACAATTGCAAACAGTCTAAATAAAGTATTTATCTGGTGCAACTAAATACTAATACTTCTCCGTACATTCTGCAGCAATAAATATTTAAATGGCGTCAATAAATTGGATTTAGATATCACGACCAAACTAGATAGCAATATTCCTTCGTAGTCTTAAATTTTGACCTACTGCTAAATTTTATAATTGGAAATAGTTCTAGCAATGCCATAGTTCTACGCTGCTAAGATTAATCGGCATTCTCAGCATACACATTTTGAGCATTTTACCACGGAATTATTAAATATTGATCGCTTTTATCTTGAATATTATGCTACACATATTTCAAAATATGCACCTTTCAGCATTAGAAAGATTTTAGTAGATATTAGAAAGGTGATGAGGGAAAATAAATTTCATACACTCTTTTGCGTAGTTAACCCGATATTTATGGTATCTCATTTCAGCAAGTTAAAGTCTTAAGATTCATTAAAAATTCATTGTTATTTTATTACTCTAATCAGTATAAAAATCTATTTCTGTGCTAATCTTTTACGTTCTTTCTATACCGTATATTTAGAAAATTGAAACATAAAAATATCATCCAATATTATGGAAGTATTCGTCGATATGGCATTAAATTACAAATCGATATGCTCCTAGAAAGTTGTCGAAATAATTTGAGATTTCTTTTGGAAAGCAATCATCAATTAATACCGTCCCATTTCACGATCACGGGCTATCCTAAATATCGGGCCCGCCTCTTATTTTTTAATTTAGCAAGTCAAATTATTAATGGTTTACAATTTCTACATCGTAACGGATACCTCCATCGAGACTTGAAGCTCGATAATGTGTTGGTGAGTGGTTATAGTCCTACAGGCAAATATTCCGTTGCATACTTTACTTATTATAATTTAGATCATCATACATATTATCCGTTAAAGTTATAGTCTCTGATCTCATATCTACGCCTAATTTCATCTGACATATATCTATCTAGCTGTCAGGATAAATTATATAGTGAGAGTGTCTGTTGGACAGGGCAACAATGAAAGTTTTAGATTTCTACTTAATTTACGCCACTTGTTACGCTCAGATAGTCAAAAGTATTCTTATGTCACATCTAAGGCATAAATCTGTCATGTTAGCAGATATAAAAATTCGTATTCTTTAGCTTTAGCTCGATATGACATCAAAGGATAATTATATTTTTCGTTTAGAGCACAAAAAGTATTAGTAACCCGTATTTTTTTATCCTATGGTAACTTTTAGATTAACGAAGATTTCATCGTCAAGTTAACTGAAATTGGCCAAGCAAATTTAGCTAAAACAACGGCTAGCAATGTTATCAGTAACAGTATTATTTATAGCGCGCCAGAAATATTTAAAAAGCAATTCATTAATCACAAAGCCGATATTTATAGCTTTAGCTTAATGCTATGGGAAATGTGGTATGGCAAGAGGGCATTCAATCAAGATTTCGAGATCAAATTTATCCTTAATGGTCATAGACCATCGATGGATGCTGAATGCCAACCTGAAACCCATTTAAAAGACTTGATCCAATCCTGTTGGGATAATAATCCAAAATGTAGGCCATCAAGCGAAAAATGCTTTCGTATTTTGCGTGGCTGTTTTGAAGAGCTTGCCATGCTAGAAACTGATGACTTATTACCACAGTTAAGGGGGCGTAAAATCAGTCGATCCATCGGATATACACCTAAAAAAATATCAACTTCAAATGAAAGTATTATTTACAGAGTATAGGATCAAATAATGTTGGCTAGAAATTGATGGCATATAGCTATAGTTATGAGAGCGTAAAATCAATCAACCTGACAGATACATCTTTAAAAATATTTATTTTAATTGAGGATAATATCAATGAAGCTTGAAAATCAAAATAGGTTGGCTAGAAGCACACTGCCTAGGTCGAGATATCCTAAAAATTCATCGACCTGATGGATAAACGCCTAAAAAATATTCATCTCTGTTGAAGATAGTATTCTATGAGCAGAGCTTAAAAATAAATTTACTGGCTAGAAATGTAACAGTTGAATCTATTTTATTTATTACTTTTTGAGTATAGAATCAAAGTTTTATTATATACGTAGTCAATCATAGACAGTAGCCAGTTGAGGAAAATGTCTATAAAGTAGTTACTAATAGTGTTTTTAAGATTAGAATGCGTCTTTTGTATATTATGATTTTGTAAGCTATTTGAGAAATATTTCTAGAAGACCGGGTTACGCTATATATAATCTCATATTCTATGCCTGGAATAACCAATTCAATTTAGGTCAAATCGTAATTTTAGTTGCAATCATTCAAGGTATCCAAATACTTTAAGAAAATGTCATATTCTGATGCTATATCGAGATTTTTAATGGAATTGTATTCTGATATAAAACAGAAATAAATATCTAACGATAATAATGTATTTTAACTATGAAATAGTATAATCAGGCACTATAAATGACGGGAGATGTTTTGCGTAAATTTTGGTGAACAAATTGAAATAATTTGAATAGAGAATAGTCAAAAGTAACAACTTTAATTTAACAATTAATTAAAGTCTCATGTTACTGGGTCTAGCCAAAAATTCGTAATAATAAAAATTCTTAGTACCTATGAATATCCGTATCTGCCACTGCAACAGACGTATGAAGCGTGAAGCAAATTATTCTAATTCGCTTTGATTTACTGTGAGATAAAGTGCGAATTTGCATTGCATATTTAAATGACAGATATTAGTATTAACTTTATACTCAGAAATTGTATTATTTGAACCGGATAAAATCCTAATTAATAAAAAGTTATAAAATTTATGATCGTACATTACTAAACAATTACAATCATGTACAATATTAATTAAATAATCGATAATGAAGTTAAGGTTTCATTTATATCAAAGAAATGACAACATCGTATTTATGACAGAATGTACTTTATCCTGATGACACAATCCTATTTAAATTATTAAATAAGGATAAGCATACATAATATTAATTATAAGACTAGTTTAATTAATATTAAAGCTAGAATATAATTTTTTGTCAAAGAATTTCGGTCATTCTTAAATAATCGATTTTAAGGTTACTATTTCATTCGTGCCAAAGAAATTACGATATCGCACTCATGGCAAAATGTGCTATACCTGGATGATACCATCCTATTTTTAATTATTAATGAATAAGGATAAGCGTGTAGAATATTAATTATATGACTTGCTAAATTAATATCGGAGCTAGTATTGAATTGTTGGCAAAAAATTTTAATGTCATTCTGATTTAAAGTACTATTGTAGATCCTTACAGGGCTATTAAACCTGCTTCGATTTTTAAATCTTGATTCTTGTGATCACGCTTCAATAAAATTTTTATTATCATTTTATGAGAATATTTTGGTAGTATTCAGTATCGTAGCTGACACATGAATATTTCAGCTACAGTAAAGAATAAGAATACTCTAAATTATATCAACAAATAGATCTTTAAAGATGTCCAGGAGATTGAATTACTTGGCGGTATTCAATCGCTGCTATATAACTTGTTCACTTATAGGTCGTTAAAAAAACTAGTATCTTGATGATAATAATTCAATTTATTTCGGCAGTGTTAAATGATTAATAGATGAAGATATGAGACAGTAGGGAAAATTCCAATAAGAAAAGTATCCATTTCCAAATTTTCCTAACTAGCAGATGATTGGAGAGGTCGTTTCTTCGGGATCTTCATAATCGCTACGATATTGTAATGCTTTATAGCATTCACTAGACGATAACCGCTCATTAGGATCAAATTGAAGGCATTTAGTAATGATGTATTGCCATAAATCAGGAGGTGGAGGATAAATACTAAAATCGGGATTAACACCTTGAAGTAGCTTGTCTACAGTATCTTTCGATAGACTAGCCGAATTGGATAAGTCTATCAATGGTTTGTTGTACCACATTTCATGTAGTATTAAGCCATAATGGTACATATCGCATTTATGGTTATATACGTTACCAGCTAAATATTCTGGAGCTGGATAGATTGGTAGTTGACTATTCTTGATCGAATCGATAGATGCAGATTGAAAAACTACGCTTGGATCACATAACTTGATAGTGTTATCGATGCTTAGCTATTAAGCAAAGTGAGCAGATTTGAGTACAAATAGTTATGAACTAAATATCCAAGATTAACTAATTCAATATCACAAACAAATAGTACTCATATTTATTATACGTATTTGTATCGTTTGCTATGCAATTCTGCCAATCCAATTCATATTTTACGTAAATATCTAGATTAGTAGACTAGGCTTTTATAAAATTAACTAGCGATTAACAAGATACAGTATGAAATAACAAGCTTAATTAGGAATAGGTCATTACTATACTACTATTAAAAAATTAGCTAGACTAATTTACACTTTGCTATACAAAAGTAGATAAGCTTCAATCATCTTTCTGATTAAAATAAATATTACTGTATTTCCAAATAGGATCTATAACAAGTCAGTAATGGTACTTACTTAAAAATTACATTCTTTGATAACTTACTAAATTAGATTAGTAGACTACGATTTTCAGTAAGATATGATGTAAGAAACTAAGCTTGATTAGGAACTGGTCATTGCTATACTGCTGTCAAAAACAAGCTGGACTAATTTAAAAATTGATATCAAATGGAATAGGAGATAAATTTTAATCATCTTCTGATCGATAAAAATGTTACTGTATTTCCATTAATCCCAGATAAAATTCTCCAAATAGGATCTATAACAAGTCAATAGTAATATTTACTTGATAAATATATTCTCGGATTACTTACCAGAATATTATCCAAGTACAGATCCGGATGGACATAGCACGCATTATGGATATAGCACAAACCAGCTGCTATTTGTAATGCAAAAATTTTAATTTTCCTGTAGGCACATTGTTGTTTATTATATCGGAAGGGAAAATCTGCAGGGATGCAATCATTTTGGAAATCGAAGAATTTCTTCAACGAACAGTGACAAATCTCACAAGCCATCGTAAAGTTGTTGACACGATCTTCCAATGATACAAGGCCATAAAATGTTAAAATATTTTTATGATTTAGCTTTCTAAAAAATGTTAAAAATATGTCATTTGTCGATAAATTAGCCATATGATTTTTTTAGATTTGGAGGCTGTAGCAATAAAAAATCTCTCCAATTTTTTTTTATTTATTAAAGGTACTTTTGACAATAGAATATAATTTAATCACTTTATTAGATATACATCTTTCTACTTCGCTCTAGGCTAGCTTAATAATGCTAGGAAACATTTATAACTTGTAAAATTGGATTAAAAATAGGCAATTCAATTTTAAATTACTCGATTCAGCTCTAAAGTTATTGATTCAATATTATCCTAAGCTTACCGTAAAGCTTCTTCTTCACTTAATAGTTTAATAATATTTCTGCTTGATACCTTGCGATTAAATATCTTCAATGTT
Source organism: Trichoplax adhaerens (assembly GCF_000150275.1). Classification (NCBI taxonomy): domain Eukaryota; kingdom Metazoa; phylum Placozoa; class Uniplacotomia; order Trichoplacea; family Trichoplacidae; genus Trichoplax; species Trichoplax adhaerens. The sequence continues at coordinate 229,842 of NW_002060946.1, forward strand.
ATAGGCAGGAACTGAACATCCTTATTCCGTAATTGACAAGTAGAATAAGCAGCTGTAGAATTATGATCAAATGAATAATTTTCATCATAACCAACTAATTGATTAGGATTGAATTCAGCTTGTCGTACATATCTGACATTAAATAGCATGACAAGCCTTGATAGATGCTGATTGATTGTTAGTAATTGATTGGATGAATCATTTCCGTTAGGAACATTTTCGGTATGATTATCATCCGATAGTATATGCTGAAGTAAGTTGCGATAGAATTGGAATAACGTTGGTAAAATACTGAAATAATTATCAAACGAATCAATGACAGGTTTCATCATCATAGTCATAGCCTCAATAACTTTAGATCGCTGGAACGAATCTTCCATAATGGAGATAACTTTAGCCTTGAACCATACTATTAATTTTTCTTTAATCAATTTTTCACTATCAAAATGTTGACAATAATTGGCTATAATTTCATTGACTTCATCATCATCTATTTCTTCTATTGACTGAATTAAATTGGTGGAAAAACGGCTAGGTACCCATAATGGAGATATTAGATCAAAGATAACCTTCTCTTGAGTCGTATATTGATCATCATAGAGAAATTTGTTTTCGTCATAATCCTGTAAGATATCTAAATTACATAATGAGCCTCGTTCAAAATTCTCTAGTAAAGATTGCATACGAAATAATTTCTTCTTGTACTGTTGGATTAAGTAATAGCCTAATTGATTGAAGTAATCTTGTATATCTTCCCTTCCTATAATGATCGATGTCATTGTGGTCTTGGCAAGCTGAATTAACTCATGATACGTTATATTTTCGTCACTTGTAATCTTGTCTGTTAACGATTCTTGTAGTATATAAGTAATATCATCGTCAGATTGAATAAATTTCCAAAGGTCACGTAAAACTTCTTCTTGTCGAAATACTATATTAGTGTTTAATTGCCTTATTATATCGTCTTTGCTGGTCATCATCTCAATGTTATTTAATCGAGCTTGTAGTTCACTAGCAATTAACTTCCTTGATTCCAATGATTTCCTGCTCATGACATACTGAAAGTGGTAATTATACGAAATTCTACTCAACAGATATTGTAGCCATCTAAAAGGAGAAAAAAATATTATACCATCAGATAATACGATGACAAGAAGAGTTTGTTACTGTACATAGATTATAAGTACTAATAATTAAGTATTTATATATATATATATATGAGTAGAGTATGTTAATTGCAGTTTAAAGATATTTGAAATATTTTAAGCCACAGTAATTTAGAGCGATTTCTAATATAAGTGATGATTGATGCATATTAACTTTAATCTGATTAACATTATAGAAATAAAATGTATCCATCATCGTACGCGATACATTTAACTAGTCAAGATAGAATATCTAATGTTACGGCCGCATCGATAACTATTTGATGGAGATTACTGAGTAATATTATATACTGTACTTACATATCAGTCTTTATTAAATAGTAGCAATACTTAATGGGAAGTCTCATATCCAATGATTATCTCACTTAATCATAGGCAATAGGTATATTATACAAAAAGCATCATTAATGGTATAAGACGTTTAATTCTACGTAGAGTTATATACGATATTATGCATATCTTGGTATATTATGCATAAATCAACATAGTTTTCTTATGATTTTGGGGTATGCGATATAGCTAATATTTGATCTTATATTATCGTGGCATTTTTATGTTGTCAAGTGTAAGATGTTGTATTAGGTAATAATGTAATGGCATGGCAATATGGTATCTGCACGAAGCCTACTCAATATTCTAAAAATAGGATAACAAAATAAATGACTAGGTACCCTATGGCATCTAGAATTATTATTATGATGGTGTGGCAATACTGTATGTGCATGAAATCTATCCAATTTTCTACTAAGACCATAACAAAATAAATGACTAGCTTCCCTATGGCATCTAGAAATATTATTATGAAGATCTGGCAATGTTGTATTTGTACGAAAACGACTCAATTTCCCACTAATAGCATAACAAAATAAATGACTAGATTCCATGTGGAATCTAGAAACATTATTACGATGGTCTAGCAATAATGTATATGCACAAAAATGACTCAATTTCCTACTGATAGCATAGCAAAATGAATAACTAGGCTCCTTATAGCATCTAAAGATATTATTAATATTAACCGGTGACGACATACCTACTGAAAAGCTCAAGTTTATACGTTAAATTATACGGAAGAAAGACTTGTAGTTGCATTATAATATCGTGATATTCTTGGCTGACAATTCCCAGATGATAATCTTGTACAGCATTAGTTATATTAACCACTAGAAATTGTTGTAATGAACAATTAGGCCAATAATGATCCATTTTTTGATAGAAGCAATCTTTTTTAGCTTTTATATCATGTCCCTCCAAACCTTCTGCCTTAGTGTTACATATAAATATAGTTGAATCAGGTAAAAAGTATCCTAGTGTTGCTTTCTCTCGATGCCATACTTGCTGTAGGATTTTATTGACCTATTTTAAAAGAGAAATAGTATTATTAATAATTAGTATATCCTATCTTCAATGCCATTTTATAACCATCAAATAGCATTCCAATATCATGATTTTAGAATACTTTTGTTATGTCCACGATTATATTTTGATCAATTTGTAGCACAAAAATGACACCGAAAGCATTAGAAAGGCACTTTATAAAGAGATCGGAAACGACAGGTAAACTAATGGACCAGGGAAATGAAACATATTGAATACCACGCTTTAATGCATCTATCGGCCAATAAATTTTAATAATAGCAATATCCTTTTCATATTTTGTCATATATTGATCAATTTGTTGAAGAAACCTTTCATCGTCGTCATCTTCATTGTCTAAAAAGATATTGGTGGCTGTAGTTTCAACTTCTTTTTCGATCCATCGCTCGATTTGTACATATCTTTCAGAATTATAACTTAGTAAATAACAAAATCTGCGGTCATAAATTTGATTCAGTGCAGCACATTTGCAGTGGATTAATAATTCGATTAGATCTTTCTTGCCTTGACAATCATCGCCTACGATAAGTAATTTATTAATTAAATTGTATTTGCTTTTGGCATCTGAAGAGTGAATCAGTTTTGGCTAACATTACAGTCATTACTTTAATTATACAAGCATCTCATATCAACAGTACAAATATTCACCTATAGAAGGGTACATGATGTTATCGATCACATTTATTAATTCATTCCAGCAAAAATATTACGGCTATCAATTAAATCATGTCTACTTCTATAAGTTTAGTCAGAATAAATACTTACCAATAAGAAGTACAGGATGCTGATGATTTTGCAAAGAAGTAATATGCCCTTGTAGTATTGCACGATAATCGCCTAAATTTTCTAGTAGTTGTGTTTGCTCAAATTCACTCATTTTACTAATAAATTGAAGAGTTTGTTCGAATAATCCTTTAAGAAAAGTCTTCCTCTTTTCAAAATTATACAATAGCTGTTCCATCATTTCTTCTGTCCTTCAAGCTAGAGTGTAGTATATTAGGTGAGAATATTATTTCTTATATATCCTTGAAATCGAGTATCAAAGCGGTAAATGTAGTGATTGCCGAAATTTCCGTTGCAGGAAACTCTTACGGTAAAAGTTTCTGAAATTGCTATCAAGTGTGTAATTATAACAGTATATAATTAAGCTTGATCTATCGTAACTTGAAGAGTCGATTACAATTATGCTGATCTACCATATAAAGCTGATATTACAGGATTGCCATCCAAAGCTGAACGATAGATAGTTTTCATACTAATTAAACTACTTTAGCCTTTTTGGTTCGCATAAGTTGAAAATATATAAAGCAGGAGAGTGTACTATCCAAGTGTGAACTATCCAAAGCGGTACATTGCATGACTACCGGAATTTCTATTGAAGAAAACTCTTACGGCAAAAAGTTTCTGAAACTGCTATCAAATATGAAATTATGACAAGATAAAGTTAAGTAAGCTTGATCTATCGTAATTTAAAATGTCGGTTACAACTATGCTGATCTATAAAACAAAGCTAATATACAAGATTAGCATCTATAGCCGAGCGATAGATTGATTTTTATATTACTTAAACTGCTTTAGCTTTTTTAATTCGCATAAATTGGGAATATATAAAGCAGAAGAGTATATTTGGAGCAGTAAAATTTTTAATGTTATATATGTGTTGAACGTGATAAAATATGACTTGTGCAATTTAAAGAGTTAATTTAAAAGCCTTATGCTACACGTACAACCGTAGACATTGTTTGATGGCGAGTAGAAGATACTGGAATACTAATTTACTTGCTGTTAGCTACTTTGATCTTCTTAGTATTGGATAATTCATAAACTATGAAGGTAGAACAGTGCTGTGTATTTGAAGTAACGAAATTTTACCTTAATTTCTTCAATGTTTCTGGCAAATATTCTAGTCGCGCAACGACCGAAACTTTTCTCAGGTTTATGATGCTGGTAGACCACTTTAATGTGAAGTTTTTACATTAAACTTATTACATATATATGGTAAATGAGAAAACTGTAAAAAAAATTTAAGTAAAATGATATAGGATAATTAATTATTGATAAAGAAGCTCGTATTGGATCGAAAGATATCAATTGTGCTTATGCTTGAACAGTTTCCAAGAAGTGGCTACCATTCATTGTATGCTTGAATAACGGACATAAAACAAGTTTACTTGAAGGATTTTGATACACAATTTGATTCACTGTTGAATAGGATCGCCTCAAGTAAAATATTTATTATTAATGATACCGTTGGTTAATCGTAAAAGAAGTCTTTATCTCCTAGTTTCTATTTAGGACCCATGTAAAATAAAAAGGAAGCCATGAAATCTAGAGTTATATTCTTCAACGTACAAATTAACGCATAAGAAGAATACAGAATCGTCTTGCATTACTTAGACCATTCACAAGTAATATGGCTAGCTATAACATATGCTTGATAAATTAATCTTTTGTCAATCAGCAGCTACCTCGGACAGACGGTAAAGGAATTTTATAAAGAGAACTGCAAATTCAATTTATCTTAATCGTACTTCGACAATTAATATGTAAGAATATTATGTAATAAATGTAATTGAATCATTATTTTATGAAATTTTAACATGTAATACGAGTTGTAGAATTTACCTTGAGGGTATAGATCAATATTCCTTTGAGGATTATCTTTACTATTGTTTTTCTGATTTAGTTACGGCAATTCGACCTAAAGATATGTTCTTTAAGAGTTTATTCTCTTCTGATAAGTTATGGAAATGAATTCATCATTAATGATGAAATAGACAAGATATTTGTCTTTTCTGAATGAAATCCGGTTGATAGTTGTAATAGGTAATAGTTAAAATTTATTTAAGTACGGTATAACCCATAGCTAGTCTGTAGAGCTTAACTTTGATCTTATAAAACCTGAATCTTACTTGCAAAACTGATCAAATTTTTAATACTCAGTTGGTAAAAGGAATTTTAAGAGTCAAATAACGTTCGTATAGGTATTTTCCAGCTAATAGGATTATTCAGACTAGTGCAATTTTTCTATACGTGTGTATTGGATAGCACTAAATTAAATCAATTTCCTATATCCCTCAACAATCTTCGGTTATTCGTACTAAGTATAGTGTTACCATAATTTGTGAGTTAATTAAATGAAGCATCTAGTTGTGTGCTATTACAAATCTCACAATCTATGAAATAACGATCATTTTAAAAATAGCGCCATTGTAAAATGTTGGAGGTAATTCATTAATGCTACGTTAAGTGTTAAATCAACTCATCACAAGCAATATAAAAAATACGGCGTAATTCACCCATAAATTTTAACAGAATCTATACCTCTGCAAGGCACAACATTAGCGATTAGACTTTATCGAGTAAGGATTTTAGCGATGCCTAAAGTTTTCGATATCCATAAAGCGATTAGGTCCAATACTTTGAAACAAGTCTTACTAGCTAATTTATTACATTTGTAACAATCTTTTAACTTAAAGGATTACTGCAAACAAGCAATGAACTTACGGCCTTTTACGATGAACTATTTTGTTCATCATCCGATGAGGTATAAAACTGAAGAATCTTATTAATTGGTTCGAATTAGATATTTGCAAAAGCCTTTTGAGCCTTCTACGTAGTACTGCAATCTCTACACACTGAATTCACTCACTCCTATAATGTATTTCCAGTCATCATGTTAGGCTAATTAATTTACTAGGTTGGTAAACCTGAGCTCTACTAGTTACGATCCAATTCACTATAGAGTAAGTGCATAAAACCATTAGTGTAAATAAAGTTGTCCGAAACGTTTTATTTCATATTAGCATATTCTATAAAATAATGATCCAATATCTGTATAAATTAAAGCTTGATACTGTACATAATTGAATTGATCGAATATAATGTAAATTAAAAAAACTTGCAAATACAGCATATCCATTATATGAGTGTATATATAACATATATATACAAATACGAGCATACAACGTCTTATAGATACAGGCAATGCAGTATTTTTATCCCCTACGGTAGCGTAATATGTACAATCTTTGTACATTAGCTAAGTGATGAGTAAGGTCTGCGTATAACTTTACAGCATGTGTCACGATAGGCACATGATGTCGATTATTTGTATTAGATAAATGATTTGCTTCATTTCTTTTTCGATTTTTTCTTCTTGTGATCTCTTTTCTCTTTCGTGCACTCTACGGAAGCCCTTTTCCTCTTTGAACTACTCTTAGTATTAGTGGAGTTTGATGAGTCTTTGTTCTTCCGCTTGCTTTTTTTCTTTATCACGTCTCTAGTAGAATTGATTTGTGATGCCGATAAAATTTTTTCTTCCTGCTGCTGCAAACGCTGAAGTTTCCCACTTAGCTTATGGCCGTGCCTTGCAGCTCTACAATATTTTCATTCAAGCGATGGATGGAATAAGTAAGATAATAATAAATACAGCATATTCTGTTGTAAACTTATAAATTTCAAGAATTTCATGATAGATTTAACCGAAGAGGTATTTCCTTACTTATGTGCTGTTCTTGCACCACATGCAAGATAAACCTTATCAGGATTGGTACTAGAATTTAATAAGTAATCAGTTGTAAGATTTACCAATTTAATAAAGAAAATAGCTAGCTCATTTATAATAATACATATATATATATAATATAATTGCTTTATGTCATGGCTGTAGATGTATATACAGTATAAAGCACTATATTGTATACAGTATATATATGTGTATTTTTTAAAATGTACTTTCGACCTACACTTCTTTTTCTTGAAAGTGCCTAGCATTCTTTAGCACTTCAAATGGGCTATCGATGTCGGTAGCCTGATCTTTGTCACCTGCCTGCATGTACGCAAATGAACAACATCTTGTCAAATTATCATAAGAGAAGAGCCAGTCACTACATTATAAACTGTCATAAGTAAGGTAATGATCGACAAAAGTTAGGGAAAATCCGAGTACCTACGATGGTTAATATAGTCACTATTATCACATTATAGCTGTCTAGCCGACAGTAGCCTTAACTAAAACTGAACAAAAGTAAATGCCTATGTTACCGCTAGCAGCTGTAGCCGCCTACTATGATGTAAAAATCTTGATATCTAGATACTTGTGCATGGTTAGGATAAAGTAGTAGCAAACAGTAGTACAGTACATCTACAACCATTGCAGTTTAAATCTTGAATCTTTGATTCTATTTATAGCCTAACCTTTACAAATTGGTTATACAATTTCTTCTTATCCTTAGAGGTTTCTGCCTTGGATTTTTTACGACCATTCGATGACTTTGTAGCCATTTGAATCTTACCCTTTATGGATAAATCATGAAAATTATTATCTTTTAATACAGAAGTAGCAGTTACCGTCAGGTGTAAGGTAAACTGATCTTTAGCACTTACTGAAATAGGTATTCTAGAGTAGCTAATTGGACTAGAGTTACAGGAATATGCATTAAAGAGCGAGCTCTTTGTAGAAGAATCGATTATCAAGACTGTGCTTTGGTGAAAATATATTCTGATTCATTAGTCAATTGAGGATATTTTCTATTAGACTACATACTACTATGCTCAACTCTAATTAAACAAGAAGATAACAATACTAGAATACGTTATGAGCAAAAGGTGCAAGAGAATACCGACCTTATCGTCTTTCTTGATAACAATATTGTCGGCAGCTTTATTAAATACATGTTCCCACCAATGGAACGTGAATTCTTTACCAGGGTCGTGACCAACCTAGAAGACGTACAGATGCAACCAATACAACTTATTTAGATCATGCAATTTTTACTAGGACATTCTATAGAATGAAAACTATATGAACTGGCTTGTATCAAAAGGTCGAGATCGCTGATGATCTCGATGCAGCTTGTAATTATGCAATGTGTTATCATGAATTGATTCTTGACGACAAGGTGTTAGAAAGTGTAGGTCTTGCAACGATGCAATTTGATGCAAGAATGAAGAGTCACTCATGACTAATATCCAACTCTACAGTATATTGGAGTGATATTGGAGTGATAGAGTGCGTACCTACCTTTATCAACAGCTAGTATTAATGCTTTAACGAATTATTAACTCTACAGGTTACATCACCAAAAGTAGACTACCAATTCCACTTATCACTACAACTACTTTTAAACTAGAGTTCTTTTAATACATCTAAAAGGCAAGTTTCAGGTTTTCTAATCACTGCCTGTACTATTCACTATCAATGCTACCGGTCAATCAGCAATCCCAACGTTATTACAATATTGCAAAATGGGCAGCTAATTCCAGTATGCATACGATACGTGTCCAATAGATCACTTACACCAGCTGTATCTTGTTTTATGTTGACTTTGACAGCTTCAGCGATTCCATCTTCATCCTTGCCAAGACCTTTACCTGATTTCATTCATGAATTCATTCAACATGGGTATTAATGACTACGTCTCAGCAGCCCTAGTTTGCATTGATTGACGTCTCATGTACAATCGACTGCAACCTAAGTTGTACATTAACATCAGCAATTGCATTCAATGGTTTATGTACTCTATGCTATACAAACTCTATACAAAGCTCAATCTCTTGAACAGAATCCATTTCTACCTTGTTGCCATCCATGCTTTTCCAATTGACGTCTAGCAAATGAATTCGTCAACGCCATGACATGTGGCAGAATGAGAGGCCGCATCGTACAGTATGCTTGAGCACCGCTACTACAGTACTTTGTTACAGTAATAAGTACTGTCGAAGTGTACTGTACACTGTACTAGTTGGAACACAGACACTACGGACGGAACTCTATAACCGTCACGTGTCAGTGGGGGTTTGCTTTCTATAGCCAATGTATTTACGGTAAAAGAATTTCAGTATATTCTATATTGTACAGTCTACAGCATGAACCACTGGACTGGGGTTTGTCTGCGTCAAATGATGTCACCCCTTGTAGCATCCTTTCTTTCAGTTTGTACTGTATATCGGAGTTAAGATAAGGTGTGATTGCCAGTTCTTTTACAGTACATAGTCTATTGCTACAGTACAAACCTAGCTAAGAGGTGACATTATTTCACGTACAGACTACTGTATACAGTACAGTACAGTAGTACGCAGTAGAATACCTTACACAGTACAGTGCAGTAGAGTGACAAGGGGCCCGGGGGGATACTGTACACTGTACTGTACAGTACAGAGGAGGTCAAGCGTCACCAACCGATCCAATCATCCCCCCCCCCCTACTCTCAGAGTCCTCAGCGGGCTCTACCCCAGCCCCTGCTGGGCTGTCACAGTGTCCGGCCGTAAGCCTGAGGTAAAAGCTAGTCCAAGTGGATTACAGTAAACATACGCGTTCATCGACTAGATTAGATTATTAAGATTAAGTGGATGTAAGCCCAATCTGCTGCAGGCGGCCATCATACAATCATTAATTAGAAGACGGCTATTAATTAAAGGTCATCTCTATCGATAGAAGACAGTCGTTGCCATTAAACTCACAATCTTGATTCTTACTATTGCGTTGAAGGACAATTTCAACTAGTTTTGGCCTAATAAACATCGCTGTCGATCGATCATGTCGTTGCGTACTGATTACGCCTTAGATAAAGGCGGTAAGCGTCGTGGTAAAAGGCGCGAGTTAACTGAAGAGCAAAAACAAGAAATTAAAGAAGCTTTCGAATTATTTGATACCGACAAAGATCGAGCCATCGACTATCATGAATTAAAGGTAACTGTCCTCTTTTCAAGGTTTACAACTTTAGTTCCTGTGTACATGGTTAGTTGTGACTGGATTGGATAGCTTTTGTATGATCGTTAACGCGATCGTAGTCAGTTGATCTCGCGGTAATAGACGATCATGCAAAGCTTTGCATATTTTATCATGCAGTGAGACCAGCGCTCCTACGTCTTTCTCTCTCTTCTTTTTAGTATTCCCTGTAGACAACTTACCATTGTATTGTACATTGGAGACTCTAAAAAGATCTCTACAAGTATATTACGTTATCTAAATACGGTAAATGACAGTTATGATGTATGATAGGATATTTTCCATACACTTACGATTGGACAAAAATCAGCCGACTGCGCCACTTCACGATACTGTACACTCGATGGCTCATCATAGATTATAATACCATTAATCAATAATCCAGGATGGGATTATATAGGATAGAATCAGTTAAGCTAGCAAGATTGCAGTACTTTGATGCTTGAATCAAATGGGAAAATTTGAAAGCGACAACGAATCATCAATAATTAACGGTATTCGCTTGTTTGAATTTAGGAAACAATTGACACCCTATTCTGTAAGTTGTGTACTCGGATTGTTGATAGCTTATAGCTCACTGGATGTCGCTGCTATAACATTTCACCGATCCAGATAGTAGTCAATTGGAAAAGGTGCCCGTATTCCAACACATAGTATATCGTAGAATGGTATTGATGAATTATTGTGATACTTGAATCTTGCCAACATGCAATGGTCATACAATATTGCGGCGATTGACTGTAATAAAGTAAATGATAAAAGTGAAAGTTCAAGACCAGTAAATTACACTGAATTCAATGTATATCGTTGACTATTTTAAAGCTGTCATGCTTTAGAGGACTACAATTGAAGAAACTTTTAAAATGTTCCATTCAAGAAAACATCGGATCCATTACTATCCATTCAAAATAACATTGTCACTAAAGTACGCATTATTGAACTCCTTGACTGACTGCTTTGATATTCCGTTATGCCATCTTGTGAAGCATGCAAAGATGGATCTTAATACGGATGGTTTTACAATGAACTTACTACTTTAACACTATTGTAGTTAGTAATTTGGACAAATTTGTTTGGATAGGAACGCCATGCTCTAATCTAAAGACTAGTAGTCATAGGAATATTTATTGACACAATCATTTTATACAATCACTATAGCAAGGTCTCGTAATTGCTTTCAGGTATTCACTTATATTGAGCAACACTACTGTCCTGTATTATTATTATCGACGCTATAGATTCGCATAATACGTTCTAATGGGAATAGTTGGATTACTTTGAGTAATCATGGTACTAAATTAGTGTCGGTATCGCTTTTTCGATAGCTTCTAGCCTTCACATTGAATATCTATTACAAAACTCGTAATGATCCATGCATAGCGTTGTAGAATGCCTCTATAAGCGAATAATGGTGTGTATGCACTCTTATTTTCAATATTGACTTATGTATGTGTTTGGCATTGAAAAAACGAACATACTGACATCCAACTGCAACATATTGACAGATTGACAAACGCCGTATTGATGATTTTTGACCCTTGAGTGTAAAATTCAATATGCCTACAATACTAGCTGTTAACGGCGTTGCCATTAGGCTAATCATGCTACTATACTATACCTGTACAAGTCATTACTGCAAGTGAACGATTCGTTTTATGGCACAACATAAACCGTTGTATAAAATTTCTATTATTCTAATACTATGTAATGCTGCAATTGATTATAATTATATTATGATGCTTTTAAAGACTTATAGAATATCTAGGAGGAGTATAATTAATTAATTAATAATGTAAATTCTTGATCGTTCGTAGAACATAGAATAGGTACAATTCAGTACTGTAAAGGATGAGTAATACAATCAATTTACATGCTTATTATTATGATAGAGTCATTGCATCATTGGTGAAGGCATGCATGATACGACGTAGCAAATTAATAATTAATAGGGCGATTGTATTCTCTGCTTGAAGAATAAATTCATGTAATTCTAAAATACATCCACTTTTATTATAATGTACTCAGAATCACTCTATAGTATTGTCTTAAGTTATGTATCTGCACAACGGTACACATCTTAAGTTAACAACAAAGTGTATCTAGAGCTAATGTAATAATATTCACATGTCTCTTTGATAGGTAGCAATGAGAGCTTTGGGCTTTGACGTTAAGAAAGCAGATGTTTTAAAAGTTTTACGTGACTATGATCGTGAAGGCACAAATAAGATTACTTTTGAGGACTTTTTCGAAGTCAGTAAGTAACCAACGGAATTATTATTGCTATACTCGTTGCGTTGTCGACGCATGGTCCAGTTTCAAGTATTCTGTCTTCGTTACATAGTACCAGGAAATAAATTTATTTGCATTTAATTTATACACGTATGATTGATTATAGTTACTATGCATTTTAAGAAAAATTCCCAACTATTCCGTACAGTATAATAATAGAAATAAATCGTAGTACGTTAGTATCGCTCTCATAATAGCAATTTAACTAATTAATGCTAGAATGGACACAAGAACAAAATCAATACTTGTTTAGAAATTTTTTATTAATACAGATAATTAAGGAGACGATCCGATAGGAAAGTACTTTATCACTTGTATTTTCGATTAGTACTATTGAATTACTGAATTATTAATGAAATTATTTAATGGTAGAGTCCCTTTTAAAAATAGCGATTCATTCATAAAGTTGTACAGTTATTCACTGAAACTAGCAAGTACAAATTTAATGACTAATTTCTTGACATAGTTTGTAATGGTAAATAGACATTGCTGAATAGATTTACGTCTGTTTTGGTTTTGCGGTGCATGCAAATCGCTTTATGTAATCAGAGCGAATTCCTAGTTATCTACAAACTTTAAAAAGTGCTTCAAGTAGAACTGCAAGGAGTTAACACGCTCAATTAATTTTAAGTGACAGACTGGATGCTTGATAGAGATCCACATGAGGAAGTTTTTAAGGCTTTCAAATTATTCGATGATGATGGTACGGGCAAGATTAGCTTAAGAAATTTAAGACGTGTTGCTAGGGAATTAGGAGAGAATATGGCTGATGAAGAGCTGCGAGCAATGATAGATGAATTTGACAAGGACGGAGATGGAGAAAGTAAGCAGTAAAAGTACTGATGAGAGTAATGAGCAATTGAGTATGCATACCTACCAATAAAATGATCTGATTAAGTGCATTGACCACTATGTTTGATTTTTTGTCATGCTGTTTAGTTAACGAAGAGGAATTCTCGGCGATCATGACTGGTGATACGTAATTTTACACTGCTAATAGCTTGATATGTTGTAGCTTTATACGTATCGTGTATAACATTCCACTACTAAAGCCATGATTATGATTATTATGCAAAGTGGTAGCTGTCTACTTACTGCTACACTGATAGTAACGATATTGTATTTGTAAAAACATACTCCACTACGACGTTATCACTGTCACAGCTATTTCTTAACTTATCATTACATCTCAAGGAAATGAATCTACTGTAACTTTAATGATCATTAGCAATGAAGTTCTTATTATATTTGCAGTTTATTGAAAGAATTTCTCTCTCCTTACTACTGATTACGACAACAACTTTCTTTAGTTTCCTCAAGTCCTTCCGATGTGTTTTTTGATGTAAACTATATTATTATAAATGTGTACATTGCATATTTAGTACTGTAGATCTTGTCATATGTTGTAAGATATCTTTACGAAACCTGCTACAAGAGTAAAGTCTTCAGAATTAAAATAAAGTTTGGCAGTTTTATTCGTCGAGTACAAGTTGATCTAAATAATCATTTTCAGTCGTTTAAATTCAACTGAAGAATAGTTATACCTGGCACTATAAAAGGCACGCTGCTAGACAAGTCAAGTCTTGCTTGATATTGAACTAATATTAATTTTAAACACTGATTTTAATCATTTAGTTAAGTCGACTGTAGATAAATCCATTGTTAGGATTTTCTAGCCCAGTAAGTATAGTTTATGCAAAGCGACATGACAGCGGCAATTCAAAGACATTAGATAGATTTGATCATGGCAAAATTAATAACCACCGCTATATCTGTACAACTTTTCAGAGACTTACCGCATTTGCACTATTCAAGTTGTAGTATGTTATGCGTTAGTAAACAAGTATACGTAAGGCGAATGTCACAATCGCGTAAAATTTTTCCAAGAACATGTGCATACAATCATCAATTTTAAAAATACTAAACCATTACGGCCAAATGTTAAATGGAAAATTAATAAAGCACTGAAAATTACTGCGAATGGCAAATCGATTTAAATGCGCAAAAGTTTGTTAACGTTAAGAGAATTATTGAAGCAACGCTTTACAGCGACGAAATGATTACATTCTCTTAAGAAATTATTCATGTATGGTTCTAAAGCGTCTAACTGTACTATAATAGTCTACGTGTTATGCATTCTACATCAATAGTAATTCGCATTACAGCACTTTTAATTATATCCCTAGAAGATTGTATTTTAAGTATGGTTGTAATTCGATATCTATTTCATTACAGCACCTTTATTGGCGAATGGTGCAAAAATGTACCTAGATATTATATATAGACTTAATTACGTAGATGTATTGTTATAATTACGCCGCAAAATAACGTTATTACCAACAGTAGAAATCTATATATATATTTTAGCGAAAATTTTGCACAAATTTTGGTGAATTAATTCACTAATTTTCATATTTGAAATCTACCGATTTTAAATTTGATGTTATTAGCATAGAACGGTAGCAGAGATGCAATCACAGCAGCGTACACCAGCTAAAGGAGCGATTTGCATTAGCCTTCTTATCTTTACCACCTTGTGATCCGACATGAACATTCGGGCTACTGTGTGAGCCACCACCATTATTGTTTTCTTGCTATAATGGTCACATATTAAATCGTAGGTTAATAAATTTGAACTTGAGCGGAAATAAAAACAAGTCATAAAATAAGTTACCTGCTTCCGATCCATCTTAGCCTTAATATCTTTTGCTAACGTCATGAATGCCTGTAAAATGTTGATATCATTAATATATTTGCATTATATCGTGACTTTAGACGATGGCGATTCAAACATCTAAGCTCGATCCGATAATGCTAGATAACGGTAGTTGAACAAAATTTACCTCCTCTACATTGTGACCATCTTTTGCGCTCGTTTCAGAAAACTTAACGCCATATTCTGCTGCAAGCTAAATGAATTGATTTAAGAAATAACCAACGTACTCTATTAACGATATAATACGCGCTATAAATTGCAATCAATCTGTAGTACCTGTTGTGCTTGTTCTTTCGAAACCTGACGCTTGTCAACTACGTCACACTTATTTCCTAAAATCATCTTTTCTACATCACTGGCTGCATGCTCTTCAATATTCCTTATCCAAGTCTTGATATTTTCGAACGATCTTTCGTTTGTGATATCAAAAACGAGCATAATGCCCTATAAGTAGCAATAACAATTATTAGCAGACTTTTACACTCGTTTGAGGCTTGATCTTACGCTTTGTAACATTGCACACAGCATTGATTCAATTGATACAAGATAGCCTAAAATAGATTACTATAGCTGAAAGAGCAATTACACGCGTATAAGATTACTTTCACTATAGGTTACGTACCATAGCACCGCGATAGTAGGCAGTAGTGATTGTTCTAAATCTCTCTTGTCCTGCAGTATCCCTATCAAATTAAAACGATATTGTTCGTAGTAAGCAAGGATGGCTAGAATGATCTTTTCCTTTGGCTATAACCTAGAATTATCATCTTTTATGTTATAATGCTTAGGCCTATTGTCGTACTATGTTACAGCTATTATAAGCAGTGTGTATGCTGTTCCTATTTATATCTTTTAGTGTAATAGTTGCATCTTTTAATAATATACTTTACACTTTTTAAAGTAACATTATTTACGGTGTTAACAGCGGTAAAGTACAGTAGAAGAAATGATAGCAACAATAGCGAGGCCACTATCAAATATAATTTTAGACATGTACTTCCAAGTATTAATTTACGATAGCATACCATATTTGCAATTTAATTTTCTTTCCATCGAGTTCAATGGTCCTAATTTTGAAGTCAATGCCTGAATGTAGTATAAATATTAAATTAAAAATTCTCTCATAAATGAAAAATTTAGTAAATTCTTTAATTAAGCTTTCGAGATTGCTTCATCAAATAAGTCCAATAATAAAAATCGATTAAAATCGAGTTTTTATTATCTTTTAATGACAATTTACGGAATTTTCAGACTCGGCATTGATTAATGCGGCAATTGTCAGCAATGCGGTTAGTGAGTCCGTTGAGTAGTAGTTTGCAACTACAGTCTACAGTAATGCAGTAGCAACAGATAGGAAAAATCTACATGTGTCAACATAGTGGTTTGAACTATATTATCAAAGCGTAATGCTCCTTTTGAGGCAATGATACTAATTTAAGGCAATCATAATGGAAAAATACATATTGTACTCGTGTTCCATTAACATTAATGAGGAATGCAATATTAGCAACAAACAGGTCTTAAAAGACATTGGAATGAGTGTTTATTTCCGCGTTATTCTCTGGTTCTGGTTAATTAATGTTCAAACTTGAACTTACATATATACCAGAATTGCGAGAATGAACCGAAAGGGATATGTGCGATGAATTTATTCAAACATATGACGGTATCAGGATACGCGTGTAGGAAGGTCACGATGACAATGTCTATGATTTTACAATGTAACAGAACGATGTCGAACAAGAATGTAACTGTGTAACAGTAGAGTTCCGTAAGTAAATACGACGAGCTGCCGCATTAGCTGAAGCCAAAATATACCGGCAAGGCAGGATCGACAGAGGAATAATAATATATAATATACGGTAGCATGATAATTAATCAAAACAAGTATAGAAGATTTCCAATCGCTGGGCTAGAAATGATGTTGTCAAATTTCACCGGATTCCATACGGTTGCAGTGCATCAGTAGTAAAAGTATTGGATCCATTATGGCCGATTGGAAACAATGTCCAGGTAAGATAGGCGGCGTATAATTCGAACGAAGTAGAATTTCAAAGTGTAGAATGGACAGCTAAGGGATTTACTAAACTACCTATTATTATTCAGGGTGCCATAGTGCGTTACTACTGTATTCCACTTCGGCGGTACTGTATGAAGTCTTGCAAGAGAGAGAGAGAGAGAAAAGACCTCCGGCAGCGCTAGTGAAATCAATTCAAACTGTCTTCGTCATTGCCGAAAAAAAACCAACCGGATAGGTTGGCATAAGGAAATACAATAATGTGATGGATTACTCGAAGAAAAGGCTTTGGACGTAATGAAGAATCGGACCCAGTCGAGAAAAAGCTACAAAATTTGTTACTATTTACACAACTCATGATATTACAGTATATTGTGGGTTTTCATGCCCATATGATCAAAGATCATATCCAAATTTGAGTGGGCATAAGACGGAGGTTGAGGATTTGATTGGAAAATATGCAAAGGTACACCATACTGTACTGCAAAAATAGAAACATCAGACTACAGCAGAATACCCAATTCATCATAATAAAACTGTACCGTACTAGAAGTGGGAATGCTTTGTTTAACTTTCTTTCCTTTTCCGTTGAACTACGTCACCGTCCTCCATGTAGCCTATCTACCGTATAATATTAGGTGATGACATGTTGGAAAGAAAAGGTACTAAACTATACCCGTAATCCAATGATTAATCTACCATCGATGGATCTACTTCCACTACCATAGTTTGTGTGTCAAGCTATAGACTGTGATATCCATTTTTACAGTACGATATTAACTATTCTTACTAAGTAAGGAGTACTTGCAATATGCTGTGTAGGAATATTTGAAACAAAATCAAAGATGAAGTGTTAACTTGAAACTTTCAAGTCAAAAAGGGTCATGGGAGACAGTACAGTAATATGTTTTTGAAAGATATACAATCAGTTACGATATGGGCAAAATGAGGATTTGCTGGACAAGCAATTTATGTGCTTGCCCCTACGATAGTTGACTAACAACATCTTGATCATTATGACGATCGTTAGTGGCATGTAAAATTGTGTTGGAAATTGTAAATAAATCATGTCTTGATACTAGAAAATAAATAAAAAGTTCACTGATATTATGGATCAAGTTAAGACTAAGGATAAGCACTAGTTACGATAGGCAATCTTCAGAATTAGTCATCAAAAATTGAATAGATAGTGGACATCATGGGCATGTTGTATTAGTCATTGGATCAAAACATGCAAACCCCAACGGTGCACCGAGTCCTTTGCCATTGTGGTAGATATTCTTCTTTATAAGCAATAGCCAAGCGAGCAATGAAATAAAGACACTAGCACTGTCGATAAGATTCTATGGTCTACAGTAGAGTACAATACTTTGGACTAGTCCAAGTTTTCTTTTTCTCCATTCTATCGTCGTTCTTTCAACATGGATATACAGTCAAGTAATGGATAAGTTGTGATCCAGCAGGCTGGATGGTGATGACATCACGACTAATCAATCCTCCACCATTAGAGAGTAGGATAGCAATTAGCAGGGTAAGATTCCCTATCCACTGGGATAGAGAAAGACGGCAGACATCTCTAAATTACTAATATGTTTGCTCTATCACGACTACCATTGGACAAAGTTTAAAGTGGCAGATAGCCGCCCGCCTAGAGTGCTAAAATGATCGCCACAAGTTCTTATTCCATCCATTCAAGATGGTATGACAAAGTGTAAAAAAAAAAATGGGGTTGCTTCATCGATGGGAGCGATCCATCTGAATGAGGGATGTATGTATACAGTACTGTAGGATGGGCTACGTTTGGTAGTGCCTAGATGATGATGATGATCAACGACTATGCAAGTGATTCTGCTTACTAGGTGAAATTGATGCAGTCCAAGTGTGTGATGGGAAGCTTTGATGATCAAGTCTTGGAGATATGTCATCTTTTAGCACTATGGGAGTTGATGAAGGGAAAAATGGGCATGGGGAATCCTATCGTCCAAGCAATAACATACCAAAAAGTGCCTGGACATACGTACGTCTAGGCGTTTCCAGTAGACAAGAATATGGATAAAAAGACAATCATGACTATAAATGCATTTCTTGGACAAGGGTGGATGATAACAATTAGCCTGAATATCATCATCGTCTTCTTGTCCTTTCTATTTTGGAGTGTAACATGGCATCCATGTTATTGTAGCAGAGGCTATGACAAGGAAATACTAGCAAGTTGCGATCCTGCATAATACATACCAATCGTTGAGATGAAAGTTGAATTGAAAGCGTCTTCGGAAAATCGGAATAATACACACGTCTTGCCCACGCCGCTATCACCAATTAATAGCAATTTGAATAGATAGTCGTATGATTTAGCCATGATACAATCTGTATCTGCTTTTTACTAGCCACTAAAGTATTGCTAAACTATCAAGAGAAGAATGATTGGAGTACTAAAAGAAGGTCCCAAAGTGAGTCCTTTCTTGGATGAGTAGAGAGCAAACACTGCTATGTCGTGGCTTGAATGTTGCACAATGAATGTTCACCGGGTAATATGGAACGGGTGTCAACGATGCCCAACCACCTGGAGTATTAGGTTGACTATAGGACGAGGGTCGACGTAAGCGTAGTCTACCCTAACTTCATAGTCTGTCTACTTTCAGCCGTGGCCGTCTGGTCGATCCACCACTCAGTGTGGATCGACGCTTGGCCGGACCGGGTAGGGTACGACACTTCACTATTCAGTCCAGTACGCTGATAAGAAAAGATGGCATTGCCTGG
This sequence comes from Trichoplax adhaerens, assembly GCF_000150275.1. NCBI lineage: Eukaryota > Metazoa > Placozoa > Uniplacotomia > Trichoplacea > Trichoplacidae > Trichoplax > Trichoplax adhaerens. The sequence goes on from NW_002060946.1 coordinate 249,899, forward strand.
TGTGAGTCACTACGGTACTCAACTGTAAGGGATTACGTAGTACTGTATACGTACGTGCAGTACTACGTCTACTACTCAGATCAACAGCTCAGTGTGGATCGCCGCTTGGCCGGACCGGGCCAGGCACGAGTAGATCTTGGCTTGGCCGGACCGGGTAGGGTACGAGTGTACGACACTTCATCGCACGGTCTGACTATTCAGTCCAGTAAGCTGATAAGAAAAGATGGCATTGCCTGGTGTGAGACAGTACGGTACTAAGACAGACTTTGCACTGTGACACATCAGACAGATCTCTTCACAAATTACAGTACAGTATTGTACAGTACTGTAGAATGGGAACAATCAAAATACTGTACTGTACTGTACGGTGTACAGTACACTGTACACCGTACAATAGTACATTGTACCCTATACCATGCACTGTACACTGTGCAGTCATCAAAATCTGATGGCAGTCGTTTTCACCCAGTGATGTCACCCAGCGGGGCGCGATGACCTGCCAATGTGTACAACAGCGGCAGCTCTTGACGTTGTATGGGTGACATTGATTTTGCTATGGATTTGCCCTATCAAGAGCAAGGTAAACTATTGTACTGTACTGTACATTAGGACATACGGTACTGTATCAGCGATCCTATAGACTACTGATCTTTTTCTGGTAGTTTATGCAATAATCAGGTATCATGTATCAGTAGGCCTCACATTGTTACAGTAGCTAGACATACTGTATCAGCGATCCTATGGACTTACTTATTTTTTTCTAGTAGTTTATGCAACAATCACACCCTGGAATGGCAAGCAATTCAGGCCACAGTAGGGTAAAAAGACTCAGGTATCATGTATCAGTAGGCCTCATATTGCTACAGTAGCTAGACATACTGTATCAGCGATCCTATGGACTACTGATCTTTTTCTAGTAGTTTATGCAATAATCACACCCTGGAATGGCAAGCAATTCAGGCCACAGTAGGGTAAAAAGACTTAGGTATCATGTATCAGTAGGCCTCATATTGCTACACTACTGTAGCTAGACTTGCAACGTAGTGTACAGTATACATGTGTACATGGACTATTTCACTTGGGGTGGGCGATTAATCCACAATCTCTCCCGAAAGGCTGCAGTAGGCTTGCAACATACAGTATGCCTCCAATCATACACCGATTGTCAGCCAAATAAGCTACTACAGTAGGTTGGCTTTTACTTAGGGTCTCTAGCTTTTGACCACTTCAGTACTTGCAGCGATGACAAGAGAAACGATCAGTGCTTATGTGTCTACACTAGTATTAGCCATGTAGGGTAAAGGACATTGCTTGTAGGTAGACAAAGTGTGAATTGACTGTCGTAAGCGGCTTTTACTCCATGATGCAATGTTATCCCTACTCTACTGCACCAATACAATTCTTAGCCCTGATGAGTGTTGACCCTCATTAACAGCCCATGCATAATCTTACTAACGTAAGCATACAGTATGTGTTTTACGACTCTACATCATAAAGCTGAAATGGACATCTTATAACTTATAGCATACCAAAACAGGTAAAAAGGCAGTTATACTACCACAATTCCAACAAAATTGAGGACTGTTGACAGCACAGCAGATACTACATTTACAAGCTTTTAAGCTTTTCATTTATTTTGATAGATCGCAATGCTACTGGATTACGTTGCCACGGTTGGCTTAGGTATATTTTGCTACCTAGCCGATGCATTAATGGATGTCTCCTTTATTCGTCAGAATACAATACTAAGAGCAATCACGGATAATGCTGCTCATGGCATTATCGCTGCATGGTCGTGGGCAATCGCTATAGGTTTATCTATCAATTGGAAAACAGCATCGGAAATTTTTCTATGTTTCATTTGCTCATCCGGCCTTGATGTGGATCATTTCATTGCAGCAAGATCAATAAAGCTAAAGGTTAGCATACGATCTCAAGATGCGATAACAAAAACTTGAATAGTTTACTCATGCAGATCATACGTTGTTGGTAAATTCAGAATTTATGCAATTTGCACAACGAATTAAAATACATCGTGCATGTTATTGCGACGCTAATTTCTCTTATCAAAAGGCTAATTTTTTGTAAAATTTAGAAAACACTGCATCAATCTTCTTACAATAATTTGGCAATATTTTATATTAAACATTTAAACTTTATGCATCTATCAGCATTTAATATTATTAACGCAATCTTACAATTGACTGCTTAACTGAAAATGAATAGCATGTGGTTTAATCATTCCTACTTTGCGCTACATATCGCATGAGCCTTAACCAGAACGAAAATTTAGTCTGCTGCCGTTAGTAATGAACAAAACGCTGTACACTACTTTGAAATATGCTAGCCAGACGCACACAATGCATATGACACCATACTTCATTTTGAAAGTACAGATAGTAGACTCCCCCAACTTTAAATGATAACGTCATTTGTATTATATCCTTTCCATGATTTAAGACTATGACATACTAGCACCTGATGTGCATAATTGTTCTATTTCATTTTAGGATGCTCTAGCACTGAACAGAAGGCCATTTCTCCATGCCACTTCACTAATACTCTTTCTATTTTTTGTCACCGTTATCGTTGTTCGATATATGCCTTTATCGGTATATCATAAAATGAAATATTTACCATATATATTTCTAGCAGCATCACTATCGCATCATTTTCGGGATGGATATCGTCGAGGCCTATGGTTTGCACCATTTGGGAGTTCTAGACCTTTACCGTATACATTGTACGTATCATTAACTATGGTACTACCATGGATTTTGATTTATCTAATGTGGATAACTGAGAGCGAAAGAAAGATAAAAAAATCAAAAATATTACTGAATGTATGAAATGAAATTTGAAAATTTATCTGTCTGTACTGTATGTCAGCACCTACGTTCATCGTCCACGAGTAAATGAACTATTGACCTCTACTAATTAGCTCAGCCTAGACGAAAGCCTTATGGAATCAAATGTATTATATTTTATTACTTGAATATTTCATATGCGATATTGTAATTTTCGCATAAATGAAAGTATGATCGCTATTATTATTATAAGTAGAAAATAGAACAATATTTGATTGGAAGTAAAGGATGTAAAGATCTTATCCAGATTATGCACCATTTACAGACAATCTTTAATATTCTCAATTAGCAATTTAAAATTACGCATGTAACATAATCTTCTCTAATTTAATATGTTGGAGATTATAATTTATGACACTATTAATATCAAAATAATGGAAGATATGGTAGTAACCGTGTGAAAATGCAATTACAGAAACTTATATTAACACTGATATACTGCTATCTTTGCCAAAATAGCAATAATGATGAATACCTTGCAAAGTGGATACAACTTATCAACGGTTATAATAATAATAAAATCTAATCTATAGAACTAATTTATCCATGATATCAATGCAAATATAGTGTACATTCGAGTTGAACCTATTCATGCAGTAATACTATACTGGTTTAACTACAAATTAAACGACACTAAAGCAACATTTTGCCCACTGCAGACTTATTAGTCATGTACTTACTGTAACGATTTATTGCCTCTAGCGCGCTTATAGAAGCCCAATATATAGCAAAAAAACTACTCAGTGCTGTAGCAACAGATCATGTTTGCTCATTTACTTGTCCAGTCTAATGGAGCAGACTGCTGGTTGCTGTCATGCATTGTGTACACATTTCTACTCTACGTGATAGTAAATAATTGACGCCTATGGTCCTATACAGCATATACTGCACTCCCCAGTATGGCATGATACATAGTATCATTTGCTCTACCGAGCGCGCTATCTACACTATAACGGTCAATATGGCACATTGGTGTATTCTGTATCCTGGAGACGAGATTTGGACGGGCAATTTAATACCTTACTAACAATTCTAATTTATAATACGTAATAAGGTACCTACCACTTCGCATCGACGTTAGCACGTTCATGAGGTAACAAATTGCAACCATATTTGCGTTCAGATACTGTAAATCACCGATTGGCGTAGAAGCCTTACAAAATAGAAGGTAGTAGTTCGTTGCATTATATATATGTATATATATATATATATAGTAGCACTATTAATAGCTATATCTATATGTATATAATAGCATTATTAATGACTGTTAGACCTTGACGTTAGCTTCTCTCTAAATTGTAAATTGGCGTAGATTGTAAGCTACTTCTGCAACGTATCCCTAATAGTCAATATTTTGTTCATGTTTATTGGTAAATCAGTGAATTATCCGTTAGCTGTACCTCCCAATCGGTTAAGCATTGGTTCCCTAAAATAACTATTATCAATCTGAAAGACATACTTCAAGAATAAAGAATAGATATCATTAGTACACTATTCTACTAGTTGGTGCTACATACAATTGATCTCCGCTCTCTATAAAGTCTAGCCATGGCTTCGACATCGGTAAGGCAATTTAATTAGCTGATTAGTAAACTATAAGAGTCACCATATATGTAACAATAAACTGTTTAAGATCGTAATAATTCAAAATTATACCCTACCAGTAACTCAACAGCATAATATACTATCGTTGGATATATTTACAGCATCCATCATGTTTTCAATAAATCTTTAAAATGATCGATTACATACATATACTTCTTTCCATATCCATGAATGCACACGTATATGTGAATACTTTTTATGCGACGTAAAATAGTCCATAGTTACAGTAGTGTGAATGTGAAAAATTATCAACACAAGCATGTGGAGAATTACCTTCAGATGCAATTAATTTTGTAATTAACATTAGAATTACGATACAAGTGAAAGAAACTTACAGACACTTTTCTTGCTAAAGATAGCTAAGTGAAAAACTATCATCACTTATATTTAAAACGAAATTAATTTCTCGAAGTTTGATATCAACTTTTACTGATAGTCGGTAAAGATCAATTTCTAAATGTTACTTTATACGTATCTAATTTGGGTAACAGTATGATAGTGCATTTTCTATTTCATGCCTAAACTATCTTCACTCGAACAAATTTTCCGATAGAAAACCCTTGGTAAAAGAGCTTCGAGTGCTTTTGGGCGATCACATGGATACAATAATTCGAAAGAGATAAATTGGCCCACTTCGAGCTCATCTTCTTCAAGACAAAGAACTTCAAGTGCTCAAAATTCTAAGAGACCTAGTTCTAGAAATTCTAATACTACTGAAATCAGTCAAGGAATATTGGAAAGAGAGCAGGAGTTAATGTATGATTATAAATTGTTGCACAATATCGCAGCTTTACGTTAGAAAGTAATTTCTTTAACTATAATTCGCAAATCTATCAATGTAGTCTCCACAAAAAGATAGGGTATAAAGTTATCTGAAATAAATTGTACATGATTTTATCTTAACATAAAATCACTTAGGGAGGATTAAAAAAGAAAATTACAAATTTAAATCTATAATTCAATAGCTTTACACCGTTAGATGGGTTCTACTACTGCTAGAGAATGTCAGAATTGCTGGCTTTCATTTTATTCTCTGTTAATTTAGTACAAACAGCTAGCAGCAGAAGCACTACAGTATCTCTGGAGTCTTAGTGCTAGGTCTAAGTGTTTAAATTCTAGCGTATTCCATCAGAAATATTATCATACCGATTGTTCATACAATTTGATAGATTCTTTACTTTACAGGCAAAGAAATGCTGAGTTGGAACAACGCGCAGCAGTCTTGGAGGCAGAAGCAGCTGAGATATTGGTAATGATATCTAATCATTTATCATCCAGAAGCTTTTTAAATACGCCTAAGTGCTTCCTTGCTAATTAATATGAGCATAAAAAGTAGTAAATTGTACTCTCATTGCAATGGGATTACTTAGTAATATCTACGATATTGAATGCATTTAACAGAATCGCCAAGACGAAATCTTACTAGATGAAAATAGAGACATAGAATTCGAGGACGAAGATACAAATTTCGAGTGTGTATAATTTCAATTGGCTCTTATTCTACTAACGCATAATATATCTAATATAGACAGTGATATAATTTAATTAATTATACATCCAGAATAGAATAATTTTATTTTAAAATCTACAGAGAATTTATCGAAGCCGCTTTTGAGAAGAATAAAAAAGTTCCTCAGAAATCGAAGAAAAAGAGTTCAATACCAAAGTCAAATAATCGGAAATTGACACCAACTAATAATTCGTTAGTAAAATATATACGTGTATATTAACTTTCTAATTGTGTTCACTTTGATGATGTTTTCTTTCGTTCTATTTAGATCAAGGTCTTTACCTGCGAAGAAAAATAAATTGCCACCTAAAGAAAAGGAGGCTTTGGAAATTGATAATCTGGATAGTGATGCAGACGAGATTACCTTAGCTCAAAGGATTTTAGAACTTGAAGAAGAGATAGATAAAGGCAAAAAGAAAATCGATTATAAACAAGATGATATTCTGCCAGCGGAAGCGAGTGAAATGGGGACAGGTATTTGTTTTGCCATCCATAATATCATTACAGTATACAAACATTGTATACCATTTTACCCTTGCCTACAATTTTTGTCAAAAATTATCGCAATAACACAACTTGCTGTGCCTCTGTTGGCTTGTAGAAGCAACTATTCGCTTTTTGAAGGCTAAAATTCGTGTTATGCAAGAAGAATTAGAGCGATTAATGATGGATTGTAATTTGAAGGTCTGCTGAGAATAAATCGTGCATTTATAACAATCCCATTTTATATCGTGACCATCATATTACAAAAGACGTGAACAGTCATAACTTTTATACTCATAATATCATTTCTTGTTTGTCGGGCCTTAGGACGAGAAAGTTACACGCGCTGAATCTAAGGCAAAGACAGCCACTGAAGAGCAAACTAAGCTACAAAGATTAAATCAAAACTTACAGGTAGTATCCATTATTTCATAGGCAAAGTCGTAAAATTACATTTTTTCATTCTTATGCAATCGTGGCAGACATTATTCCTTTTTACATAATTTGCGCGCTTTGTCTCTGCTAGAGTCAGCTGGATAAGTATAAGAAAGTAGTGGATGAAAATAAGAAAAAAGGCGAGACATTAGAAGCGCAACTTACTACCTTAAGAAAGGTAACATTTATCACTTCTACCTGCTTTAATTTATCGAGGTAGTGCTAATAAGGGTTATTGCATGACATTAAATAGGAATTAGATTCTAGTCAACGCTCTCAAAAGCAAACTGCTGTTAATCATAATGCCGTAGAAGTCAGGTATGCTTAGTCGTTATTTGAATGTTTACAATACCTTTAATTCTATTACAATATATTGTGATAATTATTTCTTGCTCCAAATTAGTCTAAGAAGATTTAATAACTATAATAATCAAGGTATAATAATATTTATTCAGATTAAACAGAGCATTAGAAGAAAATGAAAAGTTAAAGTTATCAATGCAAAAAGCAAAAGTTGAATCTAAAGTATGTATGGTAACGTACGTGATAATATAAGCGTTCACGATTATGATTGTCTTACAAACTAAAAATCCGCATAGGATTATACAATTATTAATATACTAGACTCAAGACTTAGTACACACTTGGAAATTGAAGCCATAGCATATACACTAGAACAGTATAAAAATAAGCCTAAAATTTGAAATTAGGCTTAATTGATGCGAGTATCTGATTAGCTCCAGTCATAATTCGACAACAGCATGACCACTTGCTGTCGTTCGGTACATCATGATGACTAACATCGAAGTATGCTGATGATTGCCCAAATATCTATATAGACATAGACATAATGATGGCAATTTTACCGCAAAGATATAAAATTTCCTTATTTTCATCTATCTATGGTATATTCATAAATCATAGATTATTAATGAAGCTAAAAACTAAGAAAATAAGTACAAATTTTTAAATAACGCTTATAAAGTCAAGATAAAATAGTTCACGCTCGGATTTTTTCATTCATCCAAAGTAAGACTTTTTGATAAAATATAGGAAATTTTAAATTATGCTATACTAGTTGATTTTAATAGCATTAGGAACTAGTAGTAAGTTAAGTCCTAAGCGTAATAGAATAAGTCAGAATATATTTAATACTGTATGACTCATATTTTTATTTAAAGTTGATGCTACATCTCAGTAATCTTAAAACCGAATTTTGAAGAGGAAAATTACATACGCTATTATTGCGAAATTTTTTTCTCGTATTAATTTTGTAGGATAGTAAAGTTCACGAGCGCAAAAGAATAGAACAACTACATGCCGATAATAAAAGATTAGAAAAGCAAAAGAATGAACTTATGAATGGCTTTAAAAAGCAACTCAAATTAATTGATATATTAAAAAAGCAAAAGGTAAATTAATTATCTTGTGTAAATAATAATTCAATAAGGATCTGTTGTTATCTTTATTTTCTAATATTGATATAGAAATAGAAAAACACAAAGAAATTATATTTCTTGCTGAGCAACAATTGATATCTAACAATTATAGGGTAGTAATCTTATCCACCTATGTAAAAACTTTAATCTAGGGCCCATAGTCACTCGACTTATAATTGTACTATACTTATATTGCGTTTTCTATATTCTGAAGAATTATAATGCGGGCTATAAATGATTCATATTCACTATAAATATAATCATATATAGATGCACATTGAAGCTGCCAAACTACTTAGTTTTACCGAAGAGGAATTTGTACGAGCTTTAGATTGGGGTTCCTAATATGCACTGGTAAATTTAGCTGCAATTGATAGTATGCTCTTATACCTATAGCTCTCATATCGCAATAAATTGAAAATTTTCAATTAAAACGTTATAAAATAAGCTTTTATAATAACAAGGATGAAATGTTATTACAGGTAAAATAAATCTACTTAACCATACTACAGCAATTCCGGTACTGATTGTAACTTCCAATTTTGCCAATTTATCGCAATATCTACCATCTGCAAGAAATATATTTACGTATGCCTTCAAACTGTTCAACTTTTAGTGAGAAAAAACTAAAGACGAGATGTTAGATTTAATTCGTATCTAGTGGAACTGTGAATTATTATAATTCATTATATTGTACTTTTATTTTTATGATGAACACTATTTATTAGCATCGCTTGCAATTTTAGTTCTAATAGGTGTCACATTAGCAATTCTAAAGTAATGTATGTTGAATTGGTGACATATCGTAATGCTGTGATCGAGGTCGAAATACTGTATAAACAATCATCATTGCGTTATACACGATTATTCGTACAAGTACCTAACTTCATCTTCAAGAAATTAGCTTCTATTTATTGCCGATCTTTTTGAGATTGTATTGCTAGTTACTACACCCTAGAACGTTATTTTGAAGTATGTTTGTGATAGAATAATGTACATAATATTTATTACTGCTTTTAATGGCATTGACTACCGAGCGATTGTTCTTAATTCCATCAGTAATTCTATTTTATTTCAAGTACGTTAACAGAACTACTCGTACATATTCTTCGTGTTTACCGTATCATATATCATTTGTGTACTCCTTCTATTTGAACGACTCAAATTAACATGAATATATGCTAGCCAAACTTGAAATGTATAAACAAATAAGTAAAAGTATATCTTTTTGTAAACAGCTTATAGAGGAATAAATATGCTCTCATCTGTTACGCAGTTGATTCTTAAGAGATAATTATAAATTGTAGATCATCTTGCTCAGTTGAACAGATGCGGTGGAGCGCTAGATTACTTTTAGACCAATTACTATGATGAATTATGGTCTATAATACAGTATTTCAAATTTGAATTTCCGTGTGAAAAATTATTAGTCTACGATGTAATGTATAGTAGGTACTTTTTATTATTCAGTGACATTGACTGAGAGGCAATTTTAAATACTAATTACTATCTAATACTACCGCATCATTCAATCTTAGCACTCTACAATCTACCCATTGCTATATCGTAGCCGAAATCGGGTAATAAAGCGTACACCACATAATAGCCTTTTTAAGTATCGACAATGTATCAATCTAAAATTCGCTTGAAATTAAGTAACACTAATGCTTTATTAATTTAGTAGCTGTACACTCATTCTTTATAGTTCATATTCAATCGCAAATTTCGTTGATTAAGAGATCAATATGATCACTATATGTCTATCTAATCAGTACTCTTACCGTACTTAATACGATATGAGTAATAAAGTCATTACATAGCAGAGCATGTATGGTTGAATTATAAACGAAGGTATCTAGGGTAAAATAGATCAGCAGCGCGTTTTCTCTAGCAGAATCGGTAGACCTGAATTATTGCGGTATACCCTTTAAGCTAGAAAATTATTTCAAATTTTATTTCCGTAACTTTAAGTAGTTTATCGAGCGAATGTATAAGATATTTTATCCCATATCATCATAGAAATGAATTTCACTTTCGTAGAATAGTCTTGTTCGTTTTCCTTGCATAAGTATATTGGTGTTAAATTACTATTATTTATATGAAAAGCTGTATAACCCTGAAATTTTGCTTAGCAGCTTTTCACATTAAGAAATAGATTAGGAGCACGCTATGCCAAGCAGTAAAATACATATCAAATCAAAATGTTGTATCATATACCGAATTCTGCATACATAGATGATAGCTAGATTACTAGCATATTAATTATCATTATTATTAGATTATCTTGATGATTTCAACACTCTTCTGCTATATCAATGTTAGAATAAAAATTATTCATTAAATAATTGTAGGTTTATCAATTTATACAGCAATGATATTACACTTCGCTATTATGATCGATGACAAGGTAAAGGGTTTTATTGTCCCTTCAATTTGTCAATTATTTAGCGCAATATGAAAGATCCGATCTTATATATTACAATATAAAGCAGCATGGTAATATAAAACATAAACAGGACTACCAACTGAAACAATTGTACTTATACAGAGCTACTGTCAAGCTATCTTCGAGGTTCTACCCATGCTTCGACATGTCGCCGAGGACGAGATGGATTATTGACGGGAGCAGATACGGCTCTACCTGGCCTGTTGATATTCCGATTTCGCCTACAGTAAAATGCTATTCGTAAGTTAGCCCACATAGCTTGTCGAAATCGAGGATTTTGAATACCATATAACATTGGATTATATAATGATGTTAAACAAGTTACTAAAATGGTCATTAGAATAACAGTAAAAGTAGGAAAGTTAGTTTCTAGGTAGAGGGCGGTAAAATTTTTACCGGTTATTCCCATGCTAAGCAAGACAACAAAGTAAGGCCAAGAAGCTAGCATAAATACAGCTGTTGCTATAATTAAGACACGCACTGCAGCATAACGTCGATCATCAAATAAAACCGTACTATGATATTCTTGATCAAGACGAGCTTGACGATTATATGTTGCTCTTATTTTGAATATGATTCTACCATATAAAGAGACCATTAAAAATAATGGAATAACGTAAGAGATTAACGTTACGATAACAATCGTTACTGTAAAACTACGATAATATTTAAGATCTAAATCACAAATGTATGAAAAATTAGCCGAAACATCGGCAAAAAGGATAAAAGGCGCCGAGCACATAAGGCCTGATAGCCAAGTAAAAACAATCACTGACATTAATTTCCACCTTTCATTAATTAAGGTAGAAACACGATTAGATATTATTACATAATAACGATCAATACAAATAACTGAGAGGGATTGCGTTGTTGTCACTAAGGATAACATTAATGGAAAGATAACTAATTTACATACTGTGGCTAAGGTACTGATGGAAGCAGCTTGAGACAAACATAACGCTTGAGCAATTGTGAACAGAATTTGGCATATACCGCATAACAAATCTGATACTGCCATATTGGCGATAAGTATAAAAGGTGCTGAGTGCATACGGCGTACACGATAAACAGTATAAATTACTAGTAGATTACTGCATACAACAGCTAATGCGTTGAAACATAGAAAACCGGATAATATTGTATAAGATTTAATTAATGGTTTAGTTGGAATGGGTGTACTTGTAACATTGGCCAGGCGAAAAAGATCCATTCGTAATATTGACAAGCGGCATGAAATGATATTGATGATTTGATGTGTTAGACGGCAAGAAAAACTAGTATTTGTCTATTGCAGTTTTGAATAGAGTATCTGATCTGATGGTAGAGCCAGTTAAAGTTAAAATTTGAAGAGCAATATATCGTTTCTTTTTAGAATAAATTAGCTTATATTACTTTTCAAAACACAAACATTAAATTAACGTTATTAATGTAGAAGATTCTAGATAATTAAATTGATTCTATATAGCTTATATTTGGCTTAAAAAATGTAGTGATAAGTGGTAATGACTTCAATGATTGATATTAGTTTCATAATAGCTACACATAATGTCTGCTTTACTGTTGGAGTCAATTACGTAATTTAATCTTAGTTTTTTATTAATTAATTAATAAATGAAGGTTATTTAATCGATACGATAATCCTCTATACTATTAATCCTTGCTTGATTCCAGCTTTCCTTGATCCATTCTAGTATTATCTTTTTATCTTATCCCCCATTTTATTGACGAATTCTCAATTTCATAATCGTTCCAATTGAGATGACTGTAAATATTCCAATATTGAGATCAATAGATGATATCTTTATAATAACAAACATTTATAAATGAAAATCTTGAAGATCGATGTCATTATCGTCAGAAATACGTACGTTGTAAAATGATGAATGTTTTCTTAATAATAGAGTTAAAGTATAAATAAATGGTCGTAACCTATTTATACGAATTGTAAAATTAAATTAAGAACCTATTCAATACCAGTATTGAAATAAAACGTGCTTTTATTTTTAATTTAAAATATATTAAACCATTACGTTTATCTTCAGTATTAATAGATAAGATCCAGTCGAGTTAATCATAACAACCTGATACAAATCATATAGATAGCAATCAATTATGTTATTTGTTTGCATTTTACGTTATAAATTATCTATTGCATACCATATTTGCTCAGCTATTTTGTAAGAAGAGTTAATCTGGGTTTTAATGACGATCAGTTTGATTAAGGTAGCAACACTTCAACCCTATAGTATTTCATCTATCTATTCCCTACATCCACTCAAAATTTACGTCAAGGTCATCGATACCTTTTACACCCTATTTATTTACTTTTTCCATTGCATTGCATTAAGTGTTGACTCAAAAGTACTTTATATATCTATATATATACAGTATATATATATGTTATATATATATACTATCACTATGGCGTATGGCAATACAACAGCTTCTTGACGTTTACTGTATACTCTGATAGTATTTAGTAAACTGATATATTTAATTATCAATACTTGTTAGGTGTGGTGTTATCACATTCAATAAACGATAATGTGAAATAAAGTTGATAATAACTTATTTATATCATTTCATTAATTTAAAATGATGTTGATTTATTTTTTGTAATAAATATCTATTGAAGACCAAAATATTATTTCATTAGCAATGATGACCTTGACATTTACACTATTTCATAACATGATCGACCACTTCAATTTCTCGCCACTATTCCTTAAATGGAAATTGTCTGTATAGTGGTTCAAAAATCGTTACGAGCTAGTTATGATGTGACTTAGGATATAGATGATAATAGTAACTGTAAAAATTCAAAAATACATGAATTGGAATCATGTAGCATATGCCTTAAAGCATCGTTTAAACAGTTGTGGAAGGGTAATTACTAATATATACATATTATTACGATATAAGTTTAAATGTTCGTAATGATAAATGGTTGCCAAAAGATTTTATTAGCCCCGATATGGTAAAAGATACAGATATATGATTAATAGCTACTGTCTTGTATTATCTGCTAGGATACAATTTTTTGTCGGATGTAATAAAAATATGAAAAGAGTAGTGAAAATTTCAGAATAATTAATCCTGTTAATTTTCAACTAATCCAAACTGTGGATTTATAATAATTAGTCCTTTACATAAACCCAGCTTAGCATCATAACTTTATATTATTTATATTTTTACGTATTATATAACAGAAGAGATTAATTTGAACTTTACTATTGTTTTCGTTTGTGTCGTGTAAAGTTTGATATATTAAGTAGATAGAGAAGAGTTGATATAATATTGCGCTTTTGTTGTATATGTGATTTGAACGATTTCTATAGACTGTAGATATATCTGATTATGGTATTATTTCAACTATTAAGATACCATAACTGAAACGGTAGACAACTTTCAAAGTTCGATTAAACTGCATATTTGTTATCATTGAATTGTTGAATGACTGATAATATTACATCTCATATCATTTATCAATTAAGGGAATAGTACGGAAGGAATGTTACATGTATCCTTAATTATTGCATAGTGTATACATATTAAAACGACCATAAATGAATTTTAAGTATCAAAATTATTGCATTATGCTATTCCATTACCACTCATTTACAAAGATATGGATAGTTAAAATGGGATTTTCTTACTATATATTTTCACTCATGCAGTGGTACAACTGATACTAGAAGAATAAAGAGAAGTTTACTCTAGATACAAGAAATCAACGAGTTTCATTTTAAAGATATAAATGTTGTGCGCTATAATAAACTTAGGACGGGATCTTAGATAATTGTAAGAGAATTGATGAGCTATATTCATTGCTATATAATTCTTGACGTTGGTGAAATCATGATATGGGTAAACTACTTCCTAATGTCAAGGGTAATATCTGCTATTTGAGTTACAGAACCTGAAAGACTAGAGCTATTCCAGCGTAATTGAATGATGAGGTTTCAAATTAGATGCATTTTGCTAAGACATGTTGAAGTAAAAGTACAGCATATCTTGCATTCAGCACAATTTATTGATAGTATAGTATCCGATGCTGGCTATATTCGGCTTAAATTTTTATAGGCAATAGAATATATTCGTATAGTAACTATTACGTTACATGATAAATTGTAAATGTTGGTTATGAAGTAAACTACAGTATCTCAGTTCCTTAGATATAAGCAGTGGTGGCTTAAGCAGCTTAAGACTATTTTCTATAAATTATTTTGCTAGTTAGAGCAAGTAGTTTAAATTATAGCAAGTATCTCTATGCCATGCAGATAGCAATCCGCTCTTACGTATAAGGAATAATCGGCTTATATAAAACGGGATGGTGTGATACTCAGGACTTTCTGTACGTGACTACAGTTAGAGCCTAGCAACAAATTGCTTATAAAAGAATAAAAGTTAGATTAATTACTAAGGCACGATCGATGTGAATGCTGCTATTAACAGATGTTCTATATGCAGATTTTTTGCGCTTGATGTTATGCATATGCTAATGATGAGACGTAAATCAATTGAAAGCGAACTAGATTTCCCGAAGTCATTCTACTGTACTTTAAGTAAATGAAATCTTGTGTAATATTATTTTTAATAGTCAATATTAAAGTGCAGTATAATAGAGAAGAGATATCCGCAGTTAAGTTAGACCACTCAGGTATGCAGTAAAACGTAGAACCTTTCATGATATTAAGAAAATAGTAGAGATGACTTTGTTAAAATAGACTGATAGAGTATACAGTAAAGCGTAGAATTTTTATCACGGATAGATTTATCTTTAGAATATCGTTAAAATAAAATGGAAATGGCTTAGTAGGCTGTTACAGTGTTAAATACTGTATTACAGTAGAAATAACTATGTTAGGATAATTCTGTTAGACTATCCTTATTTAGTTAACTTCTAATTTGGATATGCTGTATTTTAATATAGCACTGACTTTTTATGACAGTGACACTTATACACATACTGAAATTAATAGTTATAATAGGGAATGCAAATCATCTGCTTACAGTTCGAATCATTGTGATTGTAATTTACTTATGGTAGACTGTAAATTATGGTGGAAATGTTCCGTGATAGGACATATCGTAATCTGACTATTCTGTATTAGTCATTACATGCCTATGTTCGTAAATACTGTTGTCTGCATTAAGGGAGCTGTAGCTAAAATTAATATCTAATTCAGTAAATGATTCTAATGTTAATTGTATTAACTATGACTCATGAACTATTGAGGAATAGTATATAAATGCAGTATATCGTGAAATAAAGAAGAATTGTCCAACTTAGTGTTTAACGTAAAATACGAGGCGTTTAAGTCTTTGTGTAGTCTGCTAGTAGAGCAAAAGTGTTTGTGATAGTGCAGATATCGTTCCTTGATACGTGGTTCAAGGAATTGACTTATTGATCGTATATTGCGTTATCTTGTTGCAAAGCTGTTTTGTGACATAGGCACTGAGTTAATCTTAACTTTGGAGATACCCAATTAACAATTCTTGCCCTACAGTAGAACTGAGGGCAGTTGTTTAATCGAGAATTAATCGTCAAAGTTGAAAGTCATTAAGGATTGTATAAATATGTTAATCATTATTCAGTAAAGTAGCGTAGTGGTTTAGGTATTTAATTCAGAATTAAGAGTGTTTCTTAGATACAGCTTAGGAATTATTTGTTGCCATGGGGACAATCATTGCAGTAGCCTACTACTTAGATTATTAAGTTTGGCCTTGTGGATAATTGATTATATATTACAATAAAGCAAGAAAATTTGTATCAAGTGTGATTCAATACCAATTTTAAATCTGCATTTCTAATTCATGAGGTATTTACTGGACAGAAAATAGTTTGAAATATTCGATTAGATACCATTTTATCAATTGAATAGGCCTTATTGTCAAAGCTGTGATAATATAGATATTGGTTGGGGTTGAAGATATGGATTCTAATGTTCCCTAGAGTAAAGTATTTACAAAATTTTTAAATTATAAATTTTTAATGCGACACGACGTTCCATTTATTCGTGAATTATACCTAATTTTAAAGATACATATCGAATGTTATCAACGATGATGAGGGCTTTGTTATTAAAATTGATGAAGGGGCTAGATCAATTTACGTTTTGTCGTTAGTTACCGAATTAATTATTGATGGCAGATAGTTTTGTGCTCAGATTATTTTATTGAAATTATAAAATATTAATATGCAGTATTTGCAAAGCATGCCACATCAGAAATAATGCGATGCAATACCTTAGTCAAAATTTTCTTACTGTTGATCTATCGTAGACTGGGTGTAATCGATGGTATCCGAGTTACTATCTTGCTTATTTAGTCACGCTAGACGCGTATGGAATTTACGATGGAATATAAGAAGTTAGATATATAGGATTTTGGCCATGATATGTGAAATAAATTGCCTGTATTCCTAAAAGTATACAGATAAGTTACCAGCAGTAAGTATCAAGAATAATCATTAAAGTCGAGATGAATAACAATATATTAAAATTGAAAATGTCGTTTTCTATAAGATATAAATCGATTTTAGGAACGCTAATGATAGTTTATTCGTATTAGTTAATTTAATGCGTTACACGCAGAATTAAGGATAGACTTTGCTGCTTATTAGCAGACATAGCCGCGGTTGAGATCGACGATATTCAAACAATTCTTTACTATTTCAGCGTTCATTGGAAATGATCATGGAATTTCGCAATGGCAATCAATAGTAGTAGATATGCCGATGGCAGTGTTACATAATGGATCATATTCATGTTCCGTTTGTCAATCGTTTCTTAAGGCAACAGCACCAGATATGCCGATGGTAATGTTGCACAATATTCCAACTCCATTTATATATTTGTCTCTTAACTCAATCGTGGCAGACATGTCGATGATTGTACTGCGTAGTACATAATAATATTTAAGCTACTTTTATTCCTTGTTTCTAAACTGCATTAGACATGCGATAATAGTATTTAAAAGGACATGATTTTCAAGCTACTTTTACTAGTTGCCTCTTAACTTAACAGTAGTCGACATGCCGAGACCAGTATTACATCGTGCCTAATATTCAAGTTGCTTTTACTACTCCTTTCTTAACTCAACAGTAGTAGACATACCGATGGCCGTATTACAAAATATTCAAGTTACATTTTATGATTCCTCTTTGATTCAATGGTAGATGACATGCCGATATCCCTATTGCATAGTATTCAATTTTTTTGGTACTTGTCTCTTCACTCAATAGGCTTGCTGTAGTCTTTACAACTCTTGCCGAGCTAGTCAACATGCCAGTTATTAATCATATTCAAGTTATGTCTATATTATCTCATCATTTAGGTAAAAGCTATCTTTGCCACTTTTGGGATTGCTGGTGAAGCAGTACTCATGCTAGTTAGAGCAAGAGTTACTTTTAACTGCATCGATGGCGGTACAAGATGCAGTGTAATACCTTACTGTAGTACAGCATGCTAGCCGAGAAGATTTCGCTAGCCATACGTTTCTGCCAACAGCCATACTGTTATGGTAATACAGAAATTAAAAGAAAAGTACAAGAATGCATCATTATGCTGTATTTGCAGTTCTAATAAATATGGGAAATTTTTGTTTGTTTTGCTGGCAAACCAGTATCGTCTTGTCTCATGGTCAGCAGCGCTAAGCATCAATACACAGTGATTTACAAACTTTTAAAATGAATGATGATAACGTGCTGAGTGCTTTGCGTAGTATTTACTAATTATGCCACTAGAGTGCAATCATGGAGCAGTACATCAAAATAAGCTATAAAAGATATCTTCCACTTGATGTACCTATTGTAACTTATATTGCTCTACACAGTAGTTGTATTTTAATCAGCGACGAGCATTTCCTTGCTACTTGCTAACAAGGCGATGGATATGACCTGATAAAATAAAGCAGTGGTACAGCCTATCCATAAAATCAATTCCAAGTAGACATACTGTAGAATAGTAGTCATGAAGATCTGTATCAGGAGATGATTGATTTTTACTCTTTAGAATCAGCAATCTACAATAGCATCGGGATCGAATGCATACTTGGACTTTATCCTTTATTCAAAATAAGTAGTGCGATATGATAATAATATCCTGAAAGCGGCAGAGCGGATACTGGCTAATTACTCGTAGAATTAATGATTACTGTACACGAAACAACTTAGGTGAAATCGATCAAGATGTTGAGCTGACAAATAAAGCTACTACCGCTATCATTTCCTAGTCAATGTTGAACAGTCCAATCTTTAAAATGCGTTTCGATCCAACCTATTTAAGCTGTCATCAATAGGCTATCGAACGTCCAATCTATGCCAATGATAATTATAATTTAAGAGCTGTATTTGATTACGCTAAGGATTGCAAATACGCCAGACTGAGGCAGAGGAATAGCCATGACAGCTGCATGTGGATGATAGGGTAATACCTACGGAGTGATCTAGCTTTAGCAGCCATCAAGAGGCTATAGAATATCTGAATCATGCCCATGATCATTTAAGAGCTGAGCTTGATACTGCTAGCTTACTATAAATATGGCAGAGTCAGTTCGAGAAATAGCCATGGCTGTACCATGTGGATGATCGAGTATTAATTATGCCTACACTGCACTGTTTAGACAGCACGATGGGTGGGTGGAATGAGAAAAAAACATTTTGCTAAAAGCTTCTTTCTGTATAAAGCCTGCAATCTGTTGGGCTGTTTGCTACCATGCTTTTGCTACTAATCCACTACGCGCAAACGCCGCAACGAAGCAATACCTAACAGACAGACTGAAAAGACCTGACCAATAATTCATACTCTATAGAATCCAAGAAACAACTATACGACAAGGAAAGTAGCAGCAAGGCGAATTTTTGGTCAGTCTATCTCCATCGTTCACCATGCCGCAGCCATTAGAGACTTTTGACCATAATTATAAAGTATTAATAGTTGGTGATAGTGGCGTTGGTAAAACGTGCGTCCTCTTAAGGTTTAAAGACAATGATTTTCAGTCAACGCTTTTAAGCACCATAGGTAAGTCTTGTGATTATTCTTATTAGCAATCTATTCTAGGCTGATTAATTGATAGGACATACTAATGTAAATGATACAGTGATTGCCATCCATTACGTCCATGATGAGTGCCAATAGAGCGGAAAATGGACTCTGTAACATTCATTAATTAATTATAGATCGTCTAGTATCACATTTGTTGATCGTGATCAATGGCGAGTAGTGTATGGATGTTGTATCCAAGTTTCCATCACCGGTTATAAAGTAAAGGAATAGCAACACGTTGTAGCTCATCTTGTCAATCATCGCTCTCGATCATAATCCTTAGCAACTCAATAGAGTTGTCCATTAAGAGCAATAGATTATGAGATTGCCTTCAAAATTCATCGGTAGAGTGTAGATTCTACTGTAGAACCACTGTCTACATTACCTTGATGATCATCATTATTGCAATGGATAGAAATGATTATTCGGCTACTGATGAATTTACATAGTAATACATGTCCAATTCTTGACAGTGCTGTCCATACCGTATCATGGCTAAATTTGCAATCGCTAGAAATGGATTTGACATCAGTTCAACTGGCAATGACTATGCTTTATTTGGCATTAACCATTCGATAGCGATGTCCACGATTAGAGCAATACCTTATAAAAGCTATTCCTATCACGATAATAACGGATTGCAATCGATCTGATGATGTCATTTTATATAGTATCGAAGTACTGGCTATTAGATGGCGTAGGACTTTTACGATTACGATTAGAACTCATTCCAGTTGATGTGAATTCAATTATTTAACACTAGTATGACCAGTGGCGATTGCTTGATATGGTATTGATCGTCAGATGTCGATTTCTGCCACTGTTGATGATTATGATAATAATTCATTCTCATCGATATGAATTATTTGGTATGGTATTGAGTATCCCATGTCGATTGCGAGAATAACTTATTCCAATCGATATGAATTACTGGACGCTAGTTAGTCATGATTATTAGTCATGGTATTGGCTATCCGATTTCTTCGACTGCTAGTAATAACTCATTCCAATCGACAGGCATCAAGGATACTAGTTAGTGATGTGATTGGGATAGGGTATTGATCATCCGATATTGATTTATATAGTGATAATCACTCATTCAAATCGATATGATCTCTTTGACACTAGTTAGTCTGCTAGTGATGATTCTATAGGGTATATATTTTAGAGGATGCAAAGGTCATATGAATGGTCCCCAAATGTTTACCATCAACACTGAATCGTTCCGATAATAATTTTACTACTGGAGCATGAATTATTTCACATAGTATTGATCATCCGATGCCGACTTTGATGACTACTACCTACATATACCGTATAATGGATAGCCATCGATCGATGAATTTTCCAAATCTATTGGATCCATCATTCTTATTTATCATGGTTTTAATCCTCATCCGATGTCGATTTCTATCACTACGGCAATCGGACTAATGACTAGTAGCAATCGGTATGAAATAGTTGACACTAGTTAGACTAGTGGTAAATATTATTTTGACTGCTGCAAATACCGTATAATGGATAGCCATCGATGGATGTATTTTCGACATCCGTTTGATCCATCATTCTTATTTGATATGGTTTTGATCATCCAATATCGATTTCTACCTCTGCGGCAATGAGCCTAATGACTAGTAACAATCGATATGAAATAGTTGACACTAGTTAGACGATTGGTAATTATATATTTATATTTTGACTACTGACTGTAATACTGTATAATGGATAGCCATCGATCGATAAATTTTCCACATCCGTTTGATTCATTAGTCTTACTTGACATGATTTTAATTATCAGATGTCCATTTCTACTACTGCGGCAATGAGACTAAGGACTAGTGGCAATCGATATGAAATAGTAACGCACACGAGTTAGACGATTGGTAGTTATTTTCATTATACCTACTGCAATATCGTATAATAGAAAAGCATCGATCGAGGATTTTTCAACATCCGTTTGATTCATCATTCTTATTTGACATGGTTTTAATCATCAGATGTTGATTTTTACCAATACAGCAATGAGACTAGTAACTAGTAGCAATCGATACGAAATGGTTGATACTAGGTAGACTAGTGGCAATTAATTATTTTATATGGTATTGGTGATCCCGTGTCGATTTTTAGGACGACTGATTGCTATCGATATGTAATTGACACCGGTTTGATTCATGATGATTATATATAATTATTTTATTGGGTATTGACGTACGGGTAGCCGGTTTTATCATTACCAATAAAATTGCAGTCGATATCAAATCTTTGGCGCTAGTTGGACTTGTAATGATTAATTACTTACATCGATAGTATTGGCCATCACATGTCGAGTTTTACATCGACAGTAATAAACGGATTGCTATCGACATGCATTATTTAACGCTAATTTGACTAATGATGATTATTTTCCATCGATAGTAATAACGGATAGCTATCGACCTGAATTATTTGACGCTAGTTTGATTAGTGATGATGTTTTTAATCGAAACTATTGCCTATCAGCTATCGATTTTTACCACTACTGTAATAACTGATTGCTAATGACTTTACGGTAATTATTTTGACGTTTGACTAATGATGCTTATTTTACATCGATAATATTGCCATCAGATGTCGATTTTTACCACTGCTATAATACCTGATTGCTATCGTGATGAATTGATTAGTTTAAATACTGTACATATTCGTATACTCGTATTTATTTAACTTTGATCCAGTGTCAGTTTTCACCATGACTGTAATAACTGGCAGCTATCGAAAGGGGTGAATGAACAGTTGCATACTAAACATGCACTTTCCGCTGCACGCTAGACTGCATAGTCAATTAGTAACTGCTGTGGATTTTAATCGATTCGATATGCCGGGCTATCTTTTAAAGATAACGTAGAGAGAATTACTTCCTAATGAATAGCCTGAAAATAACATACAGGAACATTGATGAAAGTATTCTAAAAATGTAATTACGCTCCTAATTTATAAACGATGGAATGGCTATTATTCTATGAAAATTGTACAGTACTTCTTGATAGAAAATTCACTCTCGGTATTGTTATTCATTTATAGTTATAGAGTTATGATATATCTTGGTTATAATTGACATAGTGCTTATGGTTAAGGAAATGTTTCATTATATCTTTGAAATACGTAATAATTTTCATCATAAACCTCTCCACAAATTTTTTTAGTAAAAATAATTTGACAATATAATAAGTTTATAACATGGATTTATTGAAGCAGAGTTGTCCCTAAATTGAGTGACTAAATTCTGCGTAACATGGACCAAATGTGATACAAAAAATAAATCTGTTGCATTTTTATTTTATTTTTTGTATCTAGCAAGACATTTTAAAATACGGGTAATTTGTATAAAATGAATCAGCCTAACTTCGTTAATGATACACTACCGATGCTGAACAATATGCATACTGTAAACCTAGGATAAGTTAACAAACTGAATAATGACTTATCGTGGATATTATTTGTAATGTCCGCATAAATATTGAACCTGTTTAATTGCATTGGCCATTATCCAAGATACGGCCATAATTACTTTCAACGAATTATGTACCATCTGTAGGTATTGATCTAGTCAACAAACAAGTCGTCGTTGATGATAAGAAAATTATGTTACAGATATGGTAAGATTTTGATTTCTTGTTGAATCTCGTTTTTCATATTAATAACTCGTATTCGATGGTGTTAAAGAATTTGATCAGATCGTATCCGTACTGTGTTACTATAAATTTACTCTGTAGGGATACTGCCGGTCAAGAAAGGTACAAAACTCTTACTAAAGCTTTCTATCGTGGTACTTCGGTAAGGAAAGAATATCATTATAATCAATCACGCAGCTAATGAAAGTAATTTCAATCAAGAATATGCTATAGTGACCAAAAATTTCGCTAAGTATCTGAATGTAAAATTTCTCTTAGGGCATACTACTTGTTTATGATATTACAAAGAAGAAGTCATTTGATAATATCCGTTACTGGATGAAATGTATTGCTGATGTTAGTATATGTGATAAAAATTTTGTTAACAATTATTCTAAATAAATTGACGGTATTCTTGAGTACGGAATAGGCTGATAAAGATACGCTTATCAAAATATGAATAAATTGCCTAACGTAGTATAAACTCTAACTTTGAAGTGTTATAAGATCTTATTTAATGCTAAATACTGAAACAGTGTCTTAATTCTTTATCATTGTTTTAGTGTTACGATGGCGATTTAGAAAATGCACCGATACTCTTTATAGTTGGTAACAAGAATGATTTACCCAGAGAACGGAAAATCAAATACGATGATGGACAATTAGTGAGTAATCCGCACATCAATTTCAATTACAGCTAACCAACCTATAGCAATTTTCTTATTGATATATTCACATAAACACTTTTCACTGAAATTAATAACGAAGCTCATCAGAATTTTACCTTTATAACCCTTAATATGCTCAGTAAGAAAAAAATATTGACTCTGTTCTATTAATAAATTTTTACAGTTAGCTATAAAATACAGTGTCAAGTTCTTTGAAACAAGCGCTTACACAAACTGCAATGTCAACGATGTAAGTCTTTTGATCTATGTAATCATAATCTAATAACTGTAAAATAGTCTTGTCTTACGCTTACTTACTTAAATTAGTCTTAAAAATGACAGTGCAATGTGTTTGTTTAAAGTTAATGGCCATTAAACAAATATTGATGATTATTATTAGGTATTTTACAGGCTGGCGGAAGATATGTATTATAATGTAAGTTCATGGCAGTGCAATCAAATTACGGCTTTATATTAATGCTATAACATTTAACATATCTTCGTTCATTCTCATTATTTTAAAGATATAATAATATCGAATTATATAATTCATAGTAGCGTTGGTAAATTATAAAATTTATAAATCTTTGTGTTGTTTTAGTCAACTGGTAAAAGACACGTAACAGGTCCTGTGTTTAATGGCACTATCAAAGTTGATAGGAAAAAATCGACTCAAAGGAAAGAAAGTGACGGTGGACATAGTTGTTGTTAGCCTCGAGTTATTTCAAAGTAATTTAACATATCCCTGAATTATCAATATTGAATAGTAGCTTTCACGACAATTTGCACGTCATGAAGTACATTTACTATATGAAATTGAAACGGTATAGTGTACATTACATTATGTGCATTATACTATGGAGATGCATGTATATATAGCGGTAATACAAGAGCAGAATAAACTCAAATGCCATACTCTGTATAGAACTACTTTTTATAATCTATTTTGTTTATTAATCCTTGTGGCAAGTGCTAACAGTAGTATACTTTCCGTGACGAATCTCACAAGGTTTTGATATTTCAATGATAACTTATTGTTACATAAATCGCTTTTTACGTATTATGATTCTAGAAAGTATACGGATATTTTAAAACGGCCTATAAGGATAAGTTGTTATAGCAAGTGATTCTAGTAAAATCATGATTTGATCTAAATACAGTTTTGAGATACGAGTGGTATCAGTGACAAGCAAACGTTGGGTATCACTGTATTTATGTCTTATGATTAATTCGTAAAGCCTGACATAATTTCTCGTCTGGTATTAACCATATAATTATTTTAACTTTCAAGTTATTTAATAAGCTGCAGTTCTATAAGAAGATAAATCATATCAAAGGTATTTCTAGTATTATATTAACGGATCTAGTTTATTTATTAAGCAGTAATATTTCGACTTAAAACCATATATAACGGAAGTGATAAAAAATAACAAATGTATTAGCGATAGAATCAGTTTTAACCTATGTATTAATAACTTCATAACCAGAGTTGTTTTATTTTGACCATATTATTTGATTGATAAATGCTACAAAGATAAAATTCAGTAACCAACTTGTATAAGAATTTGTATCAAAATGTATCATTAAGCATCGCAATAAATTGGTAGTAATGTTTGGAACTTGAAATACATTAAGCTGTTAATTGTTGCAAAATTGTTATACAGATATATATCTTAAGAAATAGAATACGTATTTTATAAACTTCAAGGTAATGACAATAAATTTGCTAAAGTTAACCAAGTGAGATATTGCCAACAACTATAATTTGTTTTTCATATTAGTGGTGCAGATGTTATACGCGTAAATATCGCTAGCTAAATTATAAGCTAACACACGGGTCAGGCCAACTTATTCTAGAGCAAAAATATAGTCTCTCGTTGCCCCCTTCGCTGAACCTGAAGTTCAAAATATTGATTATGAATAAGTTCGAAACTATTTATTATAATTATGGGAAATGATCTGTAAGATAGAAACCTAACTATCAGTTTGCTCATTACAATGCTAGCGTAAAGAATCTGAACGTGTTGTGCAGGATAAATATCTCCGTTCAGTCATTACCTTAAGTCAACAATCTATTCGATTTTGATGAAATCTTGGATCATATCCCAGCTACTACTTGTTCAAGTTTTCGCGAAATTAGATTTAAGAAGAGGGTCTAAAGTACTTTACTGCCAATAATGAACGGGAATTTATTCAAAATCTTAGCCATATTAGGATTTTAACTGCATATATATCTCACTAATTTATTTTCTAATCGAGTTTTAAAACAAATTTATGGCCTCCACAACTTAATTTACGGGAAGCTAACAACCGCAACACAATAAACCTTTTAAATTATTCTGACATCTCGAAAATATTTCTGCATAATCTAATTCTACCTTACTATAAATATGACAGCGATTCAATTAATTTAGAATTAAGCACAACCTAAACAAGTCATGCGAAATTGAAGGCATATGAATCTTGTTACTGCCAGATATTACCATTGTACATAGTACGAAATCAACACTAGTTAAAATGAGTAGGTTTAAAATTCAATCGGATAAACTATGCAAAAAATATCCCATAAGAATATAACACGTGATTTTAAAAATTATAAATTTACATTATTAAGCTCCGTTGAAGAGTTATAAATATTATGTAGTCGCTACCTCATGCTATAATAGCAATTTAATAGACATACGGTCAGGGTATCAGTAACAACTTCAAAATGGAACTTCATGTTAAACATGAAAGTACGTAAACTCATATAATTTGGATTACGATACACTATATACATGTGTTGAAAGATGATATCATCACAAAAAATGATCCTTTTTCTTAATTAAAGGTTGCTGATTCTTTCTAGAAATTAGTTCACATTGCCACAACAGCCAATATTGTACCGATTAACTGTAAATACCAGTACACCTTTATAGTAATTAGAATACGTTAAAATTACGATAGCTCTTCTATTGTAATAACTGCTATCTCTATATACAGATACATGGACTCTTTCTCCAAACAAAGCCTCAACAAGAGCATGAATTTGCTTCTTTCGAGTCATTCGTAACAGAATTTAATCGGCTAGATCCATCGATTTTATCGTTGCTATTTGATAATCCATCGATTACATGCTTATTACCAAGAGAATATTCCCTTGCTATCGCGAAGCAAACTTCTAAGAAAATTTCTGAAATGCCTGCGAAACGATATCGGAAAATAAGCTATCAGATTTAGTATATGTTATTACACCTCTATTTCTTAATAAGATTCCTAGCTTTACCTTCGCCGGTAGCTGCAGAAGTTTCCATATATATGGCTGAATTATCATGGGCTAGTTCCAATCCATCTTCTTTACTGACAACCCGTTGATCAGCTAAATCAGATTTGTTTCCAACAATGCCTAAAACTATTTGACGAACCCATAATTATCAGTTCATGTCAGTAAAATAACTTGTACATTATCATTTAAATTAATTTGAAAACTTACTCAAGGATTTATCAGACGTGTTTTTATGCAATTCTTTAGGTGATAAAATTAGAGGTAGTGTTTAGTTGATCACTTTTAAAGCATAAGTCACTTTAGATTTATTTTTGCAGCATAGGTTTATACTGCAAATATAAGTATATGCCTGTTTGCGATAGTGTTAGCATTATATTAGCAATACCTTCAATCCATCCTTTGGTAGCTTCAAAAGTACTAGAGTCAGTAATATCATAAACAATTATCGCCGCTTGTGCTTTGCGATAGTAGAGTGGCGTCTATTGAAATAAACGATATATCAAATTATAGGCAGGTCAGCAACTATGATGAGAAAGGGTGTCAGAGAAATTTTAGACATAAATGTGACTATACAAAGCTACTCATGCACTATATTTTTTGCGTTAAAATTCTTACCATAGATCTAAACCTAAACGTGGAAAAAAGTATGCAGTTAGGTATGAGAAATGAAATTGTTATCATACTAGTAGTTATGTTACCTTTCTTGTCCAGCAGTATCCCAAATTTGTAAATGAAATTTGATGTTGTCAACGTGTCTGCAATTTACAAACATTGAACAAATTACTTTAACGAATCTACAATTTAAAAGTAGTTCGTATTATTGTGATCAGTTAAGAAACTACTACAGCGATGTAGCTTGTTGCGATCAGTCTTTTACTTTGGTCAAAGCCAATACACATCTAATTCTTTTCTGGTATTAGATTCAATTATTAGTGTTGTAGGAATTTCAATTCTATTTACTGTGAATGCATATTCAGTATACAGTATACACCTATCTAATGGATGAATATTTGCTACAGGCTGATCTTAAAAATGTTATCGGATCTAGTTGAAACTAAACAATTCAATATATCTGTGAAAAAGGATAGTATTATATTTGACTTACACAATATTTGTAAAAAAGGATGCTCCGATTGTGGAATTACAGGCTAAAGGATTCCTTCGTTTCAGGTAGCGCAGAACGATCGAGCTTTTCCCGACATCTTTTTTGAAAAAGATTTAATGTACAGTTAAATCAACTATTCATGTCATATGTTAATAACACTGGACTCTTTGGCATGCTATATACAGTAAACCTACATCTCTACAGATACTACCACTATGTGAACTATTGCTGCCTTCAGCCTGCAAACCTTTCATAATTACAATCGACTACTCTATACGTATAAAAAATAATATATGCCTGCATATATAAGTGATGTTGTAATCTAGATATTTAGGGCAATACTGCATTACTTCTAATTGAGTGAATATTGGTTGGTATACTATGGTTGAAATAATAATGGCATTCTTCAAAACTATCATTTTTACGTCATCGAGAGGACGATAATTTTATTTAGCTGAGTTATTCTATCGCACTACATTGTCTGTCCTTTCAATTTTGTTTATATTGGCAATCTTGCAGGTTACGTGTATCGATGTACGGGGATAATTTCCATATGTGGCATAAAATACTGCGATCTCAATACTGTACTATATGATGATGATTTTTATCCAAAGTGGTAGCAAAGTAGTTTGCATACATTGCTGTACTAAATGATGATGATTTTTATCCAAACTGGTAGCAAAGTAGCTTGATACGTATTGTTGTACTATATGATGATAATTTTATCCAAACTGGTTTAGCAAAGTAGTTTGCATACATTGTTCTTCCTATTTCGCTTGTACAGGGCATAAAATACTATAATATCTGGTGATAATTTCCATGCAAACCGGTAGCTAAGCAGATGTAATAAATTCTACATGGCTAGGAAATGGAAGCGACAACATTACACTGTCTTACTCATGTTGATCTCAATCATAGGTGCAAATATTGACATGATTGCGACGCTGTACCACCATGATAACAATACAGTGATAAAAATGGATCAATAAATTGACCGTCTGCTTATGGTTTGAAGGGATTTCAAGCATTCGCTGTCATCGTAAAATTTGATGTAAAGGCAGTAGTGGTTATTAGCTGTATGTGAGGTTCTTTCAAGCAAGCATCATTTTTTTTTTGATCACGTCATCATCAATGTTTGTTTTTACATATACTATTACGAAGCCTTGTATAGCAAGAATAGCTTCAAAATATTGGCAGTAAGCATCGTATTCCAATCTAGCATATTCGCAAGCATTCATCTAGTATTGATCCTTTTCATTCAATCCTTCTTAATCAGTGTTAATGGGATTGTTATGTTAAATTAGAATCGGCTTTTGACATGCTCTATTATCGAATTCCTAAACATTTGACTTAGAATTGATTATACGCCCATGGTTCTACTGTCAGATCACCGAATTTATGTAAAAAAGAACTTGTCCATATAGTACAGTACGGCGATGTCAGCACTCAGCAGGACATCAATAAGATACTATTCACCAAATTTATGTGAATATAGAAGATGCTAGTAAGTTTTGTGTATCTTTCATCAGCATTTCTCTTTGCCGTAGAAACGCAGTTCATGTACCCGTACGAGGCATAACTTCAATTAAGCAGTCAAAATGAACCAAAAATCTTGCATTGAATTGACTTTGTCGATATTCTAATACCAATCAATATATTCCATAGATTAAGAATAGATCGGACAGGAATGAGTTGTACTGTACTGTACAGATAGCGATTTGGCAGTTATTCATATCATACTTCAGATAACGATTCCATTCTACAATATTTGTAAACTATCGAGAAGGATTTACAAGAATTTTCCTTGTGTTAATGAGAGCGAAATAGACACAAGAAAGATTGATTATGTTGATATGCTAGTGCACAATCGTTCTTGCGTAGGCAATACGTAGACAAAGGGTATATGGGACAATTGCAAAGTCCAAACGTTTGGACTGTAATTAAAAGACAAGTAAAGTAGTAAAGACGAGTCCGAGTCTTATGACCATCACATGGGATCAATTGATAGGTGGTATCTCGATCGCTTGCCGATGTAATCGATCAAGTAGTGACATGAATTGATATGATGAGCTCAGCTATTAAAGCACTAGTTCACGGGCGAAGCGAGCTTTCTCTACCCGTTGAAAGCTGTTCATTCGTGTTTAGCAATAGTGGTGCACTAACGAGTTCTTCGAAGTAACCAAGGGATTTACTTTCAATTTGGCTACGATTTTTACGTCAATAGATCCATACAAGCTTGTAAGGTTTATGTAAAAGTCAAGGGGTAATCGTGGTCTATTGAAATGGTCAAGAAATTCTAAGCAGCTTCATGAGTGTGTAGCAGATTCATGTACTGTACAGTAAGTAATCGGTATATTAGTTAGAATCTTCATTTTGGTTTGCAAATAGATCGATAGCTCATTACGAAATGTAGGTAAGCTAAAACTTGCCACGTGTACAAGTTGGAGACAGTATTGTAAAGGGAAGTTAGCTAGGCAATGCCTACAGTTTTGCTGATATCACGAAAGGAGTAGAAATTATCAGTTTATGGATCATCTCTCAATTATAGCAGCAAGGAAAAGATAGTGGCCACTTTCATGTTATTTTAATGATGCCTTCGTAGTTCATTATGCACTGCGCGTAGGCTTGAAATTGTCAACAGACAAGTACTGTACTGAATGCCTATCCTCTTCTCATAGATAATTGAGTGTATTTTTCAGACATTGTCTACCTTTTACCTACTCTCCTCTATTCTATAAAGTATCGTTAAGCAATCTTGAAGGCAATGTTGGGATATACTGGGTCTCAGGCCTGCATTTTGCTGACGAGCGTATATACAGTACAATCGATCAAGAGGCGGTAGAAACCCAATCCATCGTTGAGCCATTGCTCACCGATTGGCTCGTCTATGGTATATCGATCGATAGAACCGCACTTTTGCTGTCCATTTCTGATTCAATTGAACAATTCAACAGTACACTAAGTTATTTTTACACTAATTATATTATCAATAGTAGCTGATTCGATGGCTAACTTGTAGTTGATGTCATTATAAGAAGCTCCAAGCAAGCCTAAACTTTATCTACAGTCACGAATGTTATCGTTATGATAAGATGGCAAGTAGACAGTAAGTTGATATGATGAAATCAGTGCATCACCTACCTTGACTTCCTAACATCACAACCTTGGGCTCCATGACAGTTAAAGCCATGCCTATTTACGCTCTCCTTCGAAGAAAGATTCTTCTTGTCAAGACTTTCACAGCTTTCAACTTGTTATCACACTTGATAGCTTATTTTGCAACGACAAGGCCTAGCTTGAAATGAAAAAGTGCCGATGATGGAGACTACACTCACTATAATGATGTCTTGTACTTTATTCATGCAGTGTAGACCATAGTAAAGCATGCAGTGTATTATCATTCGATTAAACTACCGTAAAACAACCTATCGAATGATGGCATCGCATTCAAAATGGAAATGGAGGCAAGCGATGATGAATTTTTCGACTCTTTTCCACAGTCTTGGCCTGATATTCAGAAATAAATTTAAACTTTTGCAAACCTCATACTACAAGAGTAGATAGTCTACAACAGTCTTTCTTGCCTTATAGGTTATTATGGAGGAGTTGCTATTGGAAACCTATCCTGGTCCAGTCTTGAGTTGCGTCCAATGGTCAAGGCTTGAATTCATACTGTACACTATTCATACTGACTACTGTATGGGGATTTACCTATTTCACCATCTGAAATCCCTATGCAACTATTCTTTTCAGCTCGAGCTCTCATACTTTGCTCTATACGACACACTACCTTATCCTACAGTATATTAAGGCATTCCTGTCACTAGCCCACTCTACGTGACCGCAATAGTGGCAATAGACAAATCGATCGATGATGCATAATCATTTATACATAAATAAATAGAAATACTCTAGGATAAAGGCGGTGATGATGTCATGGAGTCGAAAATTCTTTCTTATTCCGCACCGGTATTTACTGTGCAAGTGCATCGATCAATCGCATTCTCGATTTGCTGCACAGGTACATCGATCACAATCAATCCAATCAGTATTCTCCATTTGCTGTACAACTGTATTAATCACAATCAATCAATCGTATTCGCGATTTGCTGCACAGGTACATCGATCACAATCAATCCAATCAGTCAGTATTCTCCATTTGCTTTACATGTGCATCGATCAATCGAACCAGTATTCTCCATTTGCTGTACAAGTGCATCGATCACAATCAATCAATCGTATTCGCGATTTGCTGTACAGATGCATCGATCACAATCAATCCAACCAGTATTCTCCATTTGCTGTACAGTACAAGTGCATCGATCACAATCAATCAATCGTATTCGCGATTTGCTGTACAGATGCATCGATCACAATCAATCCAACCAGTATTCTCCATTTGCTGTACAAGTGCATCGATCACAATCAATCAATCCCATTCTCGATTTGCTATACAGTACAAGTGCATCGATCACAATCAATCTAACCAATATTCTCCATTTGCTGTACAAGTGCATCGATCGCTACAATTTTTGAGTAGGAATCTCCGTTCAGGCTGGGAATGCAGCCATCCATGTGAATGGATTTCTATTGCTAAATTGCCGAAAGCTACAACTTAGCTGAAATCGGACAGCATAAGCTGGCGTGAGACGCACTATCGAGCCTGGACAGACTAGTGGATACTCTCACAACAGTAGCTCAATAAATCCTCTTACAATTTAGTAATCCATGACTGTACTGTACTGTATACAGATTAATCAATCTTGGTGAATTAAGTTGTCAGTCTAACAATCATAAAGATGACTAAAATCTTTCTGGTAGACGTGTATTGAATAATTAATTAATCCATGATTATGTACACTGCCAGTTCATCGTCCGATCCACTGCACAGTGCACAAGAATGAGCTAAGGGATCAGGCTTAGACCTGAGAAAGGCCCGGTTTATAAACACTAAACTAAAATTAGACCTCGTCTTTCCACTCCACACTGAAATACTTCACAACTAACTCACCATTTTACTCCATGACTGAATAGTACTGTCATCAACCGCTAGAAGAAGATTTCAAGTGGTCATAGAGCAGCACACCTGAGGCATGATGAGCTAAGCGATCAAACTTAAAAGGTGCAAAACTAAAAGTCAAGATTCGATCTGGTCTCCCCACACTAGTAGACAGTAGTTCAAGCATTGTTCATCAGTACAGTACAAGTATATCGATTGCCTTGAGCTAAACAATCAGACTTGAGGGGATATAAACAAGAAAATACCAAGTTTAATTCGATTTGATCTTTCAATTCTACTTGAATATATGGTTTATATGGAAAATTGCTCAACGGGCCATGGCAACATTGACCAGTTAGCTCTGTTTAGACTGAACATGCGTACACTATCGCTAAAAGTTTACTGTATTAGGTTACCATAGCGACCATGCACAGTAAAGTAAAATAGGACAAGAGAAGTGTAAAAAAGACTTGGATTCAAATTCTTCTTCTATAGTCTACACTATAAGCAAGGGTTATGCTTTCAACCTAATATCACCGGGTGGGGAGAGTTGTACTGTAGATATGTGCGCCTTATTTTATTATCAAACCACAGCAGAATTTGATCTAGTGTTGAAATAAGTACTCGACTGAATATTACCATATTAGCGCTTTGCTTAGTGTTCTAGTCAAGAGTGACAAGTCGATGGTTCTCTTATTCCGATACATTTTAAAATAAAACAATCTTCTTTCTTGACATTGGACATTTTTATCCCTAATCGATATTCACTACAACGACAGCCTAATTGAAAGTGACACCATAACCACCGTAGGCCTTCGTTAAATAATATTCGATCAACTTTACCACAAGTCTCATCAATCTATCTCCAAAATGGTAACATCAAACGAAATTCAATTATTAAAAATTATAAACCAATTCCATTTCAGTTCAATATATTATTCTATTCTTGACAGAAGAAATAGTTTTACGAGCACAACTGGAAACTATCCTAGCGTAGTAAAATACTATATAGATACAGTGTATATACAGTACTTACTAAAATTTTATAATTATTCATCGAAGCGGTTATCATTATTTCGGATTATAGTATTTAGTGCGTTGACTACTATCTACTATGCACTAGACAGCAATTATTGATATGAATCCTTTATATTCCAATGGTGCCAATGATGCCATAGTTAGTCGCTGTTTATGAATATTAACCAATTTAATTTTAACTGTCACTTTAAAGTAATAGGATTGTGTTGTGTATTAAATGTCTATCCTCAGATCTAATATGCAGTATTTGATCGCGGTTATTATTCTAAAATGGAAATCACTCGTAATTAAAACGCTGTAGTGTAAAATTTAGTTGTGTGTAAAATTAGTCTCCATCAAATACTGTTAGATGGTATTTATTACATTGTAAAATTAGATAAGATCTTACTCATATTGGGACATTATACTCAAAGTAACCGCAGTACAATCATGTTTCCATAGGCTTCAATACGACGAGCTGGTTATATGAAAAATTTTCAACCGGCAAAAATGCAAGAACGCGCTCATAAACAAGACGAATTACGAAATGATTTAGCAGTGAGAATGCAGAGAGAACGCATGTTACAGGCGAACTTAGAAAGTGAAGAACGAGTTGAAACGAAACGGTTTATCAGACAAGTGCAGAAAGAAGAAGAAGAAAGACATATGGCTCAAGCCTTATATGAGGTAGATATACAAGTTTTACTATTATGGCCCTTGTAGGAGAGGAGCCAATCTTATATTAAGATATTACATATAGCACGTTTAATAAAAATAATTGAATGTTGTTACATTAAAAGGCTGAGGAGCAGAAAAGGATACGCTTTGAACTTGCTGAGCAGGAAGAGCGGCTAGCCAAAGAGTTAGAACGTCGTAAAGCTGAAAGAATGCGCTTAGAGAAACTTCGACAACAAATTCGCGAAAATAGGTTTGTAGTTAACTATTATGTCAACTGTAAAGAAAAATCATACTGATTAATAAATTGCTGCCCAAAAGTTTTACCTCCTGCGAGTAGTCGCACGAACAATATACACTCCATGCTAATCATAAATTTTTATTACTTAACCTAACATAGCCCGGAACTACGAGAATTAGAAAGTAGACTTAAGGCTGCCTATATGAATCGTGAGAGAGCGGCTCAGATAGCCGAAAAGAAGGCTAGATCATTAGATAAGCAGGTCAGATAGTGTTAAATAATTGTAAACAGTGGAAAGTTTTTGATCAAAAAAATTTTATTATCTGAAATAAGACAATCATATTATTATTTACATGTATGATATCAATTTGTTGACGTTTCCAGAAAGATCAAGATGAGATCGCTAAAATGATTCAAGAAGAGATTCTCCGAGCGGAAGAAGTTGAAAAGCAGTTGGAAGAAAATAAAGCTAAGCAAAAAGTTCAATACAAGGCACAAATTCAACAACAACTTGATGAAAGGGTGAGTTGTTATTCTTGATTAAATCGTAAAGTATGGTCTATTTAATCCATGTAACGATCTATACCTTAATATTGATTGCTAGTAGCCTCTACTACACTATTTTATCGTGCGTGCACTCGGTCTTAAATCTTGTCATCTATAGCCTACCAGTAAAGCCTATGTATATTTCTTTATTCATATAGAAAACGTATTCCAAGATAGTAACGCTAAATATGTTAACATACTTAAATTACTAGATAAAATTGTATTCAGTTTTGAATTTGAGTTTATTTCTTGCGAAGTATTATATTAATTAAGGCTATAAATAGGGCAATTAATTTGTGTTAATGATTGCTGATATATAGCTTAATTGACACTCTGTGATGCCTCTTTCCTTTCAAATCGATTTCATTGAATTATCAAATTATTATAGGAAGAACTAAGAAAACAGGCGTATGAAGAGTTTCTTAAGGAAAAACTTATGATAGACGAAATTGTACGCAAAATTTACGAAGAAGATGAAAGGTAACCATGCAATCCAAATCTAAATCGTAATGGGTACTATTTTAAAAATTTTATAACCAACTTTGAAAATAATTACTGCACTATTTAGAGAAAAGCAATTACGCTTTGAGAAACAACGTGCTACGCAAAGGTACATTGAGGATTTCAAAACGCAGCGTGAAGAGGTATCATACATGTCATATTTATATGAAAATATTGAACGTAGCGACTCTCATTACAATTAATTACTTCCCATGATGGTTTTTAGTGGAAGCAACAAGAAACTCAACGCATGGAAGAGGAAAATCAAAAGATTTTACGATATGCTAAGCAGCAAACGGAAAGGGAAGAAGAGCGAATGGAAAAGAGGCGACAGGAAGATCAAGCAAAAGCTGAGCTACAAGATAAAGTAAGTTTTCGTTATATTATGTAGTTATTGTTTCGAAAGATAGATTTTGTTACACGATATATTCTTCTGGCAGATTTAGTTTCATCTTTAGTATACATAAACTCATTATTACGTTGCTTCTGTCGATACCTTTGTATGGAATATAGCTTGCTACAGAAATGAAGAGAAAGCAGGAGGCTGTAGAAGAACTAGAAAGGTAATCATTTAGAGAATGCAATAAATTTTTAATTATGAAATTGCTGTCCAATATGGTTTCTTAAATTATGATCAATTGCTATCGATAGAATTCGTGAAGACTTATACTTGGAAGAACAGGAAGAGAAAGAAAGGCAAAAAGAAATGGTATCTATCTATTTATCTAGTTATATCCTTATCTAGTTTCTGTAAAATTTATCGAAATTGGCACGTTTGAATTTCTTTAAAATTGACATATATTTTCAGTTGTATGTAATCTATTAATTAAAATTTCAATCGTATAGGTTGAGATAGAGAAACGTATAAGACAGCGTCTAGCATTGCAGAAAACTTACGAGATTCAATTGCAAGATAAAGAAATGCGCAAAATTAAAGAAAAGGAAGAAGAGGAAGCTTTCAGATATCAAGTTAGTGCTTTAATCTTTATTTCATAAAATAAGATTAAGTGAACTCATCATACGCTCCATGTCATTATCCCTGATATTTTTTTAGTCGATTCATTAATTATGTTAACATATTCATTGCATTTTAGATGTTGGCCAAATTTGCAGCTGATGACAAGCTGGAACAAATCGGTGCGCAAAAGCGTCGCATGAAGCAGCAAGAACATAAACGTGCTGTCGAGAAATTGATTGATGAACGAAGAGCTAAAAGAGAGCTTGAAAGAGTGCGTAATTGCGAAATCTTATCTATTTTTAACGTCTACAATTATCCACCATTCGAAGTACTAACTTTGCATTCTGTTTGGCATAACTAGCAAGCTGAACTTAAATCTAAAGAAGAAGAAAAAGAAATGGAGAAGTTCAGACAACAAATTATTGAAGATGAAAGGCAGAAGCTGCTTCGTGAGCATGCTTCAAAGTTGTTGGGATATTTGCCAAAGGTAAGCAATTCACCCTTATTAATTAGAAAAAGGCTAATTATGTGTACGAATAAAGTGTACTATACTTCGAATAATGAGTAATGCAGATTTTAATCATCTTAATCTGAATTTATGATTATAATCTTAGGGTGTACTACGCAGTGAAAACGATTTAGATTTTTTCGACAATGACTTCCGAACTGAATATGCAAGGCAAAATGTAGATCCTTTTGCTAGTGAAGATTTCTCTTAGATCAGATAGACGTAACACTATCTGGAAATAGCACCTGCAACAAGTGATAAAATCTCTGTCAATTTCGCTTTATGGAAAAGTAATGTATTTATGATATTCTTTGTTAAATAACAACCATGTTGTACGACTTTCGTAACGATTTATAATGCTACAACCACTTTAAACTGTACCGCTGATTGATTTCGAGGCTTTATCATTGAAGGTAAATAATGATGCTAATGTATAAATACCACGTTCTTAAAATTTGTTACAGTATATAGCGCACTTTCATTACTTCATTTGATTTCAGATCAACTATTATAAAAAATGTGCGACAGCTAATGGCAGATTTCCATTTGTACTTTCGTCAATTCAAAACTACACCATAAGCTGATTTCTTTCTTATTCCAGTTTTAGTTGCATCGTA
Organism: Trichoplax adhaerens; assembly: GCF_000150275.1. NCBI lineage: Eukaryota > Metazoa > Placozoa > Uniplacotomia > Trichoplacea > Trichoplacidae > Trichoplax > Trichoplax adhaerens. The sequence continues at coordinate 288,481 of NW_002060946.1, forward strand.
CACGCAGATCTTATTCTATGGTAGTCTATTCAGTTTTGAACATATTAACGCTAACCAATAAAAGTGAGGTGCTATGTTAAATTATAGCCATCTCTTTAATTTTAGACATTATAGTAAGTTCAAAGGATAAGATTTGTAATTTCTTGCTTAAGATCTGTGGAAACAATGCTTGATAGGTTTATAATTATCCGAGTAACTGATAATGCTCATCTTTAAATGCTTGTTGATGAGTCAATCGTGATGAAATATTTTAGTAAATGCTACTAATTCGGACGCTTGTTAATATAGCATTTAAAGTAAATGATCAATAAATAGGAATCAATATTGTTATCAATATATGAGATGATACAAAGTACTGATATGATTGCATGAACATTTAATACCGACATCAGTGATATCTATATAGATCTACGAATCCTTTAGAGACTAATTTACTTTATTTCCAATGAGATACTTTATATTGCACCATCCAATAACTATAATTGCTCAATCAAATATAGGTTTATGTACGTGTTTACCTCTCATTTGGGATTGTACTTTTGCCTAGTTTGTTATTGAGGATTATACATATTAAATATGTATCTTGTAGTAAGTCTCATTTATTGATAGATCTTTTATTAAATAATAGATCAACGCTGAACAACCTTATACAGTATGATAGAGTAGTAGGAATAGTATTCAAAGTTATCCTTTATCGATGGTGATGCTCCTTCTTAACATGTCGAAATTTAGCGAGTTGGTCGTGACAAGCCAGTAAAATAGGAGTGTAGATGTGATAACTCGTTTTGCACGTGTTATATTTTTGACAGTTTGGTAATATCCATTACACAATCCGTTCCTGGATATGGCGGAAGATCCATTTGGTATTTGTTTTGTAAAGTGTTTGGAACAAAGCGTCCTCCAAGGTAATGAACTCGACCATTGAAATATCTAGCACATAACTTAGGTGCTGTCAAGGAAATCAACATATCAGGCTGAATACCATTTGGGTCTCCACGTTCTACATCCCATCCTACTCATATGAAAGTAAGATACCAAATTATCCAATGCTAAAGAACAGAGTCAATTATTAAAATTGAAGTATTCGAACCTGAAGGTACATCAACAGAACAGATAGGTAATCGCGATTCCTTTAATTTACTTAACACATCATCGAAAGGAGGTCTTGGACTACCTTTAAAACTAAATCCAAATAATGCATCGACAATTAAATCATACTTTGCTTCTAAGTCAGTCACCGCAGATAATTGGGTTCCATCAAGGAATTCAATTTCCATTTTTTGACATTGTGTAACAAGGTTGTTGAATAATGTTTTATTGGGTCGTTTTGGATAGTATATTGTTGGTCGAAAACCCTATGACGGAATTATAATTAGAAATCTTTACAATACCTTGAGAGTGCATAAAAATTGATGACTTTTCTCTGTAGAGAGAAGAATGAATTTGTTTCAGATTAAAATCTGAAACCTACGATCTGCTTGGATTGCTTTATCATTGATAATTATCATATTCAGAAAATCTTGATATAGTATGTACTTGTTAATCGATCTTTTATGCGAAATATTCTGAAATGGATGTTATAGGTATCTATAGTTTAGTATTTCTAGCAAGCACAGTAATACTGTGGCGTTTTTTCTAGTAACGCGTGCTTTTTATTTAGATAATGTAAGCATTCACTTTTAACGCGCTAAAACCATAAGGCTACAGTTACTACTACAATTACACTACGATACTTTGGGCAATGAAATCAGTTTCTGACGTGCACGTTGATATGCTTACTTATTTAAGAGTTCGCTTTCGCAAGTACGAATAGTAGGGACGTAACATTCATAGGCTGCTAATTAAGTCAGGGAATTCAAATATAGCTATGATTGATTCTAGCGATGCTTACTCATGTTATGCGGTATAATATCATTATTACACTTACAAATAATAAGAGATGTCTTGCAGCTACTAAGCCATCACCTCCGTTGTTGCCTGGTCCACAGCAGACTAGAACATTTCCGGCTTTGTAAGTTTTACCAACAGCAACAGCTACACTAAGTCCAGCCACTTCCTATCAAAGTTGAAGAGGTTGCAAAGTTATATACCAAAGTAAAAGAATACAACCTGCTCATTTGAACGTACGGACATTCGTTAACATTTTATAACTGGTGCTGGTACGTCTTATACTGTACGATATTAGTTAACAGATTTAGAGAGTAAGTCACAATAATATCGCTCTGTTTAATAAGTATATCAATTTATAATAGGCCCAGGTGAAACTAGATCTAAGTAAGCTATGCATTAGTGCGATTGAGCATGATGGTTAAATTAAAGAATGAATCGTTCACCTACAATGCGTATAATGATTTAGCAATGTTTATCAAGCAGATTAGTTTGTTGGCTTCGATACTATAGGTCTGAGCAAGCTATAGTACATAGCGGTGTTGTAGCAAACCAGCAACCTACGATTTGGAGTAGCATTTGCCTACCGATTTTGATTGTAAATCACAATATAGCGAGGTGTATTAAGCACATTAGTTTGTTGGCCTCAACGTAACAAACATTTCAATTCATTTAAGGTCTGAGCGAGCTATAGAGTACTGTTCATGATGATTGATACAACAGTCAATGAATAACTTACAATCTTGCATAACATTTATCTACCGATTGCAGTTGCAAACAACAATAATATATAGCAATGCTCCTCCTGTACAGTCCATACGTATGATTGTAATGATATATTATTAAGTACGTCAATTTGTAGTAGTATTTGCATATGGATGATGGTGAATAAGCAAAAGCTATATTACTATTGAACGACAAGGTACTATGACAACAATTTAAGATTAATCTGTATTTGTATCTATTCTATTTCAAGCGTTTCAATAAAACAGGTAGTTTGCAGCAATTACAAATGCTATCCATGATCTAGCTGATCGATGATGAGATCAGTAAATCAAAGTGAGAAATTACCATCAACTGATCCACGCTGAATTTGTAGTCATTAAATAGCTCTATATCGACATTTTGTGCTTCTTCTTGTGTTAGTAGTTTCATTGTGCGTTGCAAGCGTAGACAAAATAATGGTGATTTAATCGTAGAACCAATGAATATATTGAAAAGTGTCAATTTGGGCATAGTACCAAATCGGTAAATGTTCTAATGTCGTCTTGGTAGTAGGGACCGGCTACTGCACATACTGTAGTACACTAAGTATAGTGTACAGTACAGTCAGTGCTTGAATTTTTCCTACTGTACCTGTCCCTTTGCTTGGTTTTATATTCTTGACTGTACTGTCCAGCCGTAGTATAGTATGTAAGCAAGTATGGGTGACACTACTTTTGATGGCAATTCAGTTTATAATTATAATGATTGGTATACCTGTAGCAAAAATAGTGTCATGTACGTATTGACAGCATGAAATGAATCACCTCTTGTCCCTCCTTATTTTGTTGTATTGCTCACCTTTTGCAGCACTGTACTTAATAAGTAGTCCATATCCTAATGCAAATAAATATCATAGACACTTATCATCCAGTCTAGTAGACTGAGCTAATGCAGGTGGTTACACAAACACCCTTTATATTATACTTGACTTTATACGCACACCACAGAAATAATAGACAGGGCTTTACTGTTTCGTGTCATTAATGCTACTCGTTGCTAGTCTACACTGTACAGTATACGATCGTGTACTTACACTAGTTTTTTACTACACATCTATGTTATCATCATAATCATGTTCTGCAGTTATCCTCCTACTTGTACATATAAACTTGAATTAGTTTATAATTTATTTAGCAAATCATGACTTTCGTTATTCACCCTGACGTTGCCCTCGAACTTAATTCTACTGTACAGTACTGTACAATGTGATCTGCTTTCTTCGATATGCTTGAATAGTATCAAAATTAATGACGCTTATACGACAAGTAAAACGCCTCTAAAATACCATTCACTATTAAAACCATGCATTTGCCATCCATTGAATTTTTGGTACAACTTGATGCAAAAATTGCACTATCGAATGGAAGGCATCACGTTGTATCTAGTACAGTATAGTACAACCATTGGAATGCTACTGTTGTAGCTGTAGTAATACTGTACATTACTTTAGCGTAAAAAGTGTGACTACAAGTCCATGGCCAATCGATGGACTGTGATATTTTTAAAAGAGAATTTCTCTTCCAAATCACTCGCCTAACATTCTCTGTCTGCTTCTTCTACTTGTACAGTCTGGCGGGTAGAATGGGCCTTTTTCTACAGCTAAGCCACAATAATACCACTGTTATTCAACATCGTCATTAAAGTATTCTACCACAGTCAAAAATGATAGAAGCAAGTGCGCCATTAGCGATTGCAATTTACAGCCTTGCCTGTCTGTCCACGTAGCCATAGTTTGACTACGGTACCGTAGTCAAACACTATACAGTAGAGTAGCTGTGTGTTGACCACCTGCAGGCTAGACACTGCAATCACTATCGAGGTAGCCCGCCCTGCCCACTCTCAATGATCTTCCGTTAAGTATACATACAGATATACCGATGGACGTTTGTACCCTCTCCCAGTATACCGTTGTAGAAGACGATAGCAGTCGTTGAAGTAGACCCAGTCGAGGTCAAATCAGCACGGCAAACTCGTCCAAGCTGTGCGTGTAGGGGTGATAATGAAAGCAGCCTTGTCAAGGCACCGAATCATCGCCGCATTAAATTAAACAACGACTACAATTCTGAACTTGGTATGCAAGCACAAGTTCGCTTGAAATAGCTTTGAGTGGTCGGTATTTGTTAGCAATCGGACATGACGACTGAACAACTGTATACCAAAGTAAGTACAGGGCGTGTATTTTTCTATCGTTGTAATTTCTTGATCGTGTCTTGCTCATGTTGATTAATACCAATCAGTCATCACTTCTAGCGATTGTACCTCTACTGAAAGGGATCGCATGAAAACATAGATACAGTAGTTACTTGATGGTGATGATTTCAATATTTTATCGTCGATACTTGATCCATGTTTAGTACCAGAGTGATTTTGTACTACTGTAGTTTGAAATCGATAAAAGTTTGCAATGAGAATTCAATCAGTGGATACAGTATTTCAACAAGTAATTTGAATGTTTCAATGCTATTGATCAAGTGGACAGGATACTGTAGTCTTACTGTATTGACGATCGAAATTTACGGTCAACGGCAGTAATTGGAGCCTTCTCATTAAAATCATACTACGACTACATTGTCAATAGACTCCAATTCAATACTACGTTGACATTGAAACATGGTTACTGACATCCTTTTGGATGCTGTTAAAACACACTTTTGGGGGAGGGCTACCAAATTTCTATCGAGGTGTTATACCAACAGGTATTTTGCATTTAGACTACATGTCCGTACAGTTAGATAAAGACCGAAGCTGCCCTACATAAATTGAAACTTTCTATTTTCATTATTTATACTGTACCATACTCGCTTGGAGATTAGGTTAGATGGAAACTGCCGTCAGGCTAAAAATTCAATAAATATTCTGTAGCGCTAAACGATGACTACGACAAATCAGTTTAGTCGACGATCGTACCGTCTAGACCTGACTACCGTCCATAACCGAAATAGATGCCAATCCCTTTTACTCTAGGTTTGGAAAACCTTTCATTAACTGATTTTATTATTATACAGATCTTAGGACATGGTTAATCTTCAGTTACTTTGGCGCCCACTCAATTTCTAGTTAATATAGATAGATTAAACATGTCTGCTGATCACTGGTGCGATAAGTAACGACAGTAATTACTGTATGTCGACCGTATCAAGTCCATGCAGAAGCATGCGATGAATATTCAGTAGACGGCAGTATTATGCAAACAAAGTCATGTCATCAATTGGATCATTACTATCGCCAGTCTATTTCAACTGGCATAAATAGAACACACTGCAATAAATCATATCAATCCAATCTTCCTACCTATTACTGAGATTCATATTTAGCCGGCATATTATAATCGCTCTTTATGCTTTATTCTACGATCAGGCACATGCCAGTCCATTGAGTGAGCAATACATAAACGCCTTGAATCACACTGCCTGACCATATTGCATAATTGAAAGACCATATATGCACCATAATTTGGGGATGCTTTTGATACTGTAGCATTATACGCTTAGCGCTGACCGGAAGGTATATAGTAAGGAGACAAGAGTCGCTATAGTAACGCCTGTAGTATGCAGTCGCTACGCAGTGACTCTCTACTTTACCACAGTTACACAACATGGTGGAGAATGATAGAGGCTAAATATCGCCAACCTGTTGTTTAAAAATACATGTTATAACGTTGATAGCAAGTCGTAAAATGAGAACAAATTAATCAGGGTGTACACTGAAATTCAATGACTGAACCAAGGTTTAAGTACAGTAGACTGTATTCAATATACTATGATGGCATGACAGGGATTCTAGTAGGCGATGGCTTTGTTAACAAATAATTTAGTAGCAGCATTTTCACCAACTTCTACAATATAAAGGGATGATTCGAATAGGTAGAATTCAATGGAAAGACTAGTAAAATCAATAATAGAAATGTTCGTCTATAACCATAGAAATATCCCGATCTAGCTGCTGTTGTAATATTGGATGCAATACTTGTAATAAACAAATGATAATTATCTCTCATTAATTTTAGGGAACAGGGGTATGGATTCCAGACAAAGACATAGTCTGGCGTGCTGGAATTGTTGTCGGCCCCATTAAGGATAACAAATTACGAGTATTTTTAGACAATGGTTCGGTAAGTACTTTAGCTGTGCACTATTTCTTCCTATTAAAGTACACCTAAGACTACCAGTAGAATACTCAAATACTGTACTTTGTGTACTCTTCCACTAAATTCATTGTGCTAGATATCTTTAAATCTCGATAAGAAATATCGAAAGTAGATACATGTAATTAACAGATATCATCTGTACGTACTAGCTTAAAGAAATTCTACGCAATTGAATGCTTAGTTCTTATTAAATATTGATATTGTTTTACGTAGATGAGCTTAGTTTTCTCACGTTGTTAGTTAGTAAATATTGTATTAGGATAGAAATGTAGCGAGGAGAGTAATTAAATTCATCATCCTAACACCATGATTTTTCTAGGAGTGAAATCATTTGACTTATTATGATTATCAACTGCTCTAGAAAATACACAATTAGTAACAATGTGTACATTTCGCTATTATTGATCAATTATAGCTACGATATATATTTTTACTCTTAATTTCAAAAGTATGAGAACAATTAATCTATTGATGATAATAGTAGCATTACATTTCTGTCCTGGAATGCATCACTAATGCTCTAAGATTTCTTGTTTTTATATCGTTTTTGGACCTGATTTTATAATACTAAATAGTATGTATTAGTAGTGTTGAGAAACTTAGGTACAGTCTCAGCATCTATAATGTAGCTTTGTTTTAGTATAAATTATTTACATGAATTTTTAGATAAATGAATATCTAAAACATTGATATGAATAGACAAATATACAGAACGGCATACCGTCATATTAGGTACTGGCTATTGTGATGCCCAAAAAATAAGCAGCCACGCCTCTATCATCGTAATTACCATGTAGTAGTACATTTTACAATAACTAATAATATTTTTTAGATGACCTTGTGATACCCATCATAATCCCTTTATATTGAAGTTTACAAGATGTAGTCATTATATTTAATGACTTTACTGTAATTCAGTCATTAGCATTAAAATGATTCAAATTCTGCAATTGATGGTGTTTTGAATGGTGTATCATTAATAGCTGACTGAAAGCAAAGTACCGTAGTCGATTTGATGTAAATAAGTACAATTAACTATACTGTATTTACGTGTAGATTTATTCTGAGATATGACAAATATAAAATGCTTATTAATTCACATCCAATATACAGAGTAAGACCGTAGATGTTAAAAAACCTGAAGATCTGCCTCCTTTGCGAAATCCTGACATCTTGATTGGTGCTGATGACTTGACATCGCTTAGTTATTTACACGAGCCAGCAGGTACTCAATGTCTAGTAACTATCATATCTAACTACACTTTACAAGATTAATGAATTGCATACTTCGTTATGTCGAGTAGACGGTCATTATTACCAACTCAGCTTTTTTTGGAAATAATTTAAAACAACTATCGTTAATAATTTCATATCAATTTTTTTCAGTTTTATACAATCTGCAATATCGTTTCCTCAACACAACAATATATACCTACTGTGGTTAGTATCTTGTTGTTAGTAAAATGGCAATCGATGAATCTATTTGCCGTAGCTCACCCATCGCTAAGATTGATCGATTTATTATTTAGGTATCGTCTTAGTAGCCATAAATCCGTATGAATCATTACCAATATACGGAGAGGATTTTATCATGCAGTATCGCGGTCAAACTATGGGCGAACTAGATCCTCATATCTTTGCTGTTGCTGAAGATGCTTTTAGCGCAATGACAAGGTCAGCAACCGTGAGCAGGAAAATGCATATCTCAATCTATAAATGAATCACCGTCGAAGCAGTTTTATTTATACGTTAGATTTGAAAGCACCTCTAGATGGTGCTCACTATTTACAACGATAATTTACCTTTACAGCGTCTATCTCTAACATCTTCTGTGATCTCTAATTTTACGTAATTATTCGGTATTGCAGGGATAACGAAAATCAAAGTGTTATTATTAGTGGAGAATCTGGTGCTGGTAAAACGGTTAGTGCTAGGTTTACAATGAGATATTTGGCTGCTGTCGGTGGATCATCGAGTGAAACGCAGGTCGAAAGGAAAGTCTTAGCATCAAATCCTATTATGGAGGTAAGAAAGTATTAAGAGAGTTCTAGAATTGATGGTTTTCAATTTAAAAAAAATTTTGATGACATCTGTACTATATTAACTAATATCATTATTTTCTTTAGTCCTTCGGCAATGCAAAGACGACGCGAAACGATAATAGTAGCAGATTTGGAAAATTTATAGAAATCAATTTTGATAAAAATCAAGGGATTACTGGAGCCAATATGAGAACCTATTTGTTGGAGAAGTCTAGAGTTGTTTACCAAGCTGAACAGGAAAGAAATTATCATATTTTCTATCAGCTTTGCGAGTCACGCCAATTACCGTATCTAGAAGAATTAAGTTTAGGTTGGTTAATAGATGCGATGATGGCATAAATTTTACAATAAGATTTTATTGTCTCCTTGTAACTCTGCATTCATTATAATTTTAATATTCTTTCTTCGTAGAAAATGCAATGGATTTCTATTACACCCAACAAGGCGGTAATCCTGTTGTTGACACTATAGACGACAAAGATAGTCTACAATCCACTATAGACGCTTTTGAAATTCTTGGTTAGAAAATTCAGTGTTTTATCTTCAATGCTGATATTCTTTACTTACTTCGTTTAATTATTAAATTAAAAAACTTAAAGTGAGCCACGAAAGCATCGAATGTCAAATTAATAAAGTATTTATTCACAATAGGTGTAACCTCAGAACATCAACGCGTTATTTTTCGTTCAGTTGCTGCTGTCCTGCATCTGGGAAATGTCAAATTTGTGACGTTAGATGATGAGCCGGATGAATGTTTTATAATGGTAGGGGGTGATACGTTATTACAGTTAATATCGTAATTTACAAATTACCATAGACTAACAGAAGTACTGTAATAAGAGAATAAAATCCGAATCGGCATTTTTTCTGCATTTGTCTAACAGGATGACGATCCAAGTTTAGCGAATGTTGTGGAATTATTAGGTATTAATTTTCCGCAACTACAGAAATGGTTATGTAATAGAAAAATTTCTACGATGCATGAGATAATCACTAAACCATTAACCCCGAAACAGGTAGATTCAATATGAGAATAATTATATTTTTGTACCTAAATTTAAATTTAATAAGTTAAAATACCCTAAATACAACACATTTTTATTGATTATTGAAGGCTGCTACAGCTCGTGATGGATTAGCAAAACTTATCTATTCGAAGTTATTTGACTGGATTGTCCAAACTGTTAACGAAGTTCTAGCTGCGACCGTGAAAGCGAATTCGTTTATAGGTGTACTGGATATATACGGGTATAAAAATAAATCGATCTTCTTTACAATCATCCTTTCAATTTTATATTATGTAACATGATGTAATATTTTTGCCATAGCTTCGAATTTTTTGAATGGAACAGCTTTGAACAATTTTGCATCAATTTCGCAAACGAGAAACTTCAACAGCAATTCTGTATGGTAAGCTTAGTATTATGATAATGGTAGCATTTTTAATTATTGCTTATTTAACTGTTAATAACTCTTCCATGTTGATTTCATTCCTAGCACGTTTTCAAATTAGAACAAGAAGAATATATAAAAGAAGAGATAGAATGGACTTTTATTGACTTTTATGACAATCAACCTTGTATTGACCTAGTTGAAGGAAAAATGGGAATTATTGCGTTATTAGATGAAGAATGCAAGGTTAGTAATTTACCAATATTAATTAAATATCTATTTTCAATATTCATTAGTTCTATTCTGACCTTTCATTTACAGGTACAAGGAACTGATAAAAACTGGATTCAGAAGTTATATAACAATTTCGGCAATAAAAAGCATGACTATTTCAGCAAGCCTAGGACTTCACAATCTTCCTTTATCGTTCATCATTTTTGCGGCAATGTTACATATGAATGTTATGGATTTATAGAAAAAAATAAAGATGTTATTTTTGAAGAATACCTATCAATTTTAAGAGCGAGTGAGGTATGATAAGTGAAGTTTTTATTTTATAACATTTAATTTTTATGACTAAATCTTTATTTGCAATGTAAGTTTGAAATTGTAGCCGAAATGTTCCACGAAGCAACTGAAGAAAGATCACGTGGTTCTACTTCAAGTGGTTCTCGTATTCGTTCTTCTTCGGCTGGCAGATTACGTTTAGGAAATGAAAAGAAAAGACTTAAAACTGTTGGCTCACAGGTTCTTCGCTATGCTATGTTAACACTGATGTGAACTCGTCAGATTCTAAACTTGATTACAATTTCTGATTCTAATAGTTTATTGGCTCAGTTGGTCAGCTAATGACGACATTAAACAACACCAAGCCTCATTACGTCCGTACGATAAAGCCTAATGAACGAAAAGCTCCATTTACGTAAGCTGTAGAAAAGTATCATGCACACAGATGTGAACTACAATCATGATGAGATATACGACACTCTCTATAAAAAATAGCTTATTCAGGAGTTATGATAAACTTTGCTTTAGGTTTGAGCCGACGTTATCGGTTCAGCAGTTGCGAGCTTGTGGTATTATAGAAACTATCAAAATCAGCGCAGCTGGGTTCCCATCAAGGTAGAAACAACGTTTCTAATTAACCTACGTTATATGTCTTTATAGACTTATCCAGTATGTCGACTGTATATATATCTGTATTTTAATTAAATATCAATGTACTAAATTGAAATTTAGGTGGACCTATATGGACTTCTATACGCGCTATCGAGTTCTTGCAAAGCTATCTAGCGATATCGATCGAAATGATTTAAAGGGCACTTGTTCCAATATAGTAAAGAGTTATATTTCGGTAAGAAACGTCATTTGGTTCGCTTGTCCTGAAATAATTCTTAAGAAATAAGCTAATATCAGCCTGCCCACCTTTTTCGTAAAAATTTAGCGTACGTTGGCAAATCTAGCTGATTTGTAGTTGTTAACATACATTATTAGATTGTTTGAGTTTTCAAGACATAGAAATAGGCAGATAATTATTAAATTGTAGTATTTAATTGGCTTCCGAAGCTACCGATTATGATATGCTCGTATTTCACTATATAGGACGCCGATAAAATTCAGCTTGGCAAAACTAAAATTTTCTTTAGACCAGGACAGGTAAAGCTAATTCAAAAATTTCTACAATGTTTGTGCCTCCTTTAAAGATATCTAATAGATCGATATCTGCTATTGAACAGGTCGCCTATTTAGAGAAGTTGCGCAGTGACAAATTAAATCGTACAAGTATCATGATCCAAAAATTTATCAAAGGCTGGCGGCAAAGGAGACGTTATCAACAGTTACGAAACTCAACAATCAAGATCCAATCACTTTACCGTGGCTTATGCGCGCGACGGTCAGCTTTTTTCGATTTCAGACTTGAAAGTATACTTTTTGTGCATGCCTGATAATTAGCGCTTATCGAATTGCTTTTATATAATCTGCCATTTTATCGCAGGTTGCTACTATTTCTATGTCAAACCAAAGCTTCAACTGTTATTCAAAAACGATTTCGAGGATTTCGTGCTCGAAAGGCATATAAGTTGTTACGACAAGTTATCATCCAGATGCAGTGTTTAACAAGGATCAAATTTGCTCGCAAAAAATACGTACACCTACTAAGAAATAAAAAAGCAATTATTATTCAAAGAAACGTGCGTTGTTGGATGGAGAAAGCGAGATATTATCGAACTCTTAAAGCGATCATTTTATTGCAATGCTGTTTAAGGCGGCTAATTGCGAAAAGACAATTAAAGAAATTAAAGGTAGCAGTAAAACTGATATTGCATCAACTTGGTAATAACATACTGTTAACGTAATTGTTTTAAAGTTACCTAACACTGCCATATATTTTGCGCCCTGCCTTAAACATCACCACATAATTAGATCGAAGCTCGTTCTGTTGCTCACCTGCAAGAATTACAGAAGGGTATGGAAAATAAAATTATTTCATTACAGCGCCGTTTAACGGAACAGGTAAGCCGAATCACATTACTAACAATGTTCATTTGCTTTCATAATAATGAATATACTGTTAAATTATACTAGCAAAAAGAAAATGAAGTATTAATCCGTAGCCAGCGGGAAACCGATGATTTAAAAAAACAGTTAACTTCTTTCAGTGAAGTTAAAAGTAGTCTGGCTGCAGCTCTTAAACGTATTGATGTTCTAGAAGCTGAAATAGAATCTGCTAAATCGGAGTTAGAAAATAGTAATAAACGATATGATGATGTCCTGACTGCAGCAGAAGAAACAGAATTAATCATGCAAAAGGTTTCTTATCTTGAATATTAAATTATGTTGTTTATTAGCATCGTAAATGCTTCATATAGGATAATTTTAATTTCTTCATACACTATGTGCACAGGAAATTGATTCAACGAAAGAGAAGCTATCATTAGTAGAAAGTCAACTTAAAGAACAACAGGAAATCGAAACAGAAAATAGTAAGCTAAAGGAAGAATTGCATTTAACTGTGGTTCAACGAGATGAACATAAGACCGAATTAGAGCAGACTAGAGAACACTATCAGCGCCATCTGAAGGATCATGCAAGATTAGAACAGAGATTCGATAATCTACAAGAAGAAATGGAGCTACAGCAAAAGCAACAGCGAGCAATGAATGAAAAGTTTGCGGGTGTAGTTTCCGGGATCGATTTAGATGTTGATGGCTTAGGTATGTAGGAAGAAATTGAAATTAATAACTTTTCCTTTGTGTTAATTCATGATTGGATCATTAAATCAATTATCATATTTATTATACAATTAATTAATCTAGAAGAAGAAACTAGTCAAAGCGCTGAAGGTATATTTTAATAGAACCAATTCTTGCACAATTAACACAAAGTAGGAATTTGCGTACGGACCGTATAACTTGCAAATCTTGATTACATAGGAAATGTTCTGTCCGCGATGAAAATAAAGTACGAAATGGTTAAGAACGAAAGAGACAAATTAGAACAAGAATTGAAGAACCTAGGTAATTATTAGGATATTGGCATTTGTACTTAGATATAAACTGTCATTTGAATAACCACTAACTGATGATAATTAATATTTTAGCGGGTGAAGCTGAAATTCGTGGTAAAACCAGAACTCGTTTACTGAAAAATGAAGTGGAGAGATTATCACAGATGGAGAGACAATATTGGGAACTCGTTACAGTTAATAGTCTGTTACGTCATCACGCTGTAACTGTAGTGGGCAAGTCTGAGAAGGAGATAGCGAAAGATCTAGATAAGGCCTTGGTGGAAAACGAAAAGTTGAAAAAGCAGCTTGCAACTGCAAAAACCGGCCACAATGACCAAGATACCGCGAAGGAAAATATAAAAGATTATAAATACAAAATTGATGGTAGGAAAACATAGCAGAGTTTTATGACCTACAGTAGAAACTGAATTAACTATATTAATACGTTATTTTTTATTGCAATTTTAGATCCACTCCTTGAATATGATGGAGATCTGAATGCACTAATTGGAGCTAATAAATATTTGAGAGCTGCCGTTCGTGATCTTGAACAAAAATCAGAAAATCAGCGAAATAATAACGAAATTGTAGTTGAAAATGAACAAGTAAAAGAAGTAGTTGCCGAGAATGAGGAATTGCGACTTCGTTGCAGTAGTATGGAAGCCAATATAGAATCACTGAAAAGTCAAATTAGGAGGGAGTTCCGAAAGATGGGTAATAGCGATGAAGTATCTAAAAAACGTGCTAGCAGTTTGTTCGCTAGTGGTAGGCAACCACGTATAACTGGACCAAATGCAGGACTTGTTATGAGATCTGTCTCTATTGATAAACCACCAGTCGCTGACGATGTTAACGGTAACGTTAACATTAATGACAGTAATAAAAACGAAGATAAGAATGAAAGTAAAGATGTAACAAGAACTGAAATTGATAAACCAAAATCGAAAGTGAGCAATTCGCACGACACAGTAGATGGAAATATTAAAATTAAACACCGCTCACATGAGAGGAAATGTTGGATTCAATTTCGTCGACAAGATATCGGAAATTTTATCAAGCAGCTTGTACATGCTAAGCCTGATATGATACCAGATGGTATTCCTACATCGCCTGCATTCATAACCTTTATGTGCTTACGTTATGCTGATTATAATAATGACGATCGTAGCATACAAGGTTTACTGACCAACTACATCAATGGTATTAGAGCTGTCATTAAAAAGTCGAAAAGTAACATTAATATGACAATATTTTGGTTAGCCAATACTTGCCGATTAACTCACTTAATCAAGCAATACAGTGGTGATGAATTGGCGGAAGGAGGGGAAGAAAATCAACGTTGGAATTTACAAAATTTTAACTTGGATGACTACTGTCAAGTACTTACTGATTTATCTGTTAGAATTTACCATGAGTTACTCAGAACTGTACATGAAAAGTTGCAAACGATCATCATAAAGGCCATGCTTGAGGCTGAATTAATACCTGATGTTTCACCATCGAAGCAATTCTTTAAGAGTCATCCTAGTAAAGCACAGAGTGGTATTAATGTAACAACTATAACTAAGATCTTAGTTGATCTGTTAACAGTTCTCAAAGAATTCGATATTGACGCGGAAGTGATTAAGCAAGTTTTCAGACAAATCTTTTACTTTATTGCTGCATATATGCTTAATAACATGTTATTAAGAAAAGATATGTGTAACTGGTCCAAAGGAATGCAAATTCGCTATAACATTAGTCAATTAGAGGAATGGTGCCGAGACAATGATTTATCGGAAAGCGGTGCCATAGAATCACTTGAGTATGTAACACAAGCGACACAATTATTGCAAGTTAGCAAGAAGACTAAAGAAGATGTTGATGGAATCTTTGATATGTGTAACAGATTAAACCCGCTACAGGTACTATAAAACAATAAAACGAAAAATTAAGCATAGATGTAATATTTTTATTTACTGTACGATAAATATTATGCTCCTATGATAGTTTGATTACTACAGTATCTTTAATTATATTATATAGTATTCCCAAGCTCTGATTGCAATCGATCGTTTTTTCATATGCCTTTTTAGATCCAGAAAATTCTAACTATGTATATGCCAATAAGCGAATTTGAAGATCGAGTGCCCGCTTCTATAATACAATATGTAGCAGCCCGCGGCGGTACCCAAAACTCAAATTATCGTCTAATGATGGACTTAACTTATATGTTTCCGGTTACATTCTTATTTGCTCAATCTCTTACTAAGCTCGAAGATGTTTTGATTCCAGAAGGATTAAAGCTACAGCAATACCTGACAATACAGTAATTTGATACTATCTTGACAATCAGACCACCACTTTAAGTGCTACTCTTACACCGATGCCATATGATCATAAATCCATGTCATTTTCATTTAGCTAAAGTGGACATTATTTATTCAGAAAATATCGGTAATTTTTGCTTTTTGTCTAGTTATTGTATTTTTTACTAACTGGACCTGTTGATACTTATTCGTATAATATATCAATGATGCACTTCATTAATTTTTTGAAACCATTAGACTGGAGGAAAGTAATTATTCTAGGTAAAATAACTACGGGTAATACGATAAGGAAAATCAAATTTCATGAAGCAGTTTCATATCATGAAATACGAACTATTGATTACTCACGAGCTTATTTTCTTTATTTTCTCATAAGTGTAGTAACTTGTGAAAAGTTGTCGATAAGTTGAAATAGTTATAAGATTAAATGTGAATTGAATGAATGTTAGCTCTTACGTACCGCAGCGAATTGGCTATGAAATGAAATAGCACATATCATTTTATATGGCCGTATTAGAACTGTGTCGTGAAGGCAAAATAAAAATGACCTAGTAGAATTGATTAATTAAAAGATGATTTATGATTCATCTTGTAATTTGGTTCTCAATACTCATAACCTACTCTAAGGGTTACCAAGGTGTAATATAGATCATATATGCTGTATTACATCGTACTGTTATCATGATGTAATGTACGAATATCAATGTAATAGGAAATTAATTAAGAATTTGATTTTTAAAAGCGCCAGCTTGGGACTAGTAACATATAAATTGATTAAGACATTATAGTTTGTTAATAATCTTAACATATTTTGTATAAAATTTGTTTTAATAAATTGTGTAACAGTATTAATGTCAAATTAAACCATAATTAAATACATGTAAAAACGTAGAAATATTCCCTGAGGATGCATGCTTTACTTACTATGAACTTATGATCCATTAATTAATACATTAGCACTTAGCACTACTAGTGGTGTTACATATGCAGTTGATAGCGTTTGCAGCACTCTATGTACCATTACATTGATCTTGCAAATCGATCTTTGACTGTTCCTAGTACACAAGAAATCATTTTATACAACTACGTCCATTCGGCGCTTCTTTCAAAGATTCCGGCGTGCGTATGTAGCTGAGGTAATCATATTTTTACTTTCAGTTTCTTACTGTTTCAATTTTAATTAACCACTTTTATAGACTTTATTTTACGTCAGTGGATAATTACAGGTATAGACGGGAGATGAGATTTTATCACAGTCTATGCTAGAATCATATTAATGTTGATTGATATGCAATTTAACCATTACTATTTTAATGTCCCTAATTCGGACACCAATTTATAAAAAAAATTATATCATATATTACAGGGCATGTTTAATAAACTATAGAAGCATTCTTGATATCATTCGTAGCTCATGAAAGCGTAAATAATTAAACATTTAGTAAATTATTTATGTTATACTTGTAGACTGGCTAGATAAGTATAATATCTTAGTTGATTAACATTCATCATAGAGGTAATATCATTTCTATCACCGACTAAGATGAAAGATACGTATATTTGTCACTTTACTGACACAATATAAATCTTGCCTTAATTCATGTTTACAAAATTTAGATAATTAACTGAATATATCATCATGATTTATGGTACAGAAATACCCTTGTTAGTGCGGCGTTTTCCTAAGGGGGAGGGCATTACTTTCCCCAACTTAACGTTAAATGTCCCTTTCAGAACAGTATCAGATTGTAGTGTATACAAATCGTAGGCACCCGGACCCGGAGCTGTATTAACGGTAGAATGAAATCGATCGCTATCTGTTCCCATTATACCTTTTTTGCCACCAGGACGTTTTAATTTTTGCGGTAGATAATCACTCGGTCCTGGCCATGGACCTTTTGGTTGGCGATTGAGTTCATTGCTAATGCGCTTAGACGATGTTAAGAATGGTGTTACTTTACTTTTAGCAATACTCTTAGACGGATATTCTGCTAGTACTTTTCCCTGGCTACGATCGTAAGCCTTGCTGAGATCGTATGATCCTGGGCCAGGTAATTCACCACTTTTAGGATCGATTAATGCAATACGATCTGATCTAGACATAAACTGGACTGTAGGTTTAACATATCTGCTACCACCAACTGTTTTAGGATCAACAGCTTGATAATAGCCTGGACCAGGTGCGTCTTTCTTTTCTGGATTAGCTAATGGAACAGTACGAACTGCTGTTGAACCAAAGGCACCCTTTCTTGAGCTTTCCAATTGGGATTTACGTAGACTATTATCAGCAATACCAGGATAATTGTATGTACCAGGTCCTGGTAAGAATTTCTGACGGCGATGGTTATCGAAACGTGCCGAAGTTTTACCAAATGGTACAGCTTTTAAATTTTCAATCCTGTGTAATAACGGCAGTATATAAAGTGAAATTTACAAATCGTTACTTCGTATTGTGAAATTTATACTTATTGAATAATTTTGCATGTAAAAATAAAGATGCAAAGAAAAATATTATAGTATTCTACTATAAAAAATAAAAGAAGAGTATGAACTATTTTTTAAGCTGATAGCATCGAAATATTATACTTACTTGTTTGAAGTTTGAAAGCCAATTCGCGGCTCACCGTATGTGCCAGGAGCTGGAGTTGAAAATTTTGCTTCAGGGAACCGCTATAATAAATATATGCGCACATTTATAAAGATACTTACTAATACAATAAAGTTATTGATATTCAAAAAGGGGGGTTAATATTAACGATATACTCGTACACTTCTTTGAGGTTGTAATTTATAAACTTAGTTGTAAGATATTTAAACTGGCTATGATATCCTAACCAGTAATTTCACTGCTGTTTGCTATTGGATAAATATAGTAGTTATATGACATGAAAGATATACTTATTGAGACTATTTCGAAATGATTATCACGTTTGAAGAATAGAAAATATGTCTTTTGAATGTTTTTAAAAGCTAATTATTTGAAACTTATTTCAATCTTTTAACGATTTTTATTAGTATGACAGGATTGATTGTTTACCTTTGCCTGCGTTCCAAATGGAACACTTTCAATTATTTTTCCGTCTTCGTCTACTAATGGTGCCGTTGATTTGACAGTTATTGAGTGGTTAATGTCATAAGCTCCAGGTCCTGGAATACCTCGTTTTTCTTCTTGCTTTTGTAAAATATCTAAATAACGTGGGGAATTGGATTCAAATATTTGATTACCGTTGTCACGATAGGTAGGGTGATTTTCTTTTCTATACGACAAGCTGATATCATAGTCGCCAGGGGCAGGACCAGGATGACTATGAAATTCAAGCCTTTTTGAAGATTGCCTATTAAAATGAATTCCTCTATACTTATCGCCACAATATCTGACGTTATTGCCGTCGACCGAGTAATATGCTGGTCCAAGTGTGGTATCATGTGATGGAGGTTTTTGCGACATTAAATGTCCGCCGTTTGATTCTTCATAACCGTAGGCTTGACTAGGTATTGGGATAGATGGAGCGTCTGGTCTTCTCTATAGATATGGTTGAAGAAGATTTAAAATAAAATAGGGAAAAAATATAGCAACTATCTCAGCATAAATAAATTTTAAATATTTACTCATATACCTATCAATTCTTTTCTCAATGACTATTTCTGTCAATTATTGTAATCAACACTATACTCTGTGCGTACATAGCATCGATCTATTCAACGATTTGCTTTACTTTTCAGTATATACTGTATATCAATGTTACAAGATTGATCGAATTGACTTACCAAATATTGAACTCTTGGCTTAAATTCTGGAATTTTCTTGCTCGTTGCCTGTGATTTATTACTATTGTAAGGATTATAAGCTCCTGGACCGGGTGCTAGAGTTGTATTGTCGCCGAAGCGTTTGGTTGTATCTTTTAGTGAAGCTGCACCTTTAACACGTTCGCTACCGAAGCGACTAAATTCATATTGGCCAGGCCCGGGCGTAGCGATAACGTTTTCTCCAACATCGAGAGCCGATTGGCGTGTTGTCATGGACGAAAATGGGGCATAACTGTCGACTTTTCGTTTAGCATTGGCTATTTCAGAGGTAGAATAGGATCCAGGGCCTACATTTACTGATGTACTGCCTACACTTTGAAGGAATTTGCGAGGTGCTCGATCATAAACCGACATCTTTACTACAGTATGCTATACAATAATTTAACGTCCGCTAGGGTAATAATAAGATAGTGCTGGATAATTTTGTTGTGAAGCAAGTTCAATTACGGCAATAACATGGACTTGAAGATATCCTTATATCGCAAATAATAATTGTACTGTGTCACCAAGGTAAAATGACACATGCACTTACAAGACAACGTTGGAATTGTCACTTTAATACCAAGGAATCGTTATGATAGCAAATTACGAGGGCAAACGAATCATGGACAACTGCTTAATGATCATCGAATTTAGCGTAATTTCTCTAGTAGTAACCAATAATGTTGACCAATTTGTAAATTACTTTTAACTTTTACCCTACAATGTAACTTTACTTGTAGCACTCTTAGCATCAACAATAAAAGACTAATATTAATTACACTTTATGCAGTCTAATCGTTTTGGGGGTTTTTTTGACGATTGCTGTTGCAGTTGTCATAGAAACCAAAAGCTATTTGAGCAGATGTCTCTCTGTCGGGATTCCGAGTGTAATTGAGAAATGGATGAGTGGTTGCTATACAATACTATGCGTCGAACAATAGTCTGTAAATAGTTGATTTACTATAGAGTAGAAGAGTACAAGCTACTTGGACTACAATACTACTACATTTTGGATCAGCTAAGATCACCACAAGACTGGTCAAAACCAGTATATATGGCCAAACAAACGTTAACCATACATCATTCAGTATAGCATATCACCAGCTCTCGTTATTTGATCACTGTGCGTGGTTTTGGCCCGTTTTTGCTGGCCAATGGCCATATGCAAATGAACAAGATTGGCTTTCCTTACTGTTTACCATATGCAAATGAAGCAGATGGTCATTAATTAGGCTAGCTTTGTATACAGTAGTAGCAATAATATAGCGTAGATAGGTTCGATTAATTATTGCTTCCAGAAGGTAAGACGTAGCTCGCAGACTAGTCAAACTCTGGTAGCTGCCTTGCTTTAGCAACAGAAGCCAAGCTGCGAAAGTTGGCACGGGCCCCTTTTGAGAATTTCCACACGTTAAAGTAATTGAGCAACTGAAAGCTTCAATATCACCATATTTGCATCATGTCTGCAAAACGCTCTGTTTTAGTACTCTGCACCGGCAATTCTGCTAGAAGCCAGATGGGCGAAGGTCTTATCAATGCACGCTTGGAAGGATTTGAAGCCTATTCTGCAGGCACCCGTCCAGCACCACAGGTTAATCCTAATGCAATCGCTGCTCTTGCCGATATAGGCATCGATATTAGTAGCAATCGACCCAAGTCCGTGGACGAATTTAAAGACCGCCGATTTGATTTTGTTATCACTGTCTGTGGCTCTGCTGATGCTAACTGCCCTGCTTGGATAGGCAAAGTAGGTAAAAGATGTCATATCGGTTTTGAAGATCCTTCTCATACACAGGGTACACCTAACGAGATACTGGATGCATTCAAAAAGACTCGTGACATGATTGAAGATCAAGTATTTGCCTACTTGAGAAGCCAATGAAATAGAAATATTGCATTGGCTACATCTCATGATATCAGTATCTTGTATAACTGCCATGCTACGATTGTAAAGCAACAGTAGTAGGCCAGTTGGTGAAACGATGATCGGATACTTTGGACGAACACGAAATTTCCACTAGCTATAACAGCACGCATAATTAATCCATATCATCTTCATTGAGGATAATTTGATGCGTTGTTTTAACTTGCTTAGCACGTTAGCATAGCTAAGTACACCTACACTACAGGATATTAGGACGATGCTAGATTAAGATACGCCAATATTTATGATATGTACCTTTATAATTTCGTTTAAATTCTCCATGATATGCAAATCTGTTCGAATAGAGCAAATTCTTATCAAGTATCGGTAGCTATCAAAATTTTACTATGATAATTATTTATTTATTTATATCAGTAATCTGATGCCAGTTCATCACTGCAATATTGTAGCATCAGTAGCTTGTTGACCGGTATAATAAATAGAAGCAATTGATTAAGTTGAGCGTGGCAATCATCATGAATCAACTTTGAATTCTCTTTAGCTGAAATTTATAATTCTTAATCAATTTCCTGGTGTTTGCACATTGATTCTTCTTCTCTTACGGTACATCGCAAGCACGAGCTCAATATTGAGCAAAGCATGCAAACTCCATGGAATCGCCGACAAAGTTGCACCATTCAGGGAACTGTTGTGTTCTGTCAAACAAAAGTTATCTCAAAACTTCATTCATGAGAAAAGTGCTGCTAGTAAATAGCACTATTTTATACTCGATTCTTTAAAGTACTGCATATGAAGGTTTTAATCATAGCCAACACTGTCAAATGAGCTAGTAATGCTTACTTGGCTGATATTTACTTACGAGCTAAGCCCAGAATGGAACCATTTCTTAATCGATTTCGATTCATATTTTACGAATAAGATTAGTAGATGCAGTGCTTAAATATAACTGAATCTCGATCTCCTAGTTATCGTATCTAACTTTGGGATGATATTCAATTTATTGAGGGTATAGTGATACACTAGTTCTAACGCTACCATTGCTATCTCTAATGCAGACTGCAGCCCTGGGAAAGCAGCATAACTTAGCCAAGTCATATTAACTACAGATTTAAAGGCAGAGCTATTAATACATCCAACCCGAACTGCCTGCGATCGAAAAATAGACCTGTGATCCATTCATGGCCAGTCTTGGTCGTCAGCATTAACAGTGGAAGAAGAGAGAGGATATCAATCCGCCATGATTTCCAGTCATTTCCTGGATTGAGCAGTACTACCAGCTCCATTCATGTGTCCACTCCATAGTACTTTGACTATACCGAGCGGTACCCCGTCATACTATATTCTATACTATACCATACTAAAGCAGTATAGCTACTCGTTCATCGTCGGTTATGCTTATACAATTTCCTACAATGGTGTCGTCACAGTCAGTGGACTAACCGGAGTAGGACAGCAGTAATGAAGAAATCGATGGAGGCAATGCTGCTGCAAATTGCCTTCCAACGTCGTAATTCCTCCATACTACTGAAATTGTAATCCTACTATCTATCAAGCCTTGACTCTTCTCTATTACTGTTCTTATGATTACTGTATAAAGGCTATAGTTTAGCAGTCAGCCTCTATTTTAACCAATTCCCCTCTTATACTACCGATTGGCGTCGACCTCAAAAAGTTACCAGTTATGCCATTAATTATCATCACCGGTTTCCCATGTAGTGGCAAGAGCCTTCGAGCCCAGCAATTAATAGATTATATCAATGAAAATCATCCTGATTATGCCGATCATATTCATCTCATTAGTGATCATAACCAAATGGTTGATAGAAATAAAGCTTACGAAGGTAGTTAATTGATATCATTCTTTAAATGGACATCCTGTTTTGTATAATTTCGCATGCTTGACTACAGCAATAATATACCAGTAAAGCTTCTTATTTAGACTCTTATGTATTATAGTAAAATATGGTATCTTGAAAGAACAATTTTAAAGATAATTACTGATGTCAATTCTCTTTCATGATCTAGCTTCAAATGCTGAAAAATCGGCTCGAGGCCATTTAAAAGCCGCAGTTGAAAGGTAAGCATGCCATCGGAATAGCACTACGCGAGAACTATACAGTCTAATGCTACTACCTATCATGCAAATCGATGCCTTGATATTGACTATGAATACTCTTGATTTACTTTTAAATGAGTTTAATGGCACAAATATTAACTAATGACGTATATTTTGGTCCTATAGGATAATTTCAAGCAAGGAAATTGTCATTCTTGATTCATTGAATTACATCAAAGGTATACTGTACTATGTCCACTCTACACGTACATAGTAGATAGGCAATCCTATACAAGAGCAAAAATTTCTATTCTCTGCTACAATTACTTGCCAACTTATTTCATTTATACACGTAAATTTCATTGGTAATCATAGAAATACGCTCTTTAAAACATTCTTCACTAGAACCGTATGATTTATCAACCTTGCCATAAGTTCGATATCCTCTAATAAATATTCAACACGAACGAATAGGATTTCACTACGAACTATATTTACTAGAGTTGTATGATTGATCAACCTCATTACCTGTTAGACCTTCTCTAATAAATATTCATCTCGAATGAATCAGGATTTCGCTACGAACTATATTGTATTAGCAAGTCTGCCAAGACAACTCATTGCGTGGTAAGGTTATTTAAAGCAGGATCTGTAATACCGTAGATGCATTGTGAACGTTAAAAGCGTTCTCTGCTAAGCATTTTAATACGATCGATTCGATTGGTGCTCACCAATCATAAATTAGATTTATATCCAGTGAAAATCAATCAACTAATGTCTAACTAGGCCATGATATTATGAACGTAGTATAATTATTTAGTTTTATAGTATGCCTAACGTCTGTGATGACATATCCACAGATATTTTGCGCTGTAACGAAAGATCAAGTAGAAGATTGGAATAGTAAAAGAGATAATGACCAGCAATATCGTAAAGATATGTAAGTATTAGGCCTTACTTTGTAGTATACTGTAACCTTCTGTAGACTAAATATCAACTGCTGCGATAGGTACTCGTATTAAGTAATTGTACTTTTGTAGTTACTATATTATACTTATAGCATCTTCTATCTTACATAGCCTAGATGCATTAGTAATGAGGTATGAAGCACCTGATCCTCGAAATCGTTGGGATTCACCTCTTTTTGTAGTTCAGGTACATTAATTCTGGCTAAGCATAAAAATTTAACTTTTATAAAAGATATATGGTAGAAATACTTGAAGTGGATAGATGCATAAATTGTATTGGTCTATTCGAAAACAGGAACTAGATCAACTGCCATGTCAAACTATATGTGATGCATTATTTCATCGAAAACCACCTCCGCCAAACCAATCTACTCAATGTGTAATCACATTCAATAAATTTTTACTACACTAGATAATTATCCATACTAATAGAAGAAAATGATAATGTGATGAATAATTCCAATGTGAAAACGTATAACGGTTTATTATGTCTTGTTGTAGCAACCATTATCAACAAATAATTTATTGTTCGAAATGGAGAAGATTACCATGGATATGATCACGGTACATTGACATTATCTCAATCTTGCTAACATTTTTGGTACTTATCTCCGTTTATATTTTATATCAGATGGTTATATACTATTGAATTACACTGAAAGTTAATGTGATAACTTGTATCATTTACACTTTAAGAAATCTTTTTGTACTACTTTAATCCCTATTTATATTATAGACAATATTCCAACAGCAGAACAAACATTTGCCCGGTGAAGAATTAGTACTTCATCCAAAATCAAAAGAAAAAATATCCTTTACAGTTGAGTTTATTAAAGTCGTAATGACTTGCAAATAATCGCTACAACCTAAATATACAATTACGATTAATATATCCCACTTCTGCATTAGCTTACAATTTTTTATTCTACACGTACACTGCATATGGTAGAAGTATAATCATGAATGTCACTGCGGTGTTAAGGGTTAACTTAAACTATCATGTACACATTTGTAATATGCCAATAATCTTGAAAATGCAGTGCTATAATTTTTAAAGTCGTATTGTTTCTCCTTAACCATTCTTACTTCAAATTTACGGAACGATTGTCCATGCCAAAGCTACAGCAAATTCGTCGTCAATTTATCGTTCAGTACAAAAATCGGCCTCCAAGTGACGCGTCTCAATTAGGGGAAATGTTCATTAAATTTTTGAATATGCAATTATCCTAATATTGTAGTTTTACTGACCATGTGTCTTCAGGACACAAATGGAGAGATTGTTTTAAATTAAAAATTACCGTAATTTTTTTTTCGAAAAATTGGATAAGACAATCGCGATCAACATTTATAAAGTTCTTAATCGTATTTTATTATCAATTCAAGGTGGAAAAGCTTAAAGTTTAAAATGAAATAAAAGTTATTTAAAAGTTAATGAATCTACCATGCGAATAACCGTATTAACATCATCACCGACAAAACTGCCTTTGAAAAAAGTATTACATACGTAATAGTAGCAATATCCAAATCACAGAGATGTTTTAACAGTAATAGTATTTACATAAGATTCATGGAAATTTCGAAAGGTATTAATTTTCTTCTTCTCCAATTATACTCATACTAAGAGCAAGATCCCAATAATGCTCAACCCCGTACTTTTTTAAATGTTCACGGGCTGCAATTTCAGTAGTAAACGATTTAAATCTCCAATCATTAAATGCTTTCTCTTTAACTTGCCCCTGTAAATTAAGAAAATAATGCTTACGCCATCGATCTAGGGTTTAAGACAATACAACTTCAAAAATGTTTCATGAATTACCTCCCAAATAAGGCAACACTTATTCCGTCTTTCTTCCGATTTATTACTATCTTGTTTCGCTTTATTACAGAAACAGAAAAAAATATTACCGATCGCGATTGATTCTAATGCAAATTTTAAGAATGAAATAATACCAATGACGTCCTCATTCCATTTGATGCGATGTAACATCAATCGTTTATACTTTTTCAGACTCTTTGGTCCTATAACACATTTATACGTTCAGATGTAAGCAATATATCTCACAAGTGCTAAATTTTTTTATTCTCTTTATTTTCAAACCTCCTTCAACAATAACTATGTTGATATCTTTAAACATAACCACACATCCAGTTAACAAAAACTGCTGAGCATTGGCATCAACTTTATATCGCTTTGATTGGTTATTCAAACTGTAAACTCTGTTAACATAAAAAGATGAAGTTTTAATATTTTCAAAGTCAATATTCAAAGACGATGATACTCATAATGATACCTATAAACGGATACATGACATCCAGTATTCATATCGTCCTTTAGCTTGCGTATCTTTTTCTCGCGTTTCTGTTCTGAAGTTAGTTTTCGAGCTGCGTTTGCAGCCTCATGAACTCTAGAAGTAAGAATAGGCAGAATCAAAGGAATTAATTTAGTGCTTAAACCAATGTACGAGCATCGATAAGTCATTTAGAATGTACATTTAAGAATTGAATGGAAACAAACGTTACAGTATTAATATCGGCCATTATCAGTTTACCGTTGACGTTGCACCATCTGCTTTCTAACATGAGCTTCAACTTTTGTTGGATCTTGAATGGCTTCGTTACCAAGGACGCGCATTAAGTTACTTAATTTCACTACGAAAATAATAAGAAACCTTAATCTTTCTCCTGAAACCTGGTTATATTTAATGCAAGGATATACTACGAATCCGAAGGTCAAGATTTTACCTTTAGGCTCAGGAGGAGCGACTGCTCCCAATCTTACTCTCTCTTGCTTTTCTGCTTCAATATCTTTCCTTTTTTGCCTTCTTATTTTCTTTCTTTCCTGCAAGAAAGAAAGAAATATGACTGTTACTAACGCTTGACATGTAATTACTAAATATGCTACAGCTGATGAATGAAATTGCTGACATTAGGTATTTATCAAGAAATTATCTCTATCTATTTTTCACTCCATTCATGATATGAGATTGTTATCTTGGCAGTACAGTACTACAGTCTTACTATAATATACCACAATCTAATACATTTTTAACAAGTAGTCAAATTTAAATATGATAATTCTGTCAAGTAAAATCAAATGCGCACATATTATAATAAGAAATTATAGTAGCATCGCTTCTGTTAGATTATGCTTATAAATTAATAACTCTAGAAATTTTGATAATTTAAATGTTTAGATTTAGCCAAAACAATAATTTTATACTATTGATTGTCTGACCTTTTTAGTCAAATAAACTTTCGGAGCAATTTGTTCTGGTTGATCACCTATAACAAATCATCTTAGGTCATTGTAATAATAGTGAAAAATATTATTACAACCGAATGCAATATCTACCGGGAATTTTAACACTAGGAGGGTGTTCCACTAGCTTGGTAATAGCGCGAAATTCTACTTCATCCGATTCAATGAGTTCAACATCATTGTAACTATCAAAGCAATGGAATACAATTAAAAATCAGAGTATAAAATTGAAAGAAACTATAAAGTTACATATATTTATCGTTCCTAAAAAATAATTATCATTGCCTTTCATTGGGTAGAATTAACGAATCCCACCATTCCACATCAGGTATCAGATCATCTTGGAGCTGTAGAAAATGTGCATTTATTGCAAGCATTTATTGTAGTTCATTAGCGATCATAATACGAATAAAGATAGTGCATAATAAGCATTACACAATAAATAGTTCAAATGTTTACGTACAGCTTCTTTATGAGGCACAAGCATAGCAATCTTTGTTGCAGACGAAATGCCTGTTTTCTGAGCAACGGAAGCAATTTCATTCTTTAATTTTTCTAATTTTTCCTATACGAGAGAGAGTTACCATGAGTAGGGCTTTAATACAAAAAAATAAACTTTGTATCAACAGCTAACCTTCGCACGCAATTGCTGAGCAACCCTTTCAAATTTGCCTTGCTCATGAAATTTAAATGACCGTCGATTACGAGCACCCATAGTGATACTAGAACGATATTATAAATAATTGATTTATTTGAAGTGATCATAAAGCATTAACCTCATAAGTCAGAAATAGTACGAACTTAACACGTGGGTCAAAAAAACTTTTATTTTCTAGGTTATCGTCGATCTTATCAGTTTTAAATTGTTCAACTTTTTTGGCTGTGATATTTGCCTATAAGTAAAAAATTGATAACGCAAGATATTACTATTATGTTGTCAACTATAGCGTATCAGCAGTAAAGGTACTAGTTAAAAAGGTCAGTATCAACATGTAGTCATACTTTCAATGTTGGCATTCGTCGAGTCATTTGTATAGCTTTACCGCTTGCATCAACGATTCGACCTTCTTTATCTAATATTACAGATTTCGGTCTACGCGTATAGAATTCCAATTGAAATTAGTATCATTCATTTGTAAGAATAGGTAGAAGGGTTTTATCTAATTATTAAATATGCAAATTGTACTTTTGATCCACGACGGGAAGTGATTTATTCCTAAAATTGAAGTATATTATTGTATAAGTACAAATGAGAAAAAAATAGAAGCGATATAAATATACTATGTTATACTTCTTACATTTCAAATCCTGGCGCAATTGACTTGATAGTCTGAAGCTGATCACCATACGAGAAAATAGTTATCGTTCAATCAGTATTAGTTATTTAATAAATACAGTATGAAATTATTATCGTAGTAATTTAATGCCATTTTACATACAAGTCATCACCGCTCTATGCGTACTTACTAAATCAGGTTTGTTACTGAATTGTTGTTGTATTTTAGCTTGAAGTTCGGCGGCTTTACGAGCTTTGTCAATAGCATCCTTAGCTAATTGCAGAGGTTGTCCAGCTAAAGGACCGCTCTATATAAGCGTGTAATGAAAGCGAAGATTGAGTATCTAAATTATTTGTAAGTATAAGTTAGCAGGTAGTTTAATTGAAAATTTAACGTTATTTTTCTTCTTGAAATTTTAGCTATTATCTCAATCGATTTTATAAAATGATGTTAGGCAATTGTAGTATGTTTTCGTCGATTACTAATAATTAGCCTTGAATGAATCATGTCAACTGCTTTGATATAATGATGTTGACTGACCCTACTCTCTACTCGGCTATTATAGATTCAATTTGAAATCATTATCTCAAGCGATAATTATAAAGTGATACTCGCTAACTGTAATATGTTTTCAGTCACTAACGATTAACCATAAATAATCATCTCAACCGATTGGATCAAATTCTATACGCTGACAGTAATCTATTTTCGGTTAGGGACGATTAACCACGAAGTAATCATCTCAACCGGTTAGGTAAAATTTCATTGGCTGACTGTACTCTATTTTCGGTTATTATCTTCTTTATTTAAAATGACTAACATTTGTTGGATGTGCTTGGGTCGCCACTGGCTGCGGTATAGGGCCTTGAAGTTGCTTCTTTCTTTCCTCGATTTGCCTTTTGGTTATTTCCATTAGATTTTTAATCTGCACAATAAAATATTACAAAATTAATATGATTTACGTTTCTCAATCTGTGCCAATGCAATTGAGATCTGCGAAACAACTATCTACAAATACAATTGTTTGAATTAGGTGAAAAAAAGACTAAAGAATCGTTTTATACTATCTGATGTAAGGGGGGCTACCTGCATCTTGCTTAATTCGGCTGGACCTTCCGTAGCGGGTGGTGGTAGTGGAGGACTATCAGGTCTTAAATCTGATGGATCGAATCTAATTGGCAAATCCGTACAGCAAAAGACAAATAGAGGCTATTATTTACCCAATGATACTACGTATTAGAACATTAGTTAAGTTGACAGTTGTCCGTCAATATCCAAGCTAGCCGATGTCTAAGTTCGATGATGATAAAAAGTTGCAAACATACCTCTTTGGCTTCTTAATTGCTTGCCTTTGATCACTGGTATATTCATCAGCATCGTCTTGGCCGAAGACGTCCTACACAAATATGAAAATAGTTAAGAGTGTCTTTATGACGGTATTTCTTTTACTTTTTTAACCAACACAGTTTGCCGTAAGCCATTTTCTACCCTCACAATGACTACTGGTTACTACTACAGCATTTCTATTGTTACGACTACGAAGGCTGATTCATTTTATCCTTGCAAAGGTAATGCATTCATTAGACATTCAAGTTCCAACGACAGCCAAGGATTCAATCCAGTCATTAGGATAAATCAATCGCTCAAGTTCATGTCTTAAAGCATTTCCTTTACACTCATCACAGAAAGCGATTGATGCTACTGTACACCATGCCATCAACATACACCGAATAAAAGTGCAAAGTACAGTATAGTGCAAGCATGATCATACAACTAACTCTCCATCATCCTCCATGCATCATCCATCGGAAATGATGGAGTTTACCTTGATTGTTCGTTTGCCGTCCTCTTTCAATGGTGGAGGCTTTCTCACTTTGGATGACATCTTTTAGTACTGTATGTTGGAAGTGAAGACGATCGTCTATTTTACAATATCAAGGCCAAGGGTAAAATGGGTTGTAACCAAGCGTTTTATTAGTCGATTCACTATCCAACGAACTAAATGAATCGTCTTAGCGAGCTGAAAGTAAAATCAAGATGTCGACTGGCTGCAAGATTGGATTAGGCAGCTTGCGGCGCGTACCAGATCTAGTCCAGTACACCAAGTAGAGCTGGGAAATTGTGCCTACTGTAGCCTCCAGTCTTGAACGTGTTGAACATTGCCATTACATAGTGGATAGTACTCTGCCACAGTATACAGTACAGTACTGTACACTGAATGAGTCTGGCCGTCCAGTGGTCATCCTGTACAATGTACAGTACAGTGTACTGTACACTGTACGCTAAGGGCTTGTGCTGCATAGTACTGTAGACTGGAAGCGCCTTTAGACGGACAGACATTGGGCCTGATTCGGTCAAGATATTGTGCCAAACGCTTCATTATGACAATACTTTAGTATGCAGACAGTCGATTGTGAATGGACTGATTTTTTCTAAACGCAGCAATATTCCATTGCATTCCACTACCTGTTACTAAGCTCTGCTTAGAAGCAGTCAATTTAGATCATGAATGTTATTCAAAAGAATACGAGTGATTTAGAAAGCAGACACGGAAGATCCATACTGAGTAACTATTTTTCACATTTTCGGCCTAATCGGGTATGAAAAGTCCGTCCGTCTAGTGGTCATTCTGTATTGTACAGTGTACAGTACAGTATACTGTACACTGTACGCCAAGGGCTTGTACTGTACTGTACTGTAGACTGGAAGCGCCTTTGGGCGGACAGACGTTGGGATTGATTCTGTCAAGAAATTGTGCCAAACGCTTCATTATGAGTTTATGCCAATACTTTAGTATGCAGATAGTCGATTGTGAATGGACTGATTTTTTTCTAAACGCAGCAATATTCCATTGCATTCCATTACCTGTTACTAAGCTCTGCTTAGAAGCAGTCAATTTAGATCATGAATGTTGTTCAAATGAATACGAGTGATTTAGAAAGCAGACACGGAAGATCCATACTGAGTAACTATTTTTCCGCATTTTCGGCCTTATCGGGACGGAAAAGTCCGTCCATCCGAGGAGAGTTTCTAGTCCAGATTATTTTTTTGCTAGTAGTCCATGTACTCACATTGGACTATATTAGTCTTGCAAGTACACAGTGCACCGTATCACTTTTTTAGTACATGTACTGCAGTCCATTTAGGGTACAGTCGACAATCGACATTATTCTGTACTACTGTACAGTATATCGATGGAGTGCAGTTCATTAACATGATCAGTAAAATAGCAAAATAGTCCATTATTCCATTTTTACCACTGCAAGGTCGTTTCCAGGCGTTCGCTACCAGTGTTATTATGACTTGGTACCAACCGTTTGAGACGTATTTCAGCATTGTGAAATATCAAGTTAGAATCTGCAAAGGTCTACAATACTTACTAGCGTACTTACAGTACCGTACTGTCCAGTATTGTACTGTAAATGGAAAGGCGCAACAGACGGACGGAATCGTACGGTAGTGAGCGGCTGACTGCAAACAGTCGCAACTCTTCACCAAGCTTTCCCTTGTCGCCATTGGTAGCTTTGGAAACACGAGTAGAAAACGCCAAACGCCACTTTAATTGACAAGAATGGCAATGGTGCGCTCATGGCTGTTATTGGCAGCATTGATTCAAATCGTTTTTGCATCCAAAGCTATCGTCGAATTGGACGATGATAATTACCATAATTTCGTGATTGGCAATAAGCTTGCTTTAGTGTATTTATGTAAGTTGTAACCATATTTAATCGACCTCTAGGATAGTTGGCCTTGGCCAATGCAATACTTTTAGCTTGTACAATGTATTCTTTATCGCTTTCGACATGGATTTCATTCTTGCCAAATTCACGATAGACCGAGTATGGATGGTATATTAGAGTAGTGTACCATTTTCATCATACAGTTGAATGACAACGTCGATCTGATCATCATTTTATCGTTTTGTTATATGCAAGTTATGCCATTGGCATGATTCAATCAACAATGGCCTTTGCCCTTTTTCGTAGTATGACTTATTGCTTGTAGAATGAATCTATTCTTCAGTGCTATTACGATGGATTACATCGTGATCGGATAGACTGCATAGGAGTATCGATGGTTACACTGTAGTAATAGGACATTTCTTTCATCCATAGTCTTATAGCAACATCGATCATGGCATGATAATACTGGAGATAGGACGATGACTGCAATTCAATCCTATTTATCTTCATAAACATGCTAGAGCTTGCTGTACGACCCCATACCCTATTTCTGCCTACCTGCAAAATGTCTAGAAATAGCTTGAAAATAATTCTATACAACTAGTCCAGCTGTACATTCTATTTCTTGACTCCCAACCAAAGTACATAATCAATTGGATATCGTTACAGTATTGTAATTCCAACCATATTCATATCATTATTTTAGTAGTTTTTTTTTTATTGATGTACTATAATTCACTTTTAAAACCGGCGAATGGAAAGTACCAAGAAACGATTGTATCAGCAGTATACATAAATTAACATACTATGATGCCAACATTATCATCATCCGAATAAAAGAATCGGTTACTTTACGTTATGAACTATTGTCGATACCATCGTCAATGGAGATTTTACATTTACTTTACTGTACACAATCACAATTCAACATAGATTGGAATATTCAATGAAAGAGAATGTAGCTTAGATATCCCTTTTATCATCATCATGATTTTAAGACCGTAATGAAATTCTTTAAACTCCCCAAAAATATTCAATTTTATTTTATTATAGTGAATAAAATGGAACCCAGATGGCCATGTATTAATTAATTATGTATATTTTCAATGATTTGATCGCTAAATCATGCATACTACACTATACAATCTCAATCTTCACTTTGACAAAAATCAATACCATGACAAACATGAGATAGGATATTAAAGGATAATACTCGTACAATATCATCAACTATCCTACTCGTACTGTACATTCTTGGCTTTAATTTCTTACTTTTTATTATTTCTTAAAAATCAATGACGGTCTATAGATTTAATCGTACGTATAATAATTTTTTACATCATAAGCTATTATTCTAAGCACAAAATTACCTGAATAGTTAATTGATACCGTTAATATTAGATTCTCAATCATACTGTACATTACCGACTATCTGTTGTTAAGGGGCTAACCAACGTCAAATTTGGTGTAATTACATTTCTAACTCAACTAGCACAGCCCAAATTTGACTACAGAATTAATCAAAGTTAGCTATCGCAAACAGTGATCCGAAAATGTCAACAGCGATAAAGACAAGGTTGTTCTCACAGTATTATGCATACTATAATAATGATTATTACTTCCCCATTATACGTGCAAAGTCGTTGAATTTTCCCTAATGAAGAATCGCGATTTATTGATATTTACTGTACAAGTGTACATCAAACTAACATTTTGACTTAGAAATGCTCTTTAACATGCAATCATCAGCAAGGTAGTTTTAAAACGCTTTGTTTACCTAAACAGTTGATGAAATCGTCACATATTGTAAGTTTACTTTCACTTTATTTTGTTCATATCTATAAAAAAAATGGCTTGATATGCTACGATACCGTCATCGACCGATCTCCATTTCAACATGTTTATAGCTTATAAATTGGATTGCAATATTACAATATCTATTTTGCAAGCTCTATAGTCAACCACTATACGTATTTATTCATTATTAGCATTTTAATTCTACTCTTAAGTAATGGATAGAACAACGCACCAGTTCCCATCATTATAGGTTACATAATTTATTACAATAGGCATTTTCTCATGGCTTATGAAATTGATACTATTATTCTGAATTTACCGTATATCTTTATCTTCGTAAAATATCGAAGCTATCAGAATGGTAGTAATTTGTTCAGTTTTTGTAAACTAACTACGATGGTGATGAAGGCCTTAAAGATAAAGATCCTCTATTATATACGTTGCAGTTATCGATGCCCGGCTCCATTTTACAAGAACTGCAATGTATGAATTCGATCATTGCCTCATACAGTATTATTTAAACTGTGACAAGTGCACAGTAGTGATGAAATGGATGGTAAAGCTGGAGAAAATTTTCAGTTGATTTTTTATCTTTTCAGCAATTAAGTTAGTACCTTAATTTTTTATCCAAGTGCTGGATTCGGTAATGATGCTAAAACGCGAATCCTTTTTGCTGCAGCTATTCCATTACCTACTTCATTCCTTACGTTATCGCTATAATGTTTATATTAGACAAACGTATGTCAGGATATGTCCATTACAACACAAAATATATCAGTTTAAGGCACCTTTTTGTAATCTCCAATCTCAATAGTATTAATTATCATGCGATATGTACTCGCTGTCAGGATATTCAACCTAAGAATTAGCAAAGATTACTGACCAGTAGCCCTGCTCAGATAATTAATTCTAATCTGATGCTAAATACGTAGAATTGTATACCACCTTATTGTTATGTAAACAAAAAAATCAACGCATTGATAAAAGTAATATGGACTTGTAACTTTTCACTATCCGCAGCCTTATTCTCGTCTAAATTAACAGTATAATCATTAATGATAGATGATACATGCTGTATACGCATCATCTGAAAATATGTTGTATCACTGTTTTTATCTTTGTTATAAAAAGGATAATGAAGACGCTGCTGCCTACAAAGTACCTTGTATGTCCGCACTATGTTTAGAAATATTTTTAACTTTCATTTATTCATACCCTATACATAGTTGACTGGGAATGCAGAAACTGCCAAGAGTTTAATCCATTGTATAATGAATTAGCCAAGGAGCTAAGTAGCACCGATAGCCAAGTAAAATTGGGAAAATTGGATGCGACTAAATATCGCCATTTGGCTGAGAAACATAACGTGGGAAGATTGCCAGCATTACTGTACTTTCGTAAGAGAGTACCACTATTATATACAGGTTAATTAGTTAAACAAATCAGTCAATGTTCTGCATTTGCTAAGCGGTAGATATTCTCAGTTGTAGGTTGATAGCAATAGAGCAGCAAAATCATGATCTTTGTATCCGTATTACATTATGATTTTTACTAAACAATAACATACTTTAATAGGTAATTTAGCCGTAGATTCTATATCGATTTGGCTTGACGAAAATCGCAAAAGCTTCGTTCGTAGGCTTGATGAAGACAATTTCGAACACCTGACTCAGGCATCAACAGGGGCTACCACAGGAGACTGGTTAATACAATTGTAAGTGGACGCATTCTCTGATAAAACGTTAACTCAATTTTAATAGGCAATATAATATTAACGTCATAAATTCACTGCGTATAGACTTTCAATGAATTAATAAAAGCAATTGCAATGATAAAGTTTAAAATTAATTTTGAAGTTACATTGAATTAGAATTTGATAAATTGATTTAGATATCAATTTTGCTGATAAAAATTCTTGGTTTTTAGTTAAACAGTAGAGTAAAATAAAATGAATTTGTTTAGCATGCGGTATAAAATTATAGCATAATAGTTGAAGATAGTTAACAAATGCTGAGATTAGGCTATAAAGTAGCTCACTACTTCTTTGCTATGACTAGTGACTACGTCATATTGAAGGCAAAAGGCTTGTCTTTAGTGTTGTACTAGAGTGAAAACAAATCTGTAGTGAATGCAACGTAAAATTTTATTATAACAGCTGCAAACACAGTTAGTAAATACTGCAACTTAATTCACCAGTAGCTCACTATTTCTTTACTACTATAGTTTTGTCGTAAAAGGTTATTCCCACAGCGGCTAGATTATACGTTGTACTGTATGTTTGACTGTCATTGCTATTAGGCACCGCTAGTAGCTATATATCAGCGAATTAGTGTTGATTTAAAATTTGTTTTGAAAAAGTGCTGGCGATGGATAATGCGTAATACTATAGGATACAAACCTTTCGTTAACTTTTCTGATAATTATCCGTTTGCTTATTGATCACGTCTTATATTTTAAAACATGACAGCTAAGCCTTTCACATTATCTATTAATAGTGAGCTAGTAACTAATTCAGGTAGTAATGATCAATTGTTTATATCTTAGCGCCAGTCCTGGATGTGAAGCATGTAAGCTTGTTCGTGCTAATTGGGAAGCGGTTGCTAGTCATTTACGGCGAAAGATGAATATAGCAACGGTGGATCTATCGGTTAATCAAGGTATTTTATTCATCGAGAAAAATGTTTGCTTGCGTCAAATGATTTATTATGATTTCACCATTTTCGATAGGTCTAGCTAGACGTTTTAAAATTCATCAAACTCCAACCGTTATACTATTCCGTCATGGTAGTCGATATACTTACAAGACTCATAATAACGATTATACATTTTACCCAATAGTAGCTTTCGCTACTGAAGATTACAGAAAGGTCAAAGCTGTCACTGTTGAGGGCAAGAAAGGATTCTTTTCTGAACTATGGGGGTCACTCTCTTTTAATTTTAACATTTTTACGGTATTATACATCTGTTTCGCATTGATTGCAATAGTAATAGTAGTAGCATGTGTATGTGCGTGCAAATTAGCAGCAGAAGACAATATCGATGAAGCCAATGACGAAGAAAGTGAAGATGAATCAGATACTGAAGATAAGAAAGAAAAGTAAAACGATATTAAGTTTATCCCAAATTTTTATTGACAGTTCCTAAATGTTTTATGTACGACCGGCTATACCCAGTCAGCAAACGGAACCTTACTTAACTGTATAGCACGATACCTATCAATCCAGCCACCTATCACATTTTCTTTCCATTTCAATTAAAGTTTCACAATTAATATTATATAATTAATCGACGAAATACCTACTATAAGATCGGACGTCACATCATCGTGTCAACAATGTCACATTATAGGATGTAGGTTCAGATCTCTTTCCGTTCAGTTATTATTATAAACTGTTATTTATTCGTACTTTGTATGATTGTGCGTTGAAATCACGTCCACCAATAAAAGACTTATTTACCTCACGAGTATTAATAAGGTTTTAATAAAATTTATGATGAGATTGATTGTAGCAAGTAAACAATTATTAGAATCGACTAGCATCATCAAACTTTAACTGAAGTACTAATTAATTAATAAAATGAAAGAATATCTTAGAAGGAATGCTCTACAGTAGTGCAAATCTGCACAATTACAAAAACATTTTTAAGAGAAACAGTTTTCATAAAGCTCGAGTAATAAGGCTTATATTATAAATCAGATATTGTTACAGTGATAGTATAGTAGTAGGTAGTCACTAATACCAATAATAAAAAGCTACGATCGGATATTATAGTTATCGTTATAGGAATAACAATTGACTGTGAGCGCATTGACTTTCATCAAATAATCGCACAGCGTACAGACCAGTGCAGGTCATGACACAAGTTTGATAGGTTGCAAAAAAGGTTAAGAACGCAAGCAACGCCAACAGTGCATTACTTAGAGCCAGTAGAACCAAAACCACCAGCACCTCGATCTGTTTCGTCTAGATCCTAACCCAAGTAAGATAGTTGAAGATAACAATTCAAAATTAATTATCATGGAGTACAACTGATCACCATTCCGATCACACCTTCAATATATCATAACAATGAATAACTGCTCATTTAAACATTATTACCACATTGTACACCACTATCACGACCGTTGTCTATTTGATATTAAGAAAAATAAGACTACAGCATTGTATTATCATCAATATCATATAAATACACTAGCCAATGCCAATCCCAGGACTGACCAATATCGGGTATTGATCAAAGCTCTTATACATTTCATTGCGTACCTCACACTCTTCCAGAGGGGCAATAAGTATTCTTTCTAATATTAATTGAGCGATTCGTTCACCCTTGCTCACTAAACCAAAAACAATCATGAAATATGCAACTACATTAGTGAAAGGTTACAATAACATCCCATATACCCGCAGCTAAAGCGATAAGAAAACAAACCTGAAAACTCTTCTTTTCCATGATTAAATAACACAACTCCGACATTGCCCCTATAATCCTGGTCAATTACACCAGCTAAAAGAAAATTATCTTCTATTAGTCCACTAATACAGACAAATGTTGCAGGCAATCGCAGGTTGTAATCACAATGTTAAAAGTCGGTCGTCATTTATTAATCTGTCCTGCAGTATACTGTACATCGTACAGTTACTTGGCAGGGTTACCGACATAACATGGAAATAACGTAGTCTACTTGACTCAATCCAAGCTGTATTCTTACCGCCAACATCAATATGCTTCTTGACGGCGAGTCCGGAACGTGGTGCTAAACAATCAACCGATTAGAATGAATAACAGCTCCATTATTAAGGATTACTACTTAAGCATAACTACTACAACAATACTCAATCCTAGAGGTACTGTATTTCCATTTACAAAGGTGAAATCATCATTATTAACCCGATAGCGTCTTCGAACATAAGTAGTCAAATGTTAGCAATATTCCTAAGCTGTCATCTAGCTCGTAGTTTGATTGCTAGCGATTCAACTAGCCAACATGCGTACATACCTACTCTTCCATAACAGCCAGCAGGTACAGCAATTGCGATATCGGTCTTAATGACAGCCTTCCCATGAGGTGGAATTACGCTTTGCTCTGCACTGATGACGGAAAAAAAGGACAAATATGACTACATCCCCTATCTAATCTTGTTGCAAATGCTTCTGTGTTATATACTTGTAGCAACAACACTAGAATAACATTGTCAATGAAGTGAATATTTGATACATGAAGTTCGACTAAAATAGCAAGTGAAGTGGATTTCATCGACGATCTTTTCAATCCTTGTACGTTCTATCAATGATCATTTTGAACACCAGCTCAATCAAATGCAACTACATCAGATCAAATGTCTTGCAGCGAACCTGTAAAGATCATAACCCGCCGCTTGAGCGGAGCCACGCTTCGGTGCAGTAGCATTCTCCGATAACTTTTTAAACCTTAAGGTAATTTCAGGCTGACTGGTTCCGTTCGAGTGGTTATCTAATTTTTCAGACATGATTAATTTTTTTTGATCTCTTTCTACAACATACATGATTAAGTACGGTATAGCACAACCGAAGATGACAAAATCACTTTACTATCCGACTGATCTAACGTAAGTTAAAGCTTTGATGGACAACTTTTATTAATTAAGGCAACACGATGATCGTCGATTGGACAAGATTGGGGACCTTGATTGTTATTGCAGCTTGGCGCCAAATGCGAGCATATGCATAAATTATAATTTATATTTGCATATGCACTGTACTCATGATGCTGGGGCCTCCTTTTCAATCCTATTGGACAATAATGATTTGCAGTACTGTACAGTATGAGACGGTGTACTATTTCAGTCTTTCGGCGGAGTAAAATGACCAATTCAAGTAACCGGCCTGCAAAATTGGACCGCTCGTTTTCTATGCTTCCCTCTTCTTTCATCGGCTTGTACAGTAGTCGTCGTCCCCTACTTCGGTCTTTGGATCTCTGCCGATGTGGCGATGTACACAAGAAATCGCCGTCATTTCAATGACTGTAATGACTGTACTATGATTTTGATATCATTGCAAAGTGTAAAGGAAGCAATAATAAAAGACGAGCATCATTGCAAAATAAAGCTTTTGATATATTGGAGAGGCTTATTGCCCTTATTACTACTGTATTTTTACTTTAGTTTTACAACAGATGACTTAACGACTTTGTATTCAGTCTAAAGAATCCCAAAGTTTTTCACTGCAATACACTCTGCTCAGTAGCAATGAGGTGTCCATCTGTATACAGTAAAGTACAGTATCGGCGACCATCTACTCCTCTAATGCGCTTGACTTCAATACGATCGGAGAAGCAATTTAAAAGGTTAATTATACAGTATGCACAACTAGGTGTGCGGGTTTGGCAAAGTTTAAAATCAATCGTAAATACTGTACTGTCATCTTGGAGTTGTTAGCAATCTATAGAGCAGTCCTAAAAGCTAGTTCCATTACATATAAAGAGGACGGCACGGCACCTATAGCTGCAGATTTGGCCAGCACGCTGTGCATTACTGTACTTACATGCCATCTGAAGGATCGTAAAATAGCGTGGTGCAGCAGGTAAAGGTCGATTTCTGAAGAATGTCTTCATAAGTTGGTACCAAATTATCATTTCTCACTGGCAGCAAGCTACAGTATGTAGAGTACTTGGCAGGAATAGCTGGAACTTGTTGAAAAGCACAATATCAACGAGCAATATTACTACGGATTAGAATTGATATAACATTGCGTCCATTGGACCTCAAAATGTACTTGTGCTCTATTCACCATACTGTAGAATTATGTACACCAGTAGATCTGTTCATTCACTCACTGAACTATAGCTGACTTCGGCATTAGCAATTTCCTGTACCTCGGTCTGCTTCTCAATCAGATGCAGCGTTTCTGTCTAGCGAGTTAATTTTGATTCGATTGGATCTCGCCATCCCGCATCTACCCTACTCATCTATTCCCCCTACAATTTGGGCAGAAATAAATAAATAAAAAAAATAAAATAGAAAATTAAAATTACTGGCTGAATTGATCTAATGATTTACAGTAGACTACAGTATGCAGTGTATGGTACTGTAGCATGAAGTACTGTACACTCTGGCTGGAAAGTAGTTGGAGTCGTGACTGTAGAGTAGCGCATCCATTATCATACTTTGTATGCATAATATTGCAATGAATCATACAGTATATAGTCAGCTTGCAATCCGAGTCATTGTATTACTGTATACTACTCATGGGTCGGCGAGCTCGATTGCGCACACTCTTCAAAGCTGTAAAGCAACCATCATCGATCTAATCCGCCATGACAGTGAGTCTGCTAGCTGAATTGGAAATAATATTAAGCAAAAAGAATGGACTATTACACTTAGTTCCATCGTTAGACGTGTATGTTAATGTTTAGTGTGATATTTCCATGATTTTTTACCCTTGCAATTTTAGGGACCTCCGGAGAAAAAGAAAAGAGAGAGTATCGTTGATCTGCAAAAGCATATCGATAAGAAAGTTCGCGTTAAATTTCAAGGTGGCCGAGAAGGTGATTCTGCAAGTAGATGATGCTATTCCTTGATATCAGTAGACTTTGCAAAGTAGTTTATATACAATAATGGAATACTGCTAATGGTAAAAGCAGTTTACTATGGTTAGATTGTGTCAATTTTATAAACAGTATCATAAGTGTACTTCGAAACGTCAGCATCATGTCAAGTTAGTTACTGCAAATTGAATTTGTTGAGCTTATATACGTAAAGAGAGAGAGAGAGAGATGTACTTAAACAGTAGATATTTCTTTGCTTAGAATGGACCAAAGCAAAGTAGAGGATTATTATAACATAGATGAGAATTGAAATCCACTCAAATCTCACTTTTTTTCCATCATTTTACTCGACTTACTCATCATGAAAGTGATTTGCATTTGATTCCATAATTAATTCCTAAATGGACATCCAGTTTTATGAACGTAAAATTAGATGCTTATAAAAGCTGCACGCCAGTACAACGACATCTTTACTAATGGTTAATAGAGCTTGGCCGCAATAATACCGTTGTCATAACGAGATCATGCGAGCGCCTCAATTCCATTGTATGGTCTAGAGTTTAGAGGAGTTTCATATTTGTCTTGCACATTATAGGACTGTAGGTAATGTACTAATGTCAACGTATTACAATACAACGCAATGGTAAAATAAGACAACGAAGGAAAGCTAGTCTTAATTTACAAACTGAAGAAACGAGCATTGAAAATGGGCATTCTTCGAAATCAAATTATGTCTGTAGTTAACACTTAGTATTGTACAGTATGTTAGGGAGTACGATCTTTTGCCAAGGCGGCTGTCATGAGCTAATAGTGTTAAAGGTTGACGATTTTAAAAGTGCTAAATAGATATTGTAGACGATTAAAGTGCTTTATGAAAGATCACTAAACAATCTTCGCTTTAATACGTACTGTACGTATTTATCCACAATTATAATTTCGTTTGAAAACAAGATTTTCAGTTACACAAAATGCTTGGATAGTAATTTTCATTTTTCATGACCATCAGCTATAGGCATTCTGAAAGGTTATGATCCGTTATTGAACTTGGTACTTGATAATGCTGTAGAAAATTTACGTGGTAAGGAAGCTGAATGAGCTATTCTTGAATTCAATGTGACCTATTACTCTACCACTTTTCTTACTACAGCGTAGATCGCACACCAATATAATTCATAAATAAAACATCGTGGTTATTTTTCTTTTCCAGATTTCGAAGATTTATCACGAATTAGTAACGAAACAAGACAATTAGGATTAGTGGTTTGTCGAGGCACTTCTGTAGTAGTGATTAGCCCTAATGACGGTATCGAAGAGATTGCCAATCCATTCGTCCAAGCAGAGTGAGATGGATGTCAACTGTACCTATTTTATTTAATGTCATTATTTACTTCCCTTAGGAACGAAATTTGAATTGTAATTATTAAATTCATCCTAATACCCGAGATAATACAGCGCAATTTACTAGGCTATACTCGTATGTTGATCAAACGTGGTCATTGGTGTTAGACCGTGTAGAGATAGGTAGAATTCATCATTGTCCTTCTATAACTGTACAGTGTTCACTAATTATCCGTTGAGTTTACATCTGGTACATTTTGCTGCCAGAATCGATAAAATGTTAAATACCATCGGATCTACCAATAAACATAACTTGTAATAAAAGATTTCAAGATTCACTTTCACCCTCGAATAGGCTTAATTTGCATGCAACTATAACTTCATATGCACGCATAATATACGTATGTATCTAAAGTTGTCGCCATCAGATCTACAAATAAACATAACATGTAATAAAAGATTTCAAGATTCACTTTCTCCCTCAAATAGGCTTAATTTGCATGCAACTCTAACTTGATATGCACGCATAATATACGTATGTATCTGAAGTTATCGCTTGCAATTTACATATGGTGCTATAGTACAGAAATGCCGTTCACGTAATGAAATGTAATAGGTTCTACGCACTTTTAACCAGAAATGGTTGATGCATGCATATCGTAAACTACTAGGTAAATGTCATCTATCTGTAGTATTTAGTTTTCGACTTTAAGTTACCTGAAACTGTTTGATCTACAGTATGCATGAAGTATGTAGACAATATATACCAGAAGTAAAAACCAAATCTACTACTTAGTACGCGTCTAGAGTACAGATTTTCTTTTAAATGCGTGTAGAGAGCTTGCTAGCTCATAACTTTTGTTATGGCACCAAACATGATGATACGTAACAAATCAGTAATCTAGGTACGTATTTCTATAATAAAGTGAAACAAATTCGCCCATCATACCGACGGTAGCTCTTCTTCAAAATGAGGGTGATACAGGAAATCCAATTAATAAATATTCAGTTAAAAAATGTGACGTGGCTATACCGAATTATAGAAATAAAAATCTATACCAATAAAGCAAGCCATTAAATTTGATTTACGAAAGTTTGCAATATATTGCGAGAGAAAATGTGTACAGTACAGGAATAAATTATCAAAGCTATCAAGACATCAAAAATTCAAGTTTACATTGTGTTAATGTACGTATTCCTAAGTATTTCATGCACATTT
This sequence comes from Trichoplax adhaerens, assembly GCF_000150275.1. Lineage (NCBI taxonomy): Eukaryota > Metazoa > Placozoa > Uniplacotomia > Trichoplacea > Trichoplacidae > Trichoplax > Trichoplax adhaerens. The sequence goes on from NW_002060946.1 coordinate 333,324, forward strand.
CTTAGCCCGATATAGAGCAGTATCGATAAATCAAGCTTAATACTATTATCTTCCGGTTTTATCGTTGCAAATTCTAACACAGTGCGCATACTGCATTGTATACAAGTAATTGTACACGCGTATACGTAGTATTTTACTGGGAATTTTACTTATTTCTGTCAGTGCATACAAATGTGTAATATAGCTGTCGGCATACTCTAGTAAATCAGCATTAAGTGTACATACATCAAATTAGATAATTTATTAAACACTAAATACTAACTAAGCTACTCTAATGTAGAAAATTTAGTTACGATCAGATAGTAATTAGCTATCTTGCGCATTCATTCCAATCGATACAATCAGACTTAGTCCTTTATTACAGTGTACGATGATGCAAAACGATACAGCTGCTGTATGCCTGTATAAGAGAGTTTTCATGAATTTTAGCCAAAAAAAATAGCCAACACCTTGAAGTAACAGTTCAAGGCTTTTGTTCATATAATATGTACTGTAACAAGTAAATTCTGAACAAATTTTAAGATATAGCAAAAGATAGGATTGTAAAATAAGCAGGTTATCGGTCATGAGTACTACAGTAGGTAAAGAACAATAATTATAATTTAACTATTATAAACTTTCAGAAAATATTGAAACAGAGTGACTGCATTTATTGATTAACCGGTAAGACTCTAGTGTAGCAGTTTTATGTAAAGCAGTTACATTACCAAAAGTTATAAACGATACTGATAATAGTAGTGCAGTATATTGAATTTGTTCAAAAAGTGACTGATACGATAAGGCCTTCAAATACGGTATTCGTTCGAATATGAATTGCTAGAAGTGCTAAATGCTCACTACAATAGCTATTATCGACACATACTGTAGGCAGCTCTGCTGTCTAGTTAAACTAAACTATAACATTTCAATAAATATCCCACATCGAGAACTTTATATTATCATAGAGGTATCAACGATTATTATTGAATACTACTAAACTGTTAACAAACGGGCCATTATAGCACAGATATGGAGAATATACTGCATTATTTACGGAACATAGCTAACTGCTTCCGTTATAATACTGATACCGTAGTCAAGAACTCATTGTTTATATTTTCACAGCAATAAGTCAAATAAACTAATATACATCAAAGTATTGATACTGGATATTCCAGTCATATTAATAATAAGATTGGCGACTTGTAAGAAAATTATCTATTCTTGGCATTATCTTTAGGAATATCTACCTGTAATAACAAAATTAGTAAAATACATTTCGTTACATAGGCTGCGTTATATCCCATTCAATTCGAACACATTGGACACTTGGCAATGCTTGTTATCGTTCGTTATCGTCTTTTAAGAATAAGTATAAAAGTCTACCACTCATGACTCAAGCAATCAGCATACAGTATATTCATATGAACTGCTTATTATTGCAATTTACTCGCAACGCGATGTACAAACCTTTACATCATCGGCTCCTACCAATTTATGGGTTGTATCAGTCGGGACTGCTCTATTTACATAACCACCTTTCGATTTCATTTGACTTTTAATACTATCGAACTGTAATAATGAAAAAAAGAAATTATTACTTTAACCACTTCGCTAAGGCTCATAGTAGAAAACTGCGATACTACGACATTGTGGAGAATTTATCCATGTATGGAGTACGTATATGATATCATTAATATCAAATATGAAAATGATGATCTAGCGTAATTCGATGGTACATTATTTACGATTTATCTATTATAATTAATTCATGGTGCTCGTCTTGAAAACTTATGTTATAATCGTGGATTAGAATGCAATACTAAAAATGAAAACGAGCTGAAAGCAAGTCAGATGTTGGAAAGATAAAGTTTTCACAATTTTTGCACAAAGTAATACAGCAGTAAAGCAAAGATGTTGAATAATTATGACTGAACGAAGCTTCATAAAATTGTGGTATCTTATAGTAAATCACGAAGCGTATTCACTACTATAGATCGATTACGTCATATCAATTACAGTCAAGTCGTGAAATATCGCCTAAGAACGTTTAGTGTTAACAAATCGTGAAAATATTAAATAAATAATCAATGGCTATGAGCAACATTACGTCAAAAATTGGATAGAGGGTTAAAAACGGCTGTCTTGAAGTTAATAATGACAGAAGATTTTTAGTTCGATTCTAGTGTATTGCACACTGATTAACAAATATCCCTCCACCAAAATGTATTAAATAGTGACATTTTATTTTGCTAGTTTGTTGGATTGGAGGTGAGAGCAACAGAGGTGAATATAAATAATATATACAGTAGGACACAGGAGGGAAGCATTACTTCTTATCTTTGCTAAACTATAACAAGATACTTTAATTCATTCAACCAGTCTAATCGAATATACACATGTTATGAACGATTGATAATAATAATATACGAATCTCTAGAAATATCTTAAACACCGTTTATGCATTAAACTGGTCAATAAAATTGATCATTTCAATATCGCTTTAACGTCTAATTCTCTATTATCATTTACAATTTATTCAATCCATAACTGTGCGTATCAGCGAGTTCCATTCTCATAGGGTACAGTATCAATTTTCTAAACTGAAATGCTTTCGCAACGATGTTATAAGAAATGGATTGATTTGAATGAAACTGAGGCAAAATGTCAACGAAACAAAAAATTACAATATGCAAAGAAGAATTTATTTATAAAATTGGCCAAACAATAAACTGTAAGCGCAATTGCAAGATGTGCTCCTTGGACGAATATCATTCATACCTCATTATCTACTCCTGAATGGCTATCGCTGGCCCCCAAATGTCCGGTATGCTGTTGGCGTTTAATAAAAAAAGAAAAGACATCATTAGATCGCTAATGTAGTAGATAATACAATACAGAAGCCAAAAGAGGATACGTAATATTTCGGTCAAAGACCTACAATGACTAGGAGCTTCATTCTCTTACTGTACAGTAATGATATTTCAAGGTAGTTTTAATCTACTTGGGAAAAACATTGGGATATGATTGGAATATAGTAATAACAGTGATACTATGTTTATTTGAGGGTGTGTGAAATCATCACAATACTTGATATGCTAGGCATAAAAGTTGCTTAATTGGTTGCGGCTTCAATTTTTTTCTCTTGCTAATTACATTAATTCCATTAGCATAGTGCAATTACATCATCACTACATCACTGTTTGCGCTTTTTTTTGGACATGCAAGTAGCTTTCTACTTTGCCATTCCAACTATAGCACAAGACAATAAAAGATGGGGCAAATGACTTGTTGACTTTAGACTAGAAATAGGCGTAGTGTACGTATAGAACTTGTACAGTAGAAGTATGATACGGATGAATTAACAAATGTTGCAGCCATTTTCAACTAATAAGTTGACAAACAAGACAGATTATGCATTAGGTCATCAATTCTAATCCGTAATGTAGGCACTAGCACCGATGTGTACATTGATAATTACTCTTGTAACTTAATAATATTGGTGCAAAAAGTAGCTGATCTTTCTTTCGTTGAGAACATTTATATCATTCATGGACAAAAATAAGAAATGAAAATATCAAAAACTTCCAACCTGAAAACTAGTAGGAGCTCCAATCGCCGAGCGATCAATCCTTCTCGGTGGCTAATAAGAAAAAGCACAAGAGCAATATACATGATAGCATTAGTTTCTAACTCAATACAATATACGCTCGATGTCGTTAAAGTTAGAATATTTGCAAGGGTAGTATTTTTTTTTTAATGTATCTACCATGGCTAATAACTCTCCTATTGGTCAGGAATATACATGATAGTATTCGTTTCGAACTCAATGCAATATACGCTCGATGTCGTTGAAGTCAGAATATTTACAAGGGTATCTTTTTTTTTTTAATGTATCTATCATGGTTAATAACTCTCCTATTGGTCAGGAATGGATAGAATTGGACATCCAAGTCTAATTGATTCTACAGTATTGTAGTGTATTGGCGTAGTCAAGCGTAAAATTTGTAATTGACGAGAAAACAATTACCATCCTATCCGTAGTCGTACGCAGGCGGATATCTTGTTGTGAAAGCGGCGATGTCAATTTTGCCCTAACTGTATCATCATGAGTACTATCATAACATAGAGCGAATTATTCATCGATTGACTTTATCCGATCAATATGTCTAGAATGATGAGTTTATCGGCGACATACGCGTTTTCATTTTTACAAAATTGATTGATACTTGAAAAGTACAAGATCCGCTAGGCACATGGTAGACACTAGACCCGTTCTCTATCATCTCCTATACCGTAGTCGTATGGCTGGATTGGCAATAAGTTCCATAGTGCCATTCCTTTTAGCACCGGTAATAACTCGTTGCAGCGAGCGATGAATAAGATGAAAAGTGGAGCACAATGTGTTGTTTAAAAGTATCCAATCTACATGCATCTAGTACAGTACAGAACAAGACTGACAACTCGCATGTCCAAGTTGTATCATTTGTTAATGGGATTTCACTTAGTGCTGTACTAAATTAGTTCTCAACATCCATGAAAAGATTTCAATAGACAGAAAATGTTGTCTTCAGTCCTGTCAAGACATCAGCGATTCAATCACCCCAAAGATATTCAATTTGCTACAAAAAACCAATTTGATGAAGCGTAGGCGATTTCAACGCTACGCCATGATGATCCATTTTGAATGCTGGTTTTTTTAGATGGTTTCTATTTGTTGGTGGGCCTATCGTTAGCCTATCAATCTTTGTTGATCATGTCTTTTGGATACTAGCTCTATCATGGTATTCCATGCTAAACTCTCATCCTACACATGGTGTCCATAATCTTGCATCAAAAATAGCTCTAAAATACCTGATTTGTTTCAACGTTGCAGCAAGGAAAGCACACCATATACGACATATCGACCGGCCCACACACCGACGCTAAATCAACCTATCAGATGGGGTAAGTACTACACTTGACCTCGTTGACTGTCACTTCAACTAATCTAATCTATCTAGTATCAACACAAAAGCCAACTGATTATCCCACAAGTGCAATTTTCAACGTTCAAATCGATACCATCCACCCAAAAATGGCAATCTTCTTACTTAAACAATTCTTTACTACTGTAATCCAAGTCGATAATCACGACTGCCGCTGCTGCATTCGATGTTGATCAAAGTAATCCACTAGCCAAGTGAGTTTAAGTGACGAAAAAGGCCGCAATTTCTCCTAGCCCCTGTAGAAAAACAATCTTGTCAAAACATCCAGTAGTGCAACTTCTTTTGTTTGGACTGTACACTTCGCACTGTATCGCATGGCCAGCGTGGATAGTACTGTATAAAGTACTGTACACCAGGGACTTGCTACTGAAGACCTACAGTACTGTACTGTAGTATGTTGTCAGACGATCTTCTCCTAGTTACCACCAGTGACTAGTATCATGCACAATGCACGGACGATGGCACATGTTACAGTATGGTAGTACCGGTGCCGTTGTCGGCGGTATGCTTACCATCAGTACAGTTATTACTCGTTACTAGTGTAAAGTGAGTGGAAAGCGGAATCAAAATTGCCAATTTTGCAAGGCATACCGTAGTGTGACATGTACTCTAGAGACCCTCTATACACTACATCCGCCATATCGATTGATGTATATTTCGTTCAAAAATAGCCAAGAAAAAGGATTTGATGTCCGCTAATTTCTACGCCGAAAAATGGCGGATATACAGTACTCTACTCTACAGTCTACAGTATAGGACAGATTGCTAATCTGCCATTCTATTTGTAAAATAGATGTCATGAGTTACGCATCAATTGAAACTAGAATCGAACGATGAGATAGGTCTCTCTACGACATCCATTTTACACATTGTACAGTACAATGGTGACATCATACAGTATTTTTATTCTTTACTATGACTGCCCATGCCAATAGGCCATGACTCATGCAATCATGCCGTCGGACAAGTACAGTCAATCATGACTTGATAATGCTCCACAAAACAATAGTTTCAATCACGACAGTGACGTATATGGATTACGTACAAATAGGTATAATAATCATCATAAGAACAATATCTACTGTATCTATTCTGGAGTACAAAAATCGAGTGAACAGTAACGCAGTTGGCCATCTAAATATATCCATAAATAAATAAAATGATGTAGCGCTTACTAAACTACAAGAAATACAGACAGTACATGGAAACTGATTTATTCATGCGTCGACGCGCGTATATTGGTAGCAGAATCGTAAATGGACATTGTCACTGATTAAGCGATTGGTCTGTAGTCGCCAAAAGAGGTTTAGCTATCACTGTAACTGGTACACAGGATGGATGGTAATAGGTTACATAACATGAATGTGATCCTCAATGACAAAATTCACTACCTATCAAACGAAATGAAAGATAGAAATAAACGGAATCGATGCATTACTCGATACCACTGGATAATGCAGACTGAATTGAGTATCAGGATACTTAGACGAGAATACAAGTGGACAATTTTGCCCTTGTCAGTGGTATTATTATCTACTGTACTGTACTGTACTATACAGTATGTGTATGTCAATATCTGAACTGTATTGATGATATTCGCCATCGTAAACTATAAACAGTAGACTAAAAATAGTATTATAATTAGCTACTGGTACGATTCTCCGGCCTGTCAGCGGTGGAGTAACAATTTTAACAACCAGTAAAAATCATATCTACTCTTTTTTAACCAAGTTACAGAATTCAGTATCATAAATTAATTGTGCTAACAGGAAGTAAACATAAAAATCACCATTTTATTTCCTAGCACATTACGCTTCAGTGCTATAATGCCACAGTAAAGAAGGACACGTATAAAACTGTACGCGATATTAGGTTATATCGAAACAACGACAATGCATACAAATTTCACACGAGCTTCTCGGAGTCTTAATTTTAATAATCACATAGACTATAGACTGATTTACTCTCCAGTACGATACAAAAATGATAGCAAGACTAATATAACAGAGTACTAATCTTAGATTGAACGATCTTAAAATTTATGCTGCCAAGAAAAAATTCAATCTATTCGATATGTTTGTTTTCCGATCATTATTCAATGGCTCGTAATTTTAAAAATGCAAACAACTTGTTTATATATAAATTTATATAGTCATAATAATTCCAGAAATTTGCAAGGGGCTAATACAGCATATCAGTCTTTATACTATAACTTTAAAAACAATCATTTTACATTGTCTTAGATATTATTTGAATTTGTCATGTTTTACAAAATAACGTTATCAGTAAAGTCGTCATTAGCAATTGGCAACGACACGCATAACAAAGATTAAAATAGTTACTATTTTATAGTTGTCAGATACAGAAAGACTTATATCTGATTAGTATAATCTGTGTCTAAAATTGCATATTCTACACCATCGAGGACAATACTCCGGGTTCACGGTCGTTGTTACTGTCTACATCCCGTTCCATTTCATCCTGTTCTGCATCATCTTGTTCACTATCTTCAATACTAGCTGACCTAACACGATTCTAGAAGGCAATGCGACGAATAGAAATGTAGAACTTTATCAATATCATTGACAGTAGTAACTACCATGACATATCATGCCAGTGAATGCGCGTGTCAATGATATCGTACCTCGAATTTCCCTTTCCACATCTGCTTTAATTCTGAACGTCGCCAAGCTGCAATAGAAGTGGGAATTAAAGTTAATGGAACGATGTACAATAATGCTGGTTGACCTCGGCCTGAAAGGATAAGCCCAACGAATGTAGCTATCAAGCCTATCACATATCCTACATTCGTAGATGAAATAAAGAAATGGGCCATTATATAGTGCTTGTTAACGTATGAATATCCTTTATTATTAATTAAATAAAATCGATGTATATAATTAATCAATAGCCACATTACCAATTAATGATACTAGGAAGTACACTTTAATAGAATCATACGGCTTCTGGACATCAAAACGATGGCAAAATGCGATAAACATTCCTGCAATTGATATTTACGTGTTATAATGCTGAATACCACAATAATTATATTCTACTGGCACAACAACACATATAGAAATACAAACCTGGGACAAGAATATCACCAAAGCCAAGAAGAGAATACATAGGATCGAAACACGTGTCAATATAGGCACTATGATAGAATCTCGGTACTTTTATCAGTAATGGTAGCTAAATAATAGTAAAAATTTGTGCAACAATAAGCTAATCAAAAGGACTGTATACTTTCGCTGAACACGGTCAAAAATGTTTAACAAGCTGCCAGACAACTAACCTCTTCTCTTACAGTGCTTGTTGTCCAATTGCGGGCTTGGCTGCTTGTTCTGCCTCCACCAACAGCCACCTGAACCATAATACTTTCCCCGTTCTTAATAGAGAAATGATTATTATTATTACTATTATTATTAATCCAGAAATCATCTCGGCTATTAGAACGCACTTTACTTTCGTAAGAACAAGCATCTTATTATGTTACCTTTGTAATTAGAGGCGTGATAAATACAAAGAAGATATCATACAAGAACAGGAGAGTTAACAAAAACGTGCAGAACTGAAAGAAAATTACATAACATCATTGCATCAGTAAAATATAGTATGACCGCTTAAGCTACCTTATAAATTCTTACTACTCACTTTCAAATTAGGTAAAGCATAGTATTTCAAAATAACGATACAAAATGCGCAACTAAGCAGATCTTGAATAACCCAGCTATATCTACAATCCAATTTAATTTAATTCCATAATTATTAATATATGTGCAGGTAGAACTTCATTACATACAGTACAAGTGACATTTTATGCCAGTATTACATTTGATGGCGTTCGATAAGCCAGAAAATAACCAATGAAATAGATAAACCTAGTAATACGATCTCTTTCATGGATAAGATATAAGGTTTTTGCATCAAATATGGTATCTTAATGGGCGGTAACCTGATTAGGAACAAATTACAAATTAATTTCACATGGAAGTCTGAAAACTGTGTTTTCATACATAAAACTATTGCTAATGTCTTTCATGGCTTACCTCGTATCTCCAAAATGAACATATGACAAGAATGGATGAAATAAGTCGTAACATCCGTAAACGCAAAAGCCGCAATATATGACAATAATGAACCAAACTTGGAGGATATAATTTTTTATCAAATTAGTGTTATTATAAATTCAAGCGATAAAACAATTCTATCATGGTAAAAGAAATGTAAAAGCCCTCATTACAGTAATAAATTTACTCTCGCTTACCAAAATAATTGTAGAAGAAATAAAGTAGCAGAAGGGTGGAGCAAAGTGCAATCAGGATGATCACAACAAAGATCAAAGTCATTTTTGATATTTGTTCTTTAATATTTTCTCGTGCATCTCTGCTACTATTTCGATCAAGTAATTCATCACCATCTTTATGAGAGCATTTATATGATTTTGAAAGGCAACATTGAATACATGGGATCCTATTATGCAAAACGATATCCATTAACTTCTATCAAAGTAAATTGAATAAATAGGAGTACCATAGCTTGAAATTTCTCAATTAATCAGTTACCCGTGCCATCTCCGTTCCCATGGGACAGAGAGTAAACTACCAATTGTTATACAAAAAACCGCGATGAAGAATATAAGTAGGAAATTAGCATCAGCAGTTGGAATTATTGGCGAATAAAATTTCACACGGATGTCACTTTTCATGGACTAAAGACAGAACATGAGGATATGGAAATTAATAATAACAAAGATAGGCAAATTGCACTCCATCAACTCCACTTTGTTAATTGTATCTACACTCCTAAGCTACTGTAAATAGAGAGCATATAGCACATCAATAGCTAAATTAATAAGATTTTGTTATACTTTTAAAATGGTTAATATTACAATATCTGTATAATAAAAGCAACTCAGGTACAACTCATTATACCTGAAGCGATTTTCCAGCTGCTGCTGAAATAGCTAAAATCATGATCGTCATGTTATCTTTCTTGGTTATGTTTGGACACGGATTTGCCTACAACAGTAAACAATTACTTTTAGTGACTGCACGGTGCACACACAGTGCGCACGTCGCTATAGATATCATAGTAATACTCCTCGAGATTTTACGGAAAGACATTTACAAAAATGTACAATTTCAAAACAGGAGCTGTACTAAGTAGCAACTACAACATTAAATGTAAGGTTTAAATACGCTACCGTATTAAGAGAGATTAAGAAGATAATAAATACTGTAACACTGAAATAACTTATCAAACTTGACATTATTAGATAATATCACGTAGAAAGTCTACGAAAATCAGCTTATCTCTGCTGTTCGGAAAGCAATTTAAACATACCAAATACTGGTAACTAGCCAGTATAACGCCTTCAGCATGCATCGAATTCATGTTAGTGATGATATCGACGCAAGAGCAATTCGCTTTGTCGAAAGAAATCAACGCTACTTTGCCCTTTAGTAAATTGGTTTCGCTATCATCGTATAAACACCCAAAATGACTCTTTTTACCAATGCCAACTAAGGAATGGAACGTCTATAAGAGGAAATATTAATTCATAGTCAATCATTTTTTTAATTCAATTGAGCTTTAGCACATGCTCCCACTAGGGCCATAATTTTCTATTATTTTTGCTTCAACAATACGTTTCCAACAGGTAAAGCTAATGCTACATACCATGGATTACTAAATTACAGTATCCAACAAATGCACCACCATCCACTGCAATGATAAATTTACACTGACTAGCACGTAGCAGTAGGTACATTATATATATTTATAAACTGAGAAGTTAGGGTTAAAATTTATACAAGTAGAAAGTGTGCTCGTATCCATGGCCCGGAATAATATCTGTAGACACGACTAACATTATTGATCAAAGACACTAATTTAATTACCGCATTCTGGGAAGATTTAGGAAGTGACACGTAAGGCGAGCTATACATTTATAAACTGAGAAGTTAGGTTTAAAATTTATACAAGTAGAAAGTGCGCTCGAATCAGTGGCCTATAATATTATCTGTAGACGCGACTAACATTATTGATCAAAGACACTGATTTAATTACCGCATTCTGGGAAGATTTAGGAAGTGACATGTAAGGCGAATTATACATTTGTAAACTGAAAAGTTAGGTTTAAAATTTATAGAAGTAGAAAATGTGCTTGTATCAGTGGCCCAGAATAATATCAGTAAACACGGCTAACATTATTGATCAAAGACACTGATAGAATTACCGCATTCTGGGAAGATTTGGGAAGTGACATGTAACGCGAATTATACAAGACACAGATGTCGGCCGTATGAGATGATGATATTGCTCGCATAACACCAGTATGGCCATAAGTTACCTAAAATATGAATAACGAAAATTAATAGATCAGTTATGATTGAGAATAAAGACGAGTTTATTATATAAGACAATATACTATATTAGGTTTGCGGCCGTAGTATTGCAAGCATTATAATTACATACTGTACTAGTAAGATTTTATCATACTTGTACAAGAGTTGAGAGTCTTATTATATATACCTTATGTTCATGAAAATTATTTTCATACAGTGCGTCTACACAGTAGTGGACGAGTAGAAAGCACATCTAACATCGCTAGCTAAGAGCGTAGAGCTAATATATTGTCGATTAGGTGAACCCTTAAGTTTGATTGCAACTTCGAATCACTTCTATACGAGTATCATTCTATAGTACATCATTGTTGATAATTGACATAGCCAGTGATTACTATTCAAGTGTATATGACATATACAGGCAGGTAGCACTAAAAGCTACCAACCCACATTGTTCTCACAGTCATACTCGCAGTTTGAGTCAAGTCGCTACATTGTATCCCTGAAGATCTTGATCATTTACAATAATTCATGTATGCAAATTACGGTATTACTACTATTTATTGCATTTGAATGAAAAAGATAGCTCATGTATGTATACACTGACAGTAGTACAATAGCTTATAACAGCAACTATTTTGTAAAATTGATGAATTTTGGAAAGAATACAACAACTATGATTGACTACTGCTTCCACTTTTAATGCATCATTCTTTACTAGAAAGTTGGAATCAAGTCCATATTACTACCTTGCCATTCTCAATTTTATCTACACAGTAGTGAATGTACAACAAGATCAGACACGATAAGAACAAATCGGTTGCGTTCATTCATCTTCTATATTGATTAGCATGACGGCCAATATATGTAGCCATCGGTAGATTATAAGTATTTTTAAGTTCAAACGACTTGATTTTATGCCGTTGTTGGTTCTACTGAAGTAGCGAATTCTGTTGTGGAGACGTCTGTGGACTGTCTCGAGTTGCAATTGTATTCTTTGCATTGTTTACGATCTACTCGTCAATAGAATTAGCATTGCTAATCATCATCGTAATCTTTCCTTCCAATTTTTTTTATGCTACCGTATAAAAATTGAATGCGACAATGATACCCTACAAATTAGCCATTGATTATCATTCGATACAGGAGTGGAATTGCTTGTGAAAGTGTATCAAAAAGAATCGCAATAACGTTGTTGCTAGAAACTTGCAAAATTTTTTACACTTTGTATCCAGAAGTTGATACTGGTGTGGCGGAAGTACAGGACTGCATAGTCAACATAGTCAACACGACGTCGGCTTTCGTACGGGTACAGTAATCACTACCAAATCGACCTACCTTGAACGATAAACACGTAACAACCAACAAAAACAGCATAGATGATTTATCGAGCGCCATTGCAATGTAGTCTCGTATATACTATATTGCATCACTGTAAGCCCACTTTGATCGTTAAAATAAGGTAGGCGGCCAAAGAATAACTTCAATCCGGCAAGACAACGGACTATAGCTTCTCTTCTTGCTCTTGGGGTTCTCGATTTGGTCAAGTTTACTGTGACTGTTTACAGTACTGACGCTCTTTTTGTTCCTATACTGTACACTGTACACTGTACAGTACTGTCATCCAAAATGTCTCCAGTCGCAGGATGGTGCTGAGATGCGAGTCCCTGATACACAGTTTGACACTGACTTTTCCTACAGTACCGTCTCATCATGATACTGTAAGGCTTTTTGCTTATGGCCTAATACAGACTACTATAGTACTGTACAGTGTACAGTACTGTATAGTAAATCTAGATTTGGTGTACTGTACAGTACTGTAGACACTTCATTAGTGTACAGTACTGTACTGTATGCCTGATATCGCAATACAGAGATTTTTTATAATGTACAGTCTACAGTTGCTCAATTAACCTCATTTTAATCAATTAAATTAGAAAGCCAAATTATTCAGCTTTATATTCGTATCATTTTTTTACATTTTGATTCACTCTCGTGATTTTGGGCCACCTTAAAGTACTCTAATTCGAACTGCTTCACACTCTGTTACAGTACTTTAAGAAAGCAACATCTATCCATACAAAACATGTCAAAAGACATAGAAATAGTTTCTATACAGGACAGTACTTTTATATACTGTACAGTACTACGCACTTTTAGCCATCCAAACATCTACAGTACAGTACTGTACTGTGGGTTAATGTACTGTACAGTGTACACTGTACAGTATAATGTCGTCGACCAATGACATCCGTATTCTTCGATATGTTTGAATAGTTAAAAAACTACAAGTAAAACGCTTAAAAATAACCAATCGTTATGAACCTTCCTATACAGATAGGTCTCATGTTAAAGAAAGTGATCTACTAATTGATTCATCTTTATCCCGATGACAATTTAATATTAAAACCATACATTGGCGATCAATTTTGTACAAATTGATTCAAAAATCGGAATATCCAATACCATACTGTACTGTACAGAGCTGTACAGTCTACAGTCTACAGTACTGTACAGTATACTGTACTTCGAGTACAGTACTGTACTGTACTGTCCATCGGATTATAGTGACATATATTTCACGTATAATTTAATGCTTATACTTTCTACTTTGCATTATTACTGTCACCTCGTACCACTCACTGGTCGAAACGTAGCGCACAGTAGTAAATGGACACCAAGGCCACCCTTTTTTTTTCTAATGGCATTTTGCCAAAGTTGCTACCGCCATCAGTGCGATCAATTGGTGATTTCTGTCTTTGCCGACTCTGCAAGTAGCATTATTGAATATTGAACGGTGCTTATGGACGATTGTACGTACAAATGTCCTTGAATATGAGTGCATACTCACTCAACAGTATTTGCCGTACATAAGGGCTTGTCAAACATGCACTTTTGTTTGGCAAATATCGCGCTGGAAATGGTTCATGTGGTTCCTTACCACTTCATCTACCATTCAATTTAAAAAAATTGGAATAAAAGGCCTTTCTTTCCCTGGCGCACCAAAAGCATTTGTTATGGCAAAGAATTCCTATTAATATTACAGTTCAGCTAGTGTAGTAACTTAGCCAACTGGATTAAGTAGATTAATTACATCATAGCCATTACTAGAGCAAGTAATCCTTTTGATGCGGGTGCGCCTATTATGATTTTGATAGTTTCTATGGTCAGTTACGGTATTACCGCAACATGATAGTACTGTATAAATCATAGTCTGCAATATGCTATGATCACATATACTGTGCTGTAGTGCATATTCGTGTAAAATGTTGATTAATCTGTGAGCGTAAATAATTGGGGAGTATCTTATAAACTCCGTTAGGTATATTAGGATCCCACTGAAAGTTATCAATAGACGTTTACAACAATAAATGCCGGATTGTCGGCTATGGCCAAGCTGGTTAGATGGAGTAGGGTACGACTGTAGTTATAAAATATCAATTCTTCGTTGTTGCCAGAACTTTACAAGCAAAAGCTACTTGAAGTATAATTCTAATTACAATCAACCTTCCATAAATAAGAAACATTGATAATAATAATTAATTATAAATAATACTTTACTCTCTCACTGTACCATGAAATTTTAATTTCAATACTTAAAATTCGAATCAAACCAGTTCAAAAACAAATACAGAATGTTAATCCTATATAAACTTTTATATCCTTTGACAGTCCCAACGGTTGAGTAATAAATAATACTAACGTAATAGTTCTGTTTTGTATTGGAGAAAATTCATTTCATATCCTTATAAACTGCTGTTATCATCTTCCGTTCTGTCAAGAGTAAGTACTAAGAGATATATTGGCGATGTTTTGGCATTTCAGCAGTACATGTTCTACATAACAAGGCCCCAAATCTTATTTCTACAGAATAACTTAAAAAGTCAATTCATTAAAATTTCATTAAGAAAGTTTGCGGATTTCTTTATCGAGTAGGCAATAGGGCACTTTTCACCCTTTCTAAAAATAATACATGCGTACATATATGTATATATATGCATATATAAATGCATAAAATATAAACTATCCAAATTATTTTCTAATCATTCATGCCAAATATATCATTTAATATTTAAATGTCGAGTCAATAGAAACTAAAATTCATCAATAAACTCATGTTTTGCACAATATCATATAAAAAATTGCAGACTAATAAATCCAGAATGATCTTAACTCTGGCCTAGTTTAATAATTCTGTCCATTAATAAATCTAGAATGAACTTATAATGCTATAGAAATGAATCAGTTATACAAAATACGCTACGCGTATTGCTGTTAGAGATCATGGGCCTAATTAGAACTCTTTATCCTTACATAGTCTTATATTTATTAATGTAATATACTGTAATGTCATTCACAATAAAATCTTATCATGCTGTATAGTGATACTTACTGTAGTTGCCAATGGAATCATTTTACCCATTTTTGATACCGTATAATCTGTTTTTCAAAATCCTTTATGTTAGCAAACGAAATAAATTAATTTTAAATAAATTAAACATAGCTTACACAAAAATTTATTTAATACTAATAATTTACAAATTATAGGAAGTGTAGAAATACCGTTAAACAATATCACATGTGTCATACAATGGCCTGATAGAGCCTACTAATTAGTTAATTGTACTATAGCATTGAATAATTATATGCAATTCATGTTTACTTTTCCTAGCTATTTCAGTCTGTTGCAGCCATTTATATCCCTATAAAAATAATGTCTTACAGAATAATGTCTATCGTATCGTACACTAATCCAACCGTTACATAAATCAAATTACGTTACAGTAACTAATGATCGAATATGTAAAACGGTAAACAATTTCTCGTCAAACAATTGCGTCTTCGCTCTGAAAGACTGTCATTTTCAATTGTAGAATATTGCAAATAAAAATTTAAAATACACAAATATCTTACCATAAATTCTATTATCATAGATTAGGGTTCAATGATTTCTGTTCATAACTTGATTGTAATAATATATGCTTTATGAGAAATTAGTCGGTTATGATACAAAACATGCCTTAGGCAAAGTCCATCGTAACTTAATTATTAAAAGCAATCAAAAGGTCATTACAAAATTTAAAGGGAATGATATTTGCTGTTGAATTCAATATTACTATCAAAGGTATGCCTTTATATCGCTTAGACTTTACGATAGGGCAATTCATTAATTGAAAGTATTTATTGTTTAAATCCGAAAATTCATTTTGATATTGATAGTATTCCTAAACTGACAATATTCATTACAATGCCTTAGCTGAATTTTCTTTAATTGTTTCTTTTCCGTAGGACGGTAATCAGTTTAATTCTAGCCTAATTTAATCACAATCAGGCCCGATATATCATCTTAGTACAAGTCCAGAATGATTAGACTATGTAATCTTTATGAGCGGTCGCAAAGGTTTTCTTCATCAATTTAAATATAAAGGCGCAATCAGACGTACCATAACATTTTCAATTGTATGTTAATGAGCAATATATGCATAAAAAACTTTAGGAATAGATTTTCAATACCTAATATAATATAAACCGGCAGGAGAAGAAAAGGCAATCATGGCATAGATTGCACCCCTCTATTTGATTATAAAATACAAAGTTTTATAGACTAAAAACAATTTTATAATCGCTCTGACTTACCGCTCAATCTATTTCTATTTAAATGAATAAAACACAAAAAATTGACATTGGGTAAAAATATACTCCTTTTAGCTAATCAGCAAACCTGAAATTTTACATTAAAAAGAACTTTTAATGATTCTGCTCCTTACAAACGGCATTACAGTAGGACCATCATAGACAAACAACCATAGGCTTTAAAATCCAGTTTACATAGATATTTGTATATTTTACAATCTCCAATAACTTATTGTAGCTTTATAGACAGTATATGGATAATGAATTCGTTCATGAGCTTTCCTGTAACCAGTACACCAACAATAAGAATAACATACACCTTAACAAACTTTACACCCTACATAGAATTATCTTTTTTTAGTTAAACAATGTGACATATTCAAAAAATTTTAATTAAAACAATTATGATTTACTAAATACAAATCCAGAACACCAATGAAAAGATATATGGTACCATGCTGTCTAAACAAGAAGTAAAAACGGCTGGATTACTTTAAATAGATTTTATAAACATTCTCAGTAGAACACTGTAAGGTAGTCCATTCATTGTAACCAAAGTTGAAGGTGGAGACAGCAAATTAAATAGAGTCAATCTCCTACCATTGGAAAATTGTAATATTCTCAATTAAAGAGGCTAGCATAAAGTAGCATATTGCAATAGTGCTAATGATTATCTTAGCCAGCATTGTTAATATGGTCTGCTGCCATAGTAAATTTCCTTGCGAGCTTTTTTTACTAAACAATTATAAATTAAAAAATATGATACTACATTTTATTGTGTTATAAATTATTAGCAAGAGTCTTGGAGCGAAAAAGTGGTTCCAAGATAAAAATCATCTGCAGTTTCTAACATTGATATTGAAGATAGGCATAGATGGTTTTAAAGTCAGTAGACGGTAAATATAGAGATAGGTATTTAACTTGAAATAAGGATCATGCAATCAATAGAAATAAAATGAGCTTTGTTTTTATTTCGTTGAATTTCACCTCGCTAGTATTATAGCCAATGCCTAAGGTTAAGACAATAAAGGTCATTATTGCTATCAAAAATTAGTAACAAAATTTATAAGTTACGATGTTGTTTTATATTGAAGCTATTCTCCTGTTTCACCGGATTACCCTAATTGTGTACTATTATCTATAATTAAAATTATATACCCGTAGATTGCAAAAGTAGTATGATAAGACAAACTCCGTACTATTTTCTATGCTAAATGGAATAGAGTTATTACATCCATGTACGCTTATAACTTTACTAATACCTTTCTTGATCCTACAAAAACGGTTTGATTAATTCATAATCTATAAGTAAGCGAAGTTGTTTGTATGAAATTATTATCCATAGAAGATAGATATCTTATATTGCACTGTCGTACTAAAAAGCACCCAAATAGCATCGATTTTGGTAAATAAATATCCAAAAATGATTCTGCATGCATACAGCATTTCATTCAGAAATTTTATTTCTGTCAATGGAATATTAAATCTACGGTATGTAAGCCGTAACGAATATACTGTAGCAACCAAGATTGCGAACGAAGAAATATATAAACGCAAATGAACTACCCCCTGATTACCCGATAGCGACTACATAGCGTTTTAAAGATAATATTTGTAGAATTTTATGCATGGTACTATCAATTATCGTTTATAATTCTGATCAAAACATGTACATTATGCTATAAATAGCTAAATAAAGTATTACGAAGATATTTAGAACACTTCTTCATAATACTGAGATCAGATTGTGCTAATTTGCATAAAACATTTTTTCTTACTAAGATTCTACTTTATAAGCAAAGTAATAGCGGTAACCAATGCTAACTAAAATATCGGCAGGCATAAAATTTTATATGCATTTAAAGGCGTTCATTTTATTTTTTTTCATTAAGTCTGCCTAAAAGTGTTCCTAAATATTTACCTTACGGTTTAATATAATCTTTAAGTTAGCACATTTACAAAGTATGAACCGTATCTATAATCATTTGAAAAAATTGCGTCATTGATTTTGCTTGCTGCAGTAATTACAATACTGAAATAACTACCATATGGCAGTTGGCATACAAGGCAAGTGCATTATTAGAAAATAAAATATAGGGGTTTAATCGTGAACGCGTTAACTGAATCAATAGTGTGTAAAGCCGACACTAACAAAATTGGTAAAATTTTACTGCAATTACTACGACAAGATATCGTCTGTATAATTATAAGAAGGGAAAAAAGTATTTTAAATGCTAGAAGGCCAATTAGACCAATAAGAGCCATCCGCATGAATACAATAATATGTATCATAGCGCGACTTAAATTAAAACGACATAAAATAAAATTACACTAAAATGTAAACAGAAAGAAAAGCTAAATAGACCATGATTATTATTTATCACAAGTAATTGGCACAAGCACATATACTGTATATATTTGAATGCAAACATATATATATATAAAATGCGATATGAATCATCGTGATTATTACAAGTTTAGTAAATGTAAAAATGAAAATTAATAGATATATTAAAATTACCGCAGATTGATGCTTAGCTGTCTACATATGCCAGCCCTATAATGCTTTGGCGATCCCTATATGGACTCGCATCTTAATAGAAATGAACACTGAATTTAATCTTAGCCATATAAACTAAGATTTGACGCGATCCACAAGAACTATATTAAAATACTAATAATAATTAATAAATCGCTTATTTTATTCAAGAAGAAGCTAGAAATACTAAATAAGATGTAAATAAAACGATTACTTAATTTACTCTACAATGTATAATCTTAATCATTAATCGACTGAACAGCAATTTACTCCGATTGGAAATATAGTTAGTGTGAATTTTAAAAGTGCTAGATTGAATTTTCGTTACTGATTAATTATACGCCAAACGTATAAGAGTGGCATAAGCTGTCATAAAAATCAATCTACTGTATTCCGTTTTATATTCAAATATATTGAATGATATGACTCAGCGAAAGTAATTATGTTATTTTGAATTTGAATATCTGATAAAATCAGTTAGAAAATTGATATTTTTTCTTCATGATGTAAAGAAATTGATTCCTAAAGCTATCAAATTCAAACAAAATTAATTTGTCGGGTTCATGTGCCATCATGACAGCCATAATTATAAAGCATGCCGATGCCAGTCGATGAAGTTTGTTAGTAATACGTTGGTTTATGGTAGATTGCCAGAGGCAACAAACTTTCTTGCTTAGCAATAGCAGAGAAATTGTATATGCGTTTTCGAAATTTTAACTGTTGATAGTATAATTTATGATAAGTAGGCGAATAACCTGCTACGGATTGTCTAGAGGAATTTCAAATTTTTCATTTACAAAGTGAGTATCTGGATCGGCGGTATATTTCTTATTGTACGATATGAACAAATACTACGGTCAAAATGCGTCATACGCAAATAGCATAAGGATAGCTATTAATACTCTCAAATCTCCGTAAAATATTCGTTACAAAATGATTATTGCCAAAGGTGACAGAGATAGAGATATCCACCCTTTGACGATCGATATTAATTCATATTATGCAGCGGAAATCATTAATAAGGTATGATAGATTTCATTTTGCTCATTGTTAAACTACATCAGCAAAGGTGACATTTCTAATTTTTTCATTGAGTATCTCAACCCTCTCACTAAGGTTGACGGTGAGTAAGCTACATATCCAATGAATAATAGCTGAAAAAACTCAATCAAATGGTGATGATTGCACCGCATTGGTAGGCGACTTTAACAAATTGTTACAGGACAAAAAAAAATTCTTCAATATACAAAGATACTACAATAAAATATTGCAGAGTTAACTTGAAGATCTTTCAATTGTGTTACGGGGTAATTAAAGTGCAAAAAGTTTCGGCTAGACTGTTACTAAAATGTCTTTAGGTGTTAAAATTGTCCAAATATGAATGGTTGTTGCTCAACTTGAAGATAAGTACCGATTGGAGCAGAATAACCTAAATCACCATATTGTTGCAAATTCATGATTTGCCCCCAAAATTCACCACTGTACTGATTCATTTGTTGATGAAAATAGTAAGGTTGCCGACGATTTTCACGATTGCCTAACTTAATATTATGCCGTTTTTTCCAACGATATAACCACATATTGGATGCTTTAAAATCCAAGAGACCAATAGTATGAGCAATTTCTAAGGCTTTATGCTGTAAATCCTTATTCTTAACACTAACACCAAGGTTGATTTGTTCTTTCATATAATTGAGGACACCATCTTCAATTTCTTGCGATCTGACTTGTCGAACAAATTGAACTTTTTTACGATCTTTCTTTTTTGCATCGACGATCAATCTTAATTTATCATAGGAATTATTCCATTCGCGAACACGTTTACGATCGACACCGAATCGTATTGCAATCTGCGAAATATTAGATCGAGGCGAAAATCGCAATGCTTCAACAACTTGTAATTTAAACGCTACGCTGTAGGCTTTACGTTTTCGAGTTGAGATGATATCCATTTCGAAATGATCTAATTTTACCGGTAAAATTGCTTTAAAATTAAGCAAGATAAGAAAAAAGAGGAAGAGAAAAAAAATGATGGCGTATAAATGGTTGAAAGTAGTAGATAAAATAATCCCCTTCCTTAAGAAAATCTGCACCAAGTGATAACCACTGACAAAAAGTCTAAATGAAGACTGTATAATACAATAATAAATAATAATGATTACAGCCAACCCCAAACCAATTGCTTTACCAAATGAACACTGACACTCTTGGACTATCTATATATAGAGAGAAGCAATGGCCAAGGAGAGAAACTGTTAGAATAGAGCCCGTGCAGGGGTGGTATAATATATATATAGGTAGAGCGTATACAAGAGTGTGCATAAAAGAAAATTTCTACACAAATAGATTATAATAATTGTTTTGCCGTGTAGATCAACTCTATGGTACAGTAATATGTAATATCTAATATACAATATATTCATAAGCTCGTGGAGGTATTATGAATAATAATGATGTAGCTTACGGATGTTGTTGGCAGATTCCTTTTGTCTCATGGAATACAACTAGAAATTCAAACAAATAAGATTGGCATAGCCATAATCAAATTTCATTGTCAATATAACCTATGCATTAAAAATATGTCCCATTACTAGAAGTCGTAGACAACAATATTAAAAGTAATTTAAATAGTATAAATAGGTAGCAAAAAAGATTGATTAATAACTTTGTATGATTTGCTAAATCGAATTCGAGTAGGCTTATCAATTTCAGGAATCGTCGACTTAACAATAATCACTACGGATGACAAGGTAATGAAAATTTCTCCAAATTTCATCAAAATATAAACTGATTGAGGTGGCAGGTTTGATTTCCATGAAGTATTTTATCAACACAACTGGTATCGTTGATGAAAATATTCAGTTTGACGCTAAAATTGATATCTATTACTTGGAAATATATTTCATCAACTGTATTCAATCGTTTCAATGAGTACATAGCAATATCGGGATTTATTATTGCTAATCATAATTCAATGCACTTAACGCTTGCTTCTAGAGAGTTTAGCTGAGCTATTTTCAAAACACCGAGAGCTATGATCGTAAAGTTCTATCTAGCTCACAGGCTCTATGATGTTATACTGTGACATAGTTAGAAGGAATAGGCTCGTGAAGAACAAAAAATAACCTCTACAATTTAGTCGTACATTACCTCCATATATGAAAAATCTCATGGATTACAAAATACAAGCCGATCTACTATCAACGTATTGATTAAATCAATATATTATTGCATCTGCACGTAAAATTGATTCAAACAAAAATTGAGAAATGTTTCAAAAGTTGCAAAAGTAATGTCAATTTTCTACGGGTACTAAGCTGTAATTTCTCACATTCTCGTTTAGCTGTCGATTTATGAATTGAAACGTTGTAATGACATACTCTAGAGATCAACTGGCAATGCTTATATAGCCTATTTTATCGACAGATTATAAGTCTATCTCAAGCTTAGCTCGAGAATGAATTGACCCTAACTTACCTTCAGATGTAACTTTTTTGCTGCAGAGGGAAAGGAAGGACTTGTTAACGATGCTCAGGTTGCAAGAAAATGGCATGCAACATACAGTGGGAGTTGTACCGACTACTGCATTTTTATTATGACACGACTATATCAAAGTGTTAAATGTCCCTTATTGCGCAATGATAGAACAAATGATAGCATTTAAATTGTTAACGACTTATCATTATATTGGTTTCTCATAAAAAAAGAGAAAAAAACTCAACATAATAACATCAGGTTGAGATTGTTACCATTCAATGCCATTGTTGATAATAAGTTTAATTCAGAGTCAATGTCAATTTCATGTAGAGTAGCACACTATCTATATTCCAATAAATCCGCATTAAATTATGATTATTATCATGTCTAATATTATTGAACAACATAATATAAATGATGTTGTGGGAAACAATAGAAATTTCTACTTACCATCTTACTAGAATCTATGACATCATGACTTTATTAGAAAAGTTATTATGGTAAATAGAAACTATCACAATAGTAATTACTATAATCGTATGGAGAAAAATGCCATTTGATTATGTTAGGAAAATAATCTAAATTTGCAATACAATACCAAGCGGATGAAAAGAGTTTTTAGATTCAATTTTGATTGGTGATTGTGTCATTACTACTGGTTTCTCATTAGCAGCTAGCGGCACTACCCAAGTGACAATCGTTTTACTGTTCCAAATGTCGATCAAGATGTCAATTTCTGGTAGACAGTGATGGACAAGATTGATACAGCAATTAGATAATATTGTATAGAAAAACTGGGGAGGGTAAAGAAAAGTAGGAAATAAAGGGTAAAATTGTATGCTAAATTTTATTCTGTATGCATAGAGTAATAGTCAAGATCGTCAACAACTGGTTATCCACTGGCACAATATACTTTTACTAGCTATCACAGGTATGTGTTGGACTATCGACCGGATAGATAACAATTATTAGCCAATGGTATTAAATAACGGTATTTTAATATGGCCGGTCGATTATGGCTTTTATTCTATCGTGTTGAATGTGTGTACTTTACTTGTTACAGGAATCAAGTTATTTTATAGAATATTCTCTTTAGTTAGCTTACGAATATTGCACTAATTGATTTTCTTGCATAATGTTCAAGTTTGAAACAAATAAAATGCTCTTATAATATTTTAAAAATATCTAAAAAAAGTTGTTATCGTGTTGCCTATAAAATTGTCGTCATCGTCGCTCTAGTATTTGATAATATTGAATCAATATTATATTGGATGCAAAACTATTTACCACTGTAATGGGCTATAAAAATATTTACTACCCTATCGAACATCTTCAACATCGCTATTTAACATTAAACCAGTAACCGGAACTACTATATTTTTCATAGCATCCTATAATTCTATTGGCTAACATTAGCTTAATACTATCCACTTTTCCCATGCCAATTCTATTTCTACTACAATATGATCCTACGGTGTTTGGTAGTATTAGTCTATTTAATTTCGATCCCAGCATCGATCGCTTTATACTTGTAATTCATATGCTAATATAATAGAGTTGTCAAGTATCTTCCATTCTTGGCCATCCTCTACAAATGCCAACTTTCTAGGTATTCTTCTCATTTTTATTCAGTAGGTTGTCAGGAATCCTTCATGGCCTATTGTAATCAATTTACAATAATATCATTGTACAATATCCATTGTTATTCATGATGGGCTAGAATATTCAAATGAATATTATTGTAAATGGGTGTACTAATTTTTTTATCGTAATCCAACGTCAAAAGCTTTTAGACTACTTTACCGTAAAACGAGTTCTGCTTATCCGATGATTCCATTGATGGGAGTATTCTAGCCAATATGATTGGCATTAAAATTGCAATTCTATTCCATCTAAACATTGTTATAACACTGATAGAGAAAAAGGATACTTTTCGTTTACAGCATAGAATGGCCTACAGTAAACGACACAGAGTACAAGACAATCTATTTATTTGAATTTTTATTTTTCCTTTGCTGTAAAGAATAGTAATCGATGCATGGGTTCTTTACTACGGATAGCTGACAGTAAAACTAGCTATGATCATTATATTATTTGTCAGTAACAATAGTCATATATTGGAGAAGGCATCGTAGTGTAAAATTCACCAGTAATATAATTCATCACAGTAAAATCAATAAACTTACCAATATATAGAGGGAGAAGATAGCAAACTACTAAGGCATCATTGTTCATGTCCCTTTTATCTTCTGCTATATAAACATGGCTACTGAGATACCATGATTGGGTTTTTTTCATCTTTTTTCAATAGTATTCTTTATATAATATATTAGCGTTTGCGACATTATATTAAGCTAGACTACTATAAACTCATCTCGACTTGTATTTATTTCGACCAAGTTCTTAGCACTACATTATATAGGATAGATACTGAAATCGACAATAATTCAAATTCAAAAGTAATATTTTACTGCACTGTAACATAAGTGCTTTGGGGGGAATACTTATACTTGCTGTAAACATGCATTGTGCAATGCTGATGTTGTCGTTATACAGAGTATTAAACCCATCCGCTCTATTTTATCTGGTGAGTTTGACTTAGAAGTACGGAATCAAGTCCAGTGATGATTTCTGTCGAGTTTGATTCCATCTTTGCTGTTTATACCTTAATAAAAATTTAATATTGTCAACCCAATCATAAATATATGACGATGATCTGTGTATTTATTTCTCCAATTCTATTTACCGATTGCAAGAAAAAAATTGGAGCCGTGTAGCGTCTCGGTGCGATCTGGATTATGAATTTCAATTTTCTTATAAAATTCTTACAAAAATACGCTAGGGCATTATATTTGTAAATTACCATTTTACCATTCATCCATTAAATTCTGTCGTCGGAATATAAGATAAAATTGAAATAGGGTATTCTAGTACAGTCATTCTATTGGTAATTATTTAGAAACAAATAAATATGCCTTGTATTGCTGTGTTAAGCAACGTATCAATCTGATTTCTCTCTGCCTTACCAGAACTCATCCTACATTTATTAGCCATGATTATGAGAAATTATAGTTGTTAAACATTAATACAGTATGCTCGTATATATTTACTATTCACTAGGCATGATTAACTGTAGTAAATTTAATATTAAAAATTGATTATTTATGTATGAAATCGAATTTCCTATAATAGCTTATAGCAATAGAAGAAGATGAAATTACTATAATACAGATTGAAAATTTTTTAATATCTAAGATGATATTGTTTCTAAAGGTGTTACTAGAAAAGTTACGAATGGGTAGAATTAATGATAGCATTCACCCTGTAATAATATCGTAATGTCTCTCTTTCACTCTTATAATATCAAAGGATTAAAACTAGAAATCTCATTAAATATTAAAGTAATAACTAGATGCTCTTAAATTGTATAGACAAGAATTGCGATATACACTCAGAAGATGCATTCCAGCTAATATAACATTACCAGTTAATTTGCAACTAGTCTACACAATCAGATATTTACCATCAGGCAAAAATTTTATTCTTAGTTCGTCAATGTAATAACGAAATGGATATCAATAATTTTACAATTTAGGAAAGGTTATTATGGTACAGATGAACTCCGACATTATATCATCGAAATTTCAATGTAACATCGAAATAAATATCAACAATTTTGCATCCTAAGTTAGGTTAATATAGTACAGATCAATTTAGATTTTCTCCAATCGAAACCTCAACGGGACAGCGAAATAAATATCAACAATTTTACATTCTAGGTTAAGTTATTGCGATACAGGTAAACCTAGACCTTCTTCGATCGAAACCTTTTCACTATCTTAGAGTGAGAAAGCATAAAAAATACTGAAATTATTTATTGAAATTTTAATTATGGACTTATAATATAGTTCTCATTAGAATTTTCTTTATTATACATTTTACAATAGCGTGGAAGTCTAATTTCCTTAATGTATCAATTATATTAGAATTTCTTTCTCATATATTACCGTAAAAAATCATATTCCCCGGATGATAACACAACATTACTCGGAATAGTAGGATAATAAAGCATCGGCATTAAAATACTCTTCATAAGTATCAAGTTATTGTACTTATTTCTACTTCACTCAAGAAGTTCTATCATAATCAGCCTTAAAAACATTGATTAAAAAATTAATGCAATGTCTAGAACTAGTAGATACTCGAGAATATATATTAGTATTTGCTTGAAGAGTAGTTGTTCATCTGACCTAATATAAAATTTTCTTCAAGGTAATTGACGTTAACAGAAGAAATCAAACAAATTAATTAATAACTTTTGAGTTCGCTTAGAGGCAATTTAATCAAATCACTTATTTATGTTATACCCTGTCACAATAATATAATCTTCCAACTAACTTTAATAAAATTGTTCAAATTTTGTTATTCCTTATTCACTATCAAGACATAAAAGTTCTATCCAGCTATTATCGACTTTCAATAAGGTACACCAATTTTGTTTTCTAGAAGTTATAATATTGAAATTTTTGAATACAATACGGTACTCAAAAGTCTAGACATTTTACAACAATATTTCCTTTATACATTCCTATAATACCACATCATTTTAACGTTTATTAAAAACAAATAATGCTACTAAACTTGACAACAATAGTATCTAATCATTATAATAACAGACTCAGTTTAGCTATCAATATCTTCCACTACCAATAGCTTTTTCAATGATGAAAAACTTAGTCAGAATTGGAACCAGTAGTATTTTGAGATTATTGAAAGCAAGCTTCTTTTGATTATCAGAAGTCTATTATGAGTAAGTATACAGCGGAAATAGGATTTGATAATGCCAATTTTTTTGTAACTGCTAAAAACTTTTTATTAATCTTCACTGTTCGATTTCATTTATCACTTAAGTCCAATTAAAAGGTAACTAGATAGAATTTTATTTATTTCTAATGTACTTTGTACAGAAAAACTAAGATTTTTATCGTTTTAAACAGCCTAATTGACTAAAATATAATATAAGCTATGATCTGAGAGTATCCATCTTGCTTCATGACACCTTTTCGGCATAGTTATAAATACCCCCTAAATACTGTCTACCCTAACTATTTACCTGTTTATGTTAAATATCCTTGATAGAAGTAAAACTAAGATCAAAAATAAAACATATTATAGCGGTAGATTAGTTTGTAATTCTATGGAGATCATATTAGCTATTGGATAATATTTCGAAAAATTACTATTCTAGCCTAGGATTTGGAAATAATCCAATATTTACTTCGGTCCCTTAATACTTGAGATCAATCTGTTATGTTGATTAAACTTCGTTACTACACTAGTATAGCATATCATATTGGTAATTACAGCCACTATTGTAGTTTCCTCAAAAATAGTGAAATATTCCTATAAATCCATTTCATCTGCATCTTAAAGGCATGACTTTAATTATTAGCCCCGTGAATAGTAGTCTGGGAGCTATAACATTTGCAATTTGCTACCACGACCGATAGTTAAGAGACAGCAAATGTATGATAATAGTTTAATATCTCGATAATGTTGGCTAGAAATCGTGTTAACTAATCCGATCTATTATAAAATCGAGATCGAAATACATTTTAAAGTAGTCATTACATTTTTAAAGATTACACAGTTGTTATATTAAAATTGAGAACTATCTACTGCGACATTTAAGTATACTGAAATGTATTCTATTAATTAAAAGCAAATGCTATATATAAACATCTATTTGTTGCAAACTACTGTGATGATAATAACATGCTTTTCTCTTCTTTCACACTCAACAGGCTTCAAACAAATACTTTATTTATTTTTTCACACTTTTTATGAGATTCGTATATTTAAATACCTATAGAAACGATATCAATCATCATTGAAAATTAGAGAGATTACAGTTACGGAAAATATTGCTATGTGCGTAATAACAGTAATTTTATTTTTGTAACTCCTGTCGGAATGCTGATATGCTTTAGCTATCTACCATCGGTACGCCTTGAGATTAATGCTAATAACTAATAACCATTATGTTTGTTTGAATTTAGAGTCATGCTATTCTTCAGCTATAGTTTTTTGTCCCCTATATCAGATATAAAAGGTATAGGTACTATCGCTTGACATAATTTTATGCAGTCTATGAGCTCTTCATTCTCTAAATTTCTATAATTTGTTCTGATAATGAAATGTTTTAAGAAATAAATAATAAATAAATTTTCAATATAGCTTGCGTTAAAGTTGTTGCTGTATCACTTAGTCTTCATAATGCGTTAAAATTTGCTATCTTCAATTATGGTACTCTTACAAACGTAATCAGATATCCATGGTATCCTTTAAGTCCTTCCAAAAAATTACTAGCTATCTACTTTTAGGTATTGATTGGATTAGATTGTAAATGTAGGTATTGTGATCATTAATGATGTATAATTAATAGTTTGGTTTGGAGAGAGAGATCAAAATTAATAGATACTGGGGGTAATCATTGCATCTGCCAAGGTTACATATTATACTGTAGAGCTAGTATTAAAAAGTTAATGTACTGGCAGCAAAATTTGGAAACTCTTACGCCTTATACGAGTATAATGTACAGTAGGAGAGAAATTTTTGAAAGGTTATGTTGCTATAGTAGCGTTACTAACAAGCTATGCAAGGGATAATGATTCTTTAGAAACTCCCGCGTCAAGCTTTAGCGATTGAGAGATGAATAATCATATCATATTAACTTTATGAATATATTTCTATAAATTTATATATAAGCGAAAAAATTGAGCTTGATGCCAAATAGTTTTATGTTTCCCGAAACGTGAAAGAAAAATAAGGCAGCACATTACAATATATGAAATTCAGATGCTCGCCAGAAGTCGAGAATCTAAACGAATACTTGTATCAGAATTTGCTGTCTATAGAACTACCAATTACCGTGTATTATCCTCTATTACTCGTAAACTTAGCGCTGAAGAGAGTAACTACTAATTATTCGCGAGAAAGTTTATGTACCGTATTATAGGTTACCATAACTTACCTGCGGACAATGTAACGAAAGCAAAATCTTTCTACCATAGGCATACAGCATTGATCCTACCAATAATGTCTGCTGGTTAATGAATATCTAGTAATAGCTGCACACTATACCAAAACAATTACTACTATTCCAATCTAACTGTCGATTTCTTAAGGTCATTTCTCATAATCATTTTATTTGAAAATACTCATTGAAGAAATCCAGTTTATTAACTGATTTTTTATATTCAGTATTTATTTCACGGTATCGTTCTAATTTATTTTATTCGACGTATTTCAATGCCGTACCCTTGGAATATCATGAAAAGACTAATATATGGAATCAATTAATGAATTCCTATCATTTTGTTTATTAGAACCATCACGGCATTTTCGATAACCTAGAAATAATGACCGTAAACGCGAATTTTTTTAATTGATCTTATCTGATATAGCCTTTGCTGCTAATCTTAATTATTTATTAGCACGTCCTATTGCTATATATAGTACTGTAAATGTTGATAAAAATAATGATATATTCAGAAACCCTGTAAACTATGCTCGTTCATTATTCGATGCAGAAATACACTGCAATTAATGGTCCAATGATTAGCTAGCGAGAATTATGCCTGGAAAACGTTGGTATTGTACTAATTCTGATATAGTTACTGGATAAAAGAGTAGAGGACCAACGCTTTTCTCTAGCTGATATTGTTGATAATGAGATTTATATTAATTAATTAAATTCTATTACTAATCAAATTATAAAAGTACGTCATAATCAATCAGCTTTTCTAATAGTTAACTCGATTGCTTCATCAAGGTGCGCGCCAGTATAATCCATTAACCAATGACGTCAAAACTCTCAATGGAAGCATGATTTATTCCCGAGTAAAAAAATGTGAAAGTCTTGATTTAATTTCTTTTATTTGCAATTGCAAGTAAATTTATCAAATCAAAGTTTGTAATCCCTCCCTGTTTCTCTACGTAAATTCAAGGAATTCATACACTTAAAAAATTGCTGTAATTACATAACGCGCGAACTATAAACACAATATTGTAATGAAAAGCAGCACCTCGACGGCTGGAATCCGTTAAGAAAGGAGCTATGAATGTAAATCCTTCTAAAATGATGTACAGTAGGATGCGTAAGGTATACAACAAGCCACCGACAGCAGCAGATCACTTTTCATACTAGTTTCAGGACAGTTCTCGACTGAAATCCTGACCTTAACCTTCAATGAAAGTAACTGTATAACGCTGATTATTCAAAACCGTGCTGATTAGAGACCTAAATAGGTAACACTTGTGCAATAAATAAAAATAATATATACGTATAACATAAATTTTTATGATGGTTTTCCTAAAGTCTTGAACAGTAATCTTGATTGTAATCGTAAACGAAACCATATTGCAGGCTGGATAAGACCTGGAAGCATGGACTACGGTAGTCTAGTGGCTTAAATCCTCAACAAAGAGGTCTTTAATCATAAATCCTTTCAAAAAGATATCAAACATAAATAGTATCGAAGCCAATTTGCGCCATACAATAGAAGTATGGACTAAATTTACATGTTAATTTGTAATTCACGTTTTCTACTTTGCCATCCCGAACATTGCTGTGTGCCGTCGCCCTGTAAGTATTGCACATCGTGCAAGATCTGGTGAAATAATTATTTATATGTTGTCATAAACTAATAAAATTTACGTAAAATATTAGCAGACTGGTGGAAAAATAAAGTTTAATTTTTTTAAGGTCCCTGAATTTGGCGTTTTATAACGTAGACTAAAGCATCTTACACTTTTCCTATCTGTATTACGAAATCAATGTCTATGGCTGTAGACTTGTGCAAAAAAGCAATTTTTATATTGGTTATTACAGTTTTACTCATGAGTGCCGTTTAAATGCGTAAATTACCCGTGGAAATATATATATGTGACCATTTTCTTAAAAGCAGTACACGATTCTTACATAAGGAACTTATCGAGGGAAATTGTGCATACTGTTCGGTAATATTATTATTTAGATAAATTATTTATTGGATTAAATTTCGCTCAAACATAGTTACAATTCGCTATAGTTTGTGGATATAAAATAAATAGATAGTAACTATAATCTTTGGCAGTATTACATACATAGACTCTTTAAATGGCAAGGTGATCAATCACAGCAGTATAATAGATCAGTAAAACCTCATACAAGTTTTAGAGATAGAGTTCAACGATACTATCCTTTATAGTACAATTAAATGGTATTCTTTACCCGGCAAGGTGATTGCTTGATCAGAACTATAGTTTAACAAAAGTTTAATAGCTACTTCGAGCTAGGGACCAATGATATAATTATTAATAGTATAATTATATAGAATTCTATAAAGGACACTAGAAGAATATCATGTGGCTATTTAGAACCGGAGATATAGTAGTTTTTAAGAAAGCCACGTAGCTGTTGAGCGTATTAACCTCAATTTTCAGATTTTAAATTATGCTTTCCCTAAATTAAATCTTTGCTGCGGATTTCACTGCATCAAATTAAAGCGGAGGGTCTAAATTGATCAATGATATCGTAAACGGGTAACCCAAAGTAATACTTAATTAGAAATCCATTAATTTTCTGAAATTAAGTCTTTTAGAATATCGTACAGCAGCAGCAGTTGAAGTTAAGCTGATGAACTCGAAACATTTTTTAATATAAGTCAATTCTCAGCTGAGATTTTTCGAATAGCGCATGATAATTGCCGTATGTTGGTAGAATTTATCTTTCAGAAAGTATTCGGTACTTCGTGAGTAGAGAGAATGAAACAAATTTTATTAAAGATACAGCCACCGATATATCTTTCGTAAGGATCATAATTCTGTGCGAGTTTGGCTCATTACAAGCGAAGTTTAAACTATATCATATTGCTTAAAATGTTAAGTGCTAAATTATACAGATTCAGGTACAATAAATCAGTTCTGCTCATAAGTAACAGTAAATAGGGAACTTTTCTATGAAACCTTGTGTGGTAGCAAATATCTAGAATTATCATAAACGCTAAAATAAGAAAAAGCTGGCAGATGATATACCATAGTTCGACTTTGTTGAATTTACACGGTTATTATCTTGTATCTTATAAGCTAAGTAATAACAAGAACAGAATCAAATAAAGCCTAGCTAAGCAATATATATCAAAAGCCAAGTAATGATGTATCAATACTTTGTTGAATTATTTTTCGAAGAGCTATTTACAGTTCCTTAAGCTTATCATCGGTCTCTAGTTGGCCAGGAAATTTTTAAATTATTCGAATTGAGGAAATAGGAATTAATTCAACGCACAACATCTATCGAGAATTAAGCTCTAGCTGTTGAAAAGGTAACTTTTAACCTATTTTCTGAGCCTATGTACGACGGACGACTTGAAGATAAACAGGATTCTTTGGAACCAACGTAAACTGGGCAACGGTAGGCAATGGAAATTCAGTTTTGTCGGAGATATTAAATCGTACTTTCAGTAATAATCGAGCTAATATCAATTTAACATTAATTAAGCCCAGTCTTTTACCCACGCAGCTCCTTGGGCCCTCACTAAATGGCAAAAAAGCTACAGTGGTGACGATTAGCGCTTTTATCAGATGAAAATTTTTCTGGAATGAATTTTTCTGGATCGAGCCATAATTCTGGATCACTTTGAATAGCTTTGACAGCAACTGCCAAGCCTATACCTTTAGCTATTTGAACGCCATTGATCTCGAAGTCTTCTTTTGCTTCACGTAGATTAATATAACCCGGTGAGAATAATCTAATTCTTTCGTTGATTATCATGCTTATATATGTAAGACTATTTGCAGATTCATATGTTAGAGACCTATCAGAAGGACATTTTTCATCTATTTCAGCAATTGCTCGATCTTGCACTTGTAAATGAGTGGCTAATAAATACGAAATGAATGTCAACGTTGAAGCTGTAGTATCATAGCCACCTACTAAAAATGTTAACAATGTTGCATCGCATTATCATAGTTGATTTTTTGATTATTCTCAGCTTTTAATATTAAGGTCAGCATATCGGTACGATTTTTCTTGGCGTCACTTTGAGGCATTTCATTACGTCTATCTGCAACAATCTGTCGTAAGGCTCTTGTGGCATTAATGATCGCGCTGATCCGGCGATGATTAATTAGGAATTCCACGTACTTCATAAGAGTTGGCAATGCCATAGATATTGCTGTATTAAAATCTACAGTTGATGTGATAAAGGTAGATAAATCCTTTTCCAATTGAATCTCCTGATGCTGCACATTAGATTCAACGCCGAATAAGGTAGCCATGGATACTTCCATGGTAGCGTTATAGTATAATCTCTTCACATCCATAACAGTTTGATCATTGTCCACTTTTTTCTAATATTATTTGCGATAATTTCTTACCTGCTTTATTAGTAAAAGCAATCATTTCGTTTAAATTCATTGATGAAAATAGCGGAGATAAACTATCACGAGCTCTTTTCCACACTTCATCACAAGCTTGAAATAATCCAATTGATTTCCTATTGGCAGATGACAGGGATATGCGATTAATGAATTTCTTAGATTGTGTAATTAATACTTTTTGTACCATATCGACATCTACAATATATAATACTGGATATTTTCCGTAATAACAACCAATAACTTTGCCATATTTTTTAGCATTTATCGCCACACTTTCATATCGCAGCTCGAATTTGTTTTGGTAATCCAATAAATTACCGAAGATAATACTTGACTTAGGACCTGGTATACCTCTCTTTGCGAAATAAGAGAATGGCTTAATATACTGATAATAGTAGAAGATTGCGGGTAGCAATATCGTTAATATTGTTGTGATGATTAGCAACACAGTGAAATTAGGTTTTCAAGTGGTCCTTTCGGATTTGCTTTTCCTTTTCTCTTATGCTATCAACTGATTCAATAGATCAATTTTTATGCCTCTTGGTTGATATTAATCTATCGCTGTGACCTTTGAAAGGTTAAAATATTCTTTTGCTATCTTGCTGAAATAATATACTATTATTATTACGTGTACTCCCATGAATATACTAAAAAAATGCAAATTTGATCACAATCAATAATATACAAATAAGTATCTCAAAGATCGGGACGAAAAAGAGCGCTATTATCGTCAGGAAGCTCTTAAAATGTTCGTAGTAGCCTAGTGGCTTAAATACTCTGCAAATGTTTGCTTATTGCTGAGTATCGTTAGCATCAATATGATATTTAACTTTTGACGGAGCCTTCAACTACAAATTTCAAGATTTCTCTCCTAAAATCGGGATTTGAGCCCCACCAATCTTTAAAAGATCTTTTGGCTTACTATTATGAGTTGGAATGTGGCTTAAGCAAAGATTTTTCAATAAATGTTCGCTCCTTACATAGTCGAAGATAATAACTTCAACATACTCCATGCTAATTAATACTTATGAATATAATATATTATTTACTCCATTTTAATTGTCAACAAAGAAGGACGAAAGTTTAGCTTTTACGCATGCTATCATCAATGTAGGATATGATTTAGTGTAATTCGACGACGTGAGATAGGATAATTGGATGATAAAAGATAATAAGGAATTACTATATTTTGTGGAAACTAGTGTATAGACAGTACGTATACTTAGCATTACTTATTAAGTCTCTCATTGAAATATTAAAATGTAGAATTAATCGTATCTTATCCAATTACTTCGTTTTAGGTTATTCTACTTTAATTTATTCATAGATCATTACTAATTCTAAAGCATAGTAAATAGTCGTTTTTATTAAACTAATGTTCGCGTTGCAATGCTAAATTAATAAGGTTACTCATGCATATGTTTATCCACTAAATTAATTCTTTTAATTTACTGGCAATAGTTGAGAGAAGATAATGTTAATAATATCAGCAGTATGCAACACGCATATATTGACATGATTTTAAAACCGTATCTTAAAGTAATGCTAGGAATTTAGATATATCTTGTCCAAAGCAAATTGTGGAGTGATAATTTAACCAATAAAAATAGTTGAAAGATGAACTATACGATGACAAACTACGCAAAGTATAACGAGTGAGGGACATACCAGTCTCTACAGTAATAGAACATTCGATAGCCCTAATATACAGGTATAACGTCCTATAGGAGGAAGAATGATGGGTAATTAGCAACCAGTAAATTGGTATTTTGAGCTTAAGTTGCCAAATTAGTAAGCGACATTTATTATGTGACAAACATATTATCATTTCTTTCATTAAAGTCATCGCATAGTAGTTCCTTAGATAAGAAGTCAAGCTGAACAGTTAGAGACTATTTTCATTTTGAATACACAAATTTGTACACAAACTTTACATGAAGTAATAGCTCTATAATAAAGTACCGTAACTAGACAGAGAAGCTTAAGATATTTGAAGCAATATCAATGTTAATATTTTCATTAATACAGGCAATTTTTTATGTTAATTTTACTTCCAATAAATGTTTCAATTGTATACTTATGTCAACAAGATTTACAATTTACGAGGACTTTGGCCTCCTAACAATTATTGATTATTAATATAAGTAAGCTTCCACTAATTTGGCAGACTAACATGTAAGTACAATTAGAATTTAACATACCAGGTAATTCTGTTTAGATACCGATACGGCATTTAAAAACGAATTTGTCCTAACTTGCATATTTATGAGAACTTGTATGAACATATACAAAATATATCAAAAGCTAAATACGGATTTTAACTTCATAGTGTAATAATATAATTTATACCTAAAGTTTTTGAATACCGATTAAATATAACTTTTCTGATCTTCGAATGAATAGTCTATTCGCTATGATCTGTTGTTGAATATCGTAAAAGTGCCATATCGCATAGCATAGTGAATCTTTTTAATCTCTCATCTCAAAAACAACGTTAAGTAAACCATTTTATCATTAGCTAGACATGTTCACCATAACAGCTATAATCAGTTTCATTGATAAATTCATTATGTACATTAGGGTTACTAAATATTGCAAACACCATAAGGTCAGAGTACAAGTTGTGATGTCATAATTTTCAACGGAAATGTATGATAATTCTATACCGTACGGCATCATGATCGCTAATTTTTTCTTTATCTTAGGCTGCAAATATCAACTTCAATATATTACTCGGCGAGAGATCCTATTCCATCTCCCAAAGGAGATTATTACGATGCCTGGCAGCGATTTTTAAGCTACAAACTTGTTTATAAGTGATGAATAAGCTTAGTT
>NW_002060946.1:370599-372268 GCF_000150275.1 Trichoplax adhaerens
TACAATCTGTATCTGCTTTTTACAGCCACTAAAGTATTGCTAAACTATCAAGAGAAGAATGATTGGAGTACTAAAAGAAGGTCCCAAAGTGAGTCCTTTCTTGGATGAGTAGAGAGCAAACACTGCTATGTCGTGGCTTGAATGTTGCACAATGAATGTTCACCGGGTAATATGGAACGGGTGTCAACGATGCCCAACCACCTGGAGTATTAGGTTGACTATAGGACGAGGGTCGACGTAAGCGTAGTCTACCCTAACTTCATAGTCTGTCTACTTTCAGCCGTGGCCGTCTGGTCGATCCACCACTCAGTGTGGATCGACGCTTGGCCGGACCGGGTAGGGTACGACACTTCACTATTCAGTCCAGTACGCTGATAAGAAAAGATGGCATTGCCTGGTGTGAGTCACTACGGTACTCAACTGTAAGGGATTACGTAGTACTGTATACGTACGTGCAGTACTACGTCTACTACTCAGATCAACAGCTCAGTGTGGATCGCCGCTTGGCCGGACCGGGCCAGGCACGAGTAGATCTTGGCTTGGCCGGACCGGGTAGGGTACGAGTGTACGACACTTCATCGCACGGTCTGACTATTCAGTCCAGTAAGCTGATAAGAAAAGATGGCATTGCCTGGTGTGAGACAGTACGGTACTAAGACAGACTTTGCACTGTGACACATCAGACAGATCTCTTCACAAATTACAGTACAGTATTGTACAGTACTGTAGAATGGGAACAATCAAAATACTGTACTGTACTGTACGGTGTACAGTACACTGTACACCGTACAATAGTACATTGTACCCTATACCATGCACTGTACACTGTGCAGTCATCAAAATCTGATGGCAGTCGTTTTCACCCAGTGATGTCACCCAGCGGGGCGCGATGACCTGCCAATGTGTACAACAGCGGCAGCTCTTGACGTTGTATGGGTGACATTGATTTTGCTATGGATTTGCCCTATCAAGAGCAAGGTAAACTATTGTACTGTACTGTACATTAGGACATACGGTACTGTATCAGCGATCCTATAGACTACTGATCTTTTTCTGGTAGTTTATGCAATAATCAGGTATCATGTATCAGTAGGCCTCACATTGTTACAGTAGCTAGACATACTGTATCAGCGATCCTATGGACTTACTTATTTTTTTCTAGTAGTTTATGCAACAATCACACCCTGGAATGGCAAGCAATTCAGGCCACAGTAGGGTAAAAAGACTCAGGTATCATGTATCAGTAGGCCTCATATTGCTACAGTAGCTAGACATACTGTATCAGCGATCCTATGGACTACTGATCTTTTTCTAGTAGTTTATGCAATAATCACACCCTGGAATGGCAAGCAATTCAGGCCACAGTAGGGTAAAAAGACTTAGGTATCATGTATCAGTAGGCCTCATATTGCTACACTACTGTAGCTAGACTTGCAACGTAGTGTACAGTATACATGTGTACATGGACTATTTCACTTGGGGTGGGCGATTAATCCACAATCTCTCCCGAAAGGCTGCAGTAGGCTTGCAACATACAGTATGCCTCCAATCATACACCGATTGTCAGCCAAATAAGCTACTACAGTAGGTTGGCTTTTACTTAGGGTCTCTAGCTTTTGACCACTTCAGTACTTGCAGCGATGACAAGAGAAACGATCAGTGCTTATGG
>NW_002060946.1:491561-493764 GCF_000150275.1 Trichoplax adhaerens
TTGAGTTTTTCTCAACAGATGATAGTTAATACTTTAGCTATGAAATCATTCAGATTATTCTGTACTACAAGTCTTGTTTTATCAAATGATGGACTCGCATTAGATATTAAAAAGAATACCGTGTTCATTTATTAATATATTTTAGTGCTTAGCAACAGGTGTACAAAAATTAATAAATTTAATTAACTACAGATAAATCTAAATCAGTCATAATCTAGCTCATTACAATGCGATCGAGATTAGATCATAGACATCTCTTACTTCATAAAATATAGTAAAATTTTTTAGAGAACAGTTACATGATGATGGATTGAAAATAATACCATACAAAAATCAATGCCTACCCTTTCTTTCGAATAGGTAGCTGTTACTTCTCAGTCCAACACTACGAAGATAAATATTATTAAAGGGATGTTATTAAGATTCATAAGCGTTCCTAGATACCCCAGAAAATGAGTACGAATATATCGTATTTCGCTGTTGACTTCTCTATATGAAACAGAAATCGAACTCCGAAAAACGATAGATCGCAAAGATGACCGAATGTCACATCTTGTTAATAAGAGGTAGCTCAGTTTACTTATAATACTATTTACGCTACTTGCGTAGTAATCATATTATTCATATCCATGATAGAAAAGGATGATTACAAAATAACTGAAAATTTTTTTATTTCCAGTAATTTTTCGTTGTTAAAAAAGTACATTACATGTTAACGGTATTGTGATACATAATAAATTACATTTCACTAAATGTTACAATTCTTCTTAAATAAATAAGAAATAGCATTTAATTGTATCTATTGCTCCTTTAAATTTTAGATGTTGTAAGCGCCTAAATATTTAGCAGGTATGAAAAGTGATGATTATATGAGTAATCACACTCTTCGTACGACTTTTAATATTACTGGATTTTCTGGTATAGCTGTAAAAATGACAATTGTCGGTAAAGGATTTTCAGTTTGATTAGCTACTTCGAACTTGACTTGTTGTAGTAATCGTACTAAAATTAGTTTTAAATTCATCATTCCAAGTCTATTGCCTATGCATTTACGAGGGCCATCACTAAATGGTAAAAAGTGACATGGATGACGTTTAGATTTCTGATCGGCTGAAAATCGCTGAGGATCGAATTTATCAGGATTTTCCCATATATCAGGATCTTCATGGATAGCTTTTACTGCAATTGCAATACCGACACCTTTTGGAAATTGTACGCCGTTAATAACACAATCGCTTTTAGCTTCACGTAAGTTAATGTATCCAGCTGAGAAGTAACGAAATGCTTCGTTAATCGTCATTTCTAAGTAGTCTAACTTTTGAATATCGTTATAGTTTAAATTATCTTCATCAGGACAATATTGATCAATCTCTTCAATGACTTTATCTTGTACATCAGGATTAGTAGCTAAAGCAAATGCTATGAAGGTTAAGCTAGAAGCTGTAGTATCATATCCTCCGATTAAAAAAGTAAGACAATGTTGTACAATATCGAAATCGCTTATTTTCTCTTTATGTTCTGCTTCGATTACTAACTTTAGCATATCAGTTCTAGTAGATAAACCTTGATCTAATTCTCTACGACGAGTTGTGACAATTTTCCTTAACATAGTGGCTAATTTTACGATGGCTTTGACCTGTTTATAGTTAAAAAGAACGCGAAGTGGTCTGGAAGCCTTTGGTAATGCAATAAATAACGCTGCAATTGGCTTTTTAAGCCCACCCATGAAGTTATTGATGTGAGTTTGTAATTCGATTTTCTTTTCTTCGTTAGGTTTAACACCAAATAGCGATGATAATGACATATCCATGGCGGTACTATAAAATAGTTCCCTCACGTTTACAGTATCATCGTCGTTATCGATTTTGTGTAAAACTTTCTCTAACAAATTGTTACTAGCTTCATTAGCGAAGTGAGACATGGCTTTTAACTTATTCGGAGAGAAAAGCGGAGTTAGACTTTCACGAGCATGCTTCCAAGTCACGTCGCGAGCATCAATTAAGCCTACGGGCCTATTCGAAGTTGGTACTAAATCGATTCTGTTAATAAAATTTTCGGATTGTTTAACTAGAATTTCATAAGCAATATCAGGATCGGCTACGTGGATTATCGGTTTTCGACCGTAGTATAATCCAAAAATCTTTCCATACTTTTTAACATGGTCAGTTAAACATAGATGCCTGCGAACATAAACGGTATCCCA
>NW_002060946.1:493814-667860 GCF_000150275.1 Trichoplax adhaerens
GAATGTTCACCATAACAGCTATAATCAGTTTCATTGATAAATTCATTATGTACATTAGGGTTACTAAATATTGCAAACACCATAAGGTCAGAGTACAAGTTGTGATGTCATAATTTTCAACGGAAATGTATGATAATTCTATACCGTACGGCATCATGATCGCTAATTTTTTCTTTATCTTAGGCTGCAAATATCAACTTCAATATATTACTCGGCGAGAGATCCTATTCCATCTCCCAAAGGAGATTATTACGATGCCTCTCAGCGATTTTTAAGCTACAAACTTGTTTATAAGTGATGAATAAGCTTAGTATCCAATAATTTTGTGGTGTTAAAATGAATAAACTGCAATTGATTTACCAAAATCGCACATGAAAATTTTTGTTATGCTCCGAATTTTTCATTTCTCGCTTACTTTGACTAT
Organism: Trichoplax adhaerens; assembly: GCF_000150275.1. Lineage (NCBI taxonomy): Eukaryota > Metazoa > Placozoa > Uniplacotomia > Trichoplacea > Trichoplacidae > Trichoplax > Trichoplax adhaerens. The sequence continues at coordinate 494,239 of NW_002060946.1, forward strand.
GAAAGTAATGCTAACATGTCTATAAGAACAATGCAGAAATACTATTTAACATTCCTGACGCCATTATCGGAATTGAGTTTTTCTCAACAGATGATAGTTAATACTTTAGCTATGAAATCATTCAGATTATTCTGTACTACAAGTCTTGTTTTATCAAATGATGGACTCGCATTAGATATTAAAAAGAATACCGTGTTCATTTATTAATATATTTTAGTGCTTAGCAACAGGTGTACAAAAATTAATAAATTTAATTAACTACAGATAAATCTAAATCAGTCATAATCTAGCTCATTACAATGCGATCGAGATTAGATCATAGACATCTCTTACTTCATAAAATATAGTAAAATTTTTTAGAGAACAGTTACATGATGATGGATTGAAAATAATACCATACAAAAATCAATGCCTACCCTTTCTTTCGAATAGGTAGCTGTTACTTCTCAGTCCAACACTACGAAGATAAATATTATTAAAGGGATGTTATTAAGATTCATAAGCGTTCCTAGATACCCCAGAAAATGAGTACGAATATATCGTATTTCGCTGTTGACTTCTCTATATGAAACAGAAATCGAACTCCGAAAAACGATAGATCGCAAAGATGACCGAATGTCACATCTTGTTAATAAGAGGTAGCTCAGTTTACTTATAATACTATTTACGCTACTTGCGTAGTAATCATATTATTCATATCCATGATAGAAAAGGATGATTACAAAATAACTGAAAATTTTTTTATTTCCAGTAATTTTTCGTTGTTAAAAAAGTACATTACATGTTAACGGTATTGTGATACATAATAAATTACATTTCACTAAATGTTACAATTCTTCTTAAATAAATAAGAAATAGCATTTAATTGTATCTATTGCTCCTTTAAATTTTAGATGTTGTAAGCGCCTAAATATTTAGCAGGTATGAAAAGTGATGATTATATGAGTAATCACACTCTTCGTACGACTTTTAATATTACTGGATTTTCTGGTATAGCTGTAAAAATGACAATTGTCGGTAAAGGATTTTCAGTTTGATTAGCTACTTCGAACTTGACTTGTTGTAGTAATCGTACTAAAATTAGTTTTAAATTCATCATTCCAAGTCTATTGCCTATGCATTTACGAGGGCCATCACTAAATGGTAAAAAGTGACATGGATGACGTTTAGATTTCTGATCGGCTGAAAATCGCTGAGGATCGAATTTATCAGGATTTTCCCATATATCAGGATCTTCATGGATAGCTTTTACTGCAATTGCAATACCGACACCTTTTGGAAATTGTACGCCGTTAATAACACAATCGCTTTTAGCTTCACGTAAGCTAATGTAGCCAGCTGAGAAGTAACGAAATGCTTCGTTAATCGTCATTTCTAAGTAGTCTAACTTTTGAATATCGTTATAGTTTAAATTATCTTCATCAGGACAATATTGATCAATCTCTTCAATGACTTTATCTTGTACATCAGGATTAGTAGCTAAAGCAAATGCTATGAAGGTCAAGTTAGAAGCTGTAGTATCATATCCTCCGATTAAAAAAGTAAAGCAATGTTGTACAATATCGAAATCGCTTATTTTCTCTTTATGTTCTGCTTCGATTACTAACTTTAGCATATCAGTTCTAGTAGATAAACCTTGATCTAATTCTCTACGACGAGCTGTGACAATTTCTCTTAGCATAGACGACGCTTTTATGATACCTTTGACTTGTTTATAAGCGATAAATAAGCTTAGGAATCTGTAAATATTTGGTAATGCAAAAAATAACACTGAAATTGGCCTTCTAATTCCACCCAAGAAGTTATTGATGTGAGTTTGTAATTCGATTTTCTTTTCTTCGTTAGGTTTAACACCAAATAGCGATGATAATGACATATCCATGGCGGTACTATAAAATAGTTCCCTCACGTTTATAGTATCATCGTCGTTATCGATTTTGTGTAAAACTTTCTCTAACAAATTGCTACTAGCTTCATTAGCGAAGTGAGACATGGCTTTTAACTTATTCGGAGAGAAAAGCGGAGTTAGACTTTCACGAGCATGCTTCCAAGTCACGTCGCGAGCATCAATTAAGCCTACGGGCTGTTTCGAAGTTGGTCCGAATTTAATTCTGTTAATAAAATTTTCGGATTGTTTAACTAGAATTTCATAAGCAATATCAGGATCGGCTACGTGGATTATCGGTTTTCGACCGTAGTATAATCCAAAAATCTTTCCATACTTTTTAACATGGTCAGTTAAACATAGATGCCTACGAGCATAAACGGTATCCCATAAATTACCGACGATAAACTTGGGTTTAGGACCAGGTATATTAATCTTATCAAAGTAGGAGTACGGTTTGAGATAGTAGAAATAGAAAATATAAGTAAAGAGTAAGACAGCAAAAGTCGAGGACAGAATGATAAAAGTTATATCCATATTTGCGAGATTTGACAAACGTATTATAACTGTAGATGTAATCAGCGTGCAACTACTGTAATAACTGTAGATGCAATGACCGTGCAACTACTCTAATAGTAATACAGTGCCTACCGCTTTATAAGCCCACCTGCGAAGATATATCCTTTTACGGGTATACTGTATGTTACATAAATATTATACAGGCATTTCAACAGAATACAGTATTACTGTAATAGTAATACAGTAGTTGCCGCTCTATAAGCCCACCTGCGGATATCCTTCTACGGGTATACTGTATGTTACATAAATATTATACTGGCATTTCAACGGAATACACAGTACTGTATAGTACACAGTGTACAGTGTGATTATTTTCGATGTCTCCTCTTCGTTAAAAAATCAAAGTTGTATTCCGTTGAAATTCCTGTATAGTATTTATATTTATATATACCCGTTAGATTGTATGATGTAATACCAGAAAACTTGTAATTATTGCGTTGGAAGTGTGAACGGCGTACGTATAGAAGCCGCCGCTTTTCAATACAATAAAGAGAGAGTAGAGTTAGTAGTTAGTTTTACAAGAACTTGAACGACGTGTTCAATTTCTTGCCTCGACTGTATGCTAAGTGAGAGTAGTTGCAAACTTTCAATACAGTTGTTAATATTAATTCTAGATAGTAATATACAACAAATGTAGTACAGTGGATAGTAACTACCGCACCAAGTGCGGGTAAAAGTAGCATTTCTGTTGCATGTCATCGCCCAAAAAGGGATAACTCCATCATAACTTCGACAGTGTGTACACTGTACTGTACAGCATAACACTACGTCATACATATAATATATGCATGCTCATATAAAGTGTTCATTTTATCAGAAAGTTAATCATTTAATGTAACCCAGTGAACTTCCTACTTTATGAGAGTTCAATATACAGTACAAGTACTCAGTGCGTCAAGTACAGTAGACGTGACATAAACATCATCAAGAGTATTGTAGGTCATTTGGTGCTCGAGCCTCGAGGTCTTTGCAAAAAAGGAGTAATTTATCCCGGCTTCGGAAGAGCCTAGCCAAAATAAACGAAAGTAGGTACAGTACAGTTATATTGCATGGATTCAAAGTGTATCTACAAATGAACGAGACTCAAATCAGACTTTTAAAGCGAAACACAGCAATCAATCATGCAATATTGGGAGATCTACCTATACTGCTCATGATTTATCATATCATAGTACAGTATAAATGGACGTACTAAAAACTGATTCATGAAACCGTTTACTGACAATAAAACGGTAAAGCAATAAAAACATAGAAAAAAAAGTAAATCACTGACGGTACATTAGCATCGCACCACTAAATATTGTTTGGGAGATATCACTTGACGCTTTTGACTCATACATTGGATAAATCAATCAATAATAACTAGTGTCCAGTACATTGTACCATAGACTTATACGGTTTCTAGAAATCCGTGATTGTACTTCAATGTTAGAGACTACATACTGCTTACGACTAACTTGGACACCTGACTAGTAGTATACTGTACTAGTTGAACGAAAAGCCATCAATTGATGTCTAATTCATTTGTCATCGAGTGGTACTATGTTTATTGTTGCTATTTTATCATTAGGGATAGTAGTATACGCGCATATACAGAATAAATGGTGTTCTACCAGCATGACAGGAAGTAGCATAAGAAGCATATCAGCAACACTCATATTATTCAGATTCTGGAATTGATAACGGACTACGTATGTCCACCAATGTCAAATCCTTTTCAAGCTTTACTATTGCAGTAATAACTTTATTCTTTTCCACTAAATGACTAAGAACATGAGTGACAGTTGATGGAAAATTACTTTATTGCGTCCTATGAACAATCTTCAGATATACCGGATTTTCTGGTACAACAGTAAATTGTATTACCGTTGGTAACGGGATCTCGGTCTCTTTAGCCACATCAAATTTCACTCGTTGTAATAATCTTGCTAAGATTAGTTTCATGTTCATCCAGCCCAATCTTATACCTATGCATTTTCGAGGGCCTTCGCTAAACGGTAGAAAATGACAAGGGTGACGATTAGCATTAGCTTCAGGTGAAAATCTCTCTGGATCAAATTTGTCTGGATTCTCCCATACATCAGGATCTTCATGAATAGCTTTAACAGCAATGGCAACACCAACACCTTTCGGAAATCTTACGCCGCGAATGGTGCAATCTTCCTTCGCTTCGCGAAGATTGATATAGCCAGGTGAGTAATAACGTAACGTTTCATTTAGTACCATGTCCATATAAGTTAACTTTTGAACATCGTTGTAAGTCAGATTGCTTACATCGGGGCAATGCTGGTCGATTTCTTCAATGAGCTTGTCTTGGACATCAGGATTAGTAGCTAAGGAAAATACGGCATAAGTCAAGGTAGCAGCAGTAGTGTCGTAACCACCAACCAAGAACGTAAAGCAATGTTGTACAATATCTCGATCGGTAATCTTGTCTTTATGTTCAGCCTCGATGACTAATTTGAGCATGTCAGTTCTAGTGGTAACGCCTTGCTGAAGTTCTTGACGACGCGTCTTGATAATTTGTTGCAAAATAGAATGCGTCTTGACAATACCAAATACTTGCTTACGAGCAAAAAAAACACTTAGCAAAATGAAAACTTTAGGTAGCGCAATCGACCAAGCAGAAAATGGGCGAGCAAGTCCTGTTATAAAGTCAGAAAAGCCTGCTTCGAATTCATCTCTTTTTTTTTCGTCTGCTTCGATACCAAACATGGACGTTAAAGACATTTCCATAGCGGTACTATAAAACAGCTTTTTCATATCCAATACAGCACTACGTAGTTCAGTATTCTCAAGTATTTTATTCAATAAATTGAAACCAGCATTATTTGCGAATTGAGACATCGCTTTTAGCTTAGTAGGAGAGAATAACGGTGTCAAGCTTGTTCGCGCATTTTTCCAATCCTCATCACGAGCTTCCATCAAGCCTACAGGTCTATCAAAGCTCGGCACCAAGTTAACTCGATTTAAAAATTTGTCTGATTGTTTTAGCAAAATCTCGCTTACAATATCGATATCAGCAACATGGATGATGGGAATCTGACCATAAAATAGCCCGACTACCTTGCCATATTTTTTAAAGTATTTATTTAAGCACCTATGACGATGGCCATAGCTGCTATCGAACAAGTTACCGAAAATATATTTAGGTTTAGGCCCTGGTATATTGAATTTGTCAAAGTAAGAGTATGGTTTCACATAGTAATGATAAATATAATATAAAAGAGAAGCAGTGGTAAAACCAAGTATCGTTGTGTAGACTGAATTATCCATTTTCCAATATTTTTTCAGTGTTGATGCAGCATACGATATGAACAACCGAACATTGATCGCATGAATTACCTTCAATCCTTTATAAGAGTAGCAAGCCTTGTACAGTGTAAATGTAGACCTTAATACACCTATCAGTGATTTAGTGTTAAGGCTCTTACTCTGTATGATAACATTCCGATGATGCAAACGTTGCCAAGGTTAATCCGAGAAAACTACTGGTGTAGCTGCAAGTCTGCAACCTTTCAATACCTTCTGTGTTTACAAATGTCCGACATGCAGATTGTTGAGCCTTATTCAACAAACAAGTCATGTGCAACACACACCCTCACGAGTCACGGTCAGTTGCTGTACTGTACTGTACAGTACAGTACAGCAATGTACTGTACAGTACAGCAACTGACCGTGACTCGTGAGGATGTGTGTACAGTGTACAGTATATGACATACAGTACTGTACTGTACTGTATAGACATCCCAGTACAGTATACTGTACTGTAGTACTGTACAGTACAGTACAGTACTGTAGAGTACAGTACTGTACAGTTGTGAAACAAGAATTTCTACAGTACTGTAGAGTGCAAATTCTACAGTACTGTAGAGTGCAAATTCTACAGTGTACAGTACAGTACAGTACGTTCGAATTCTACGGTACAGCACAGCTGAAACATCTCAACTTGTCAAGTGATAGTTCTACCAGGGGCTTGTAAGACAAGAATTATTTACTGTAGTCTTGCAAGTCTCCGGTTCTACTGTACAGTACAGTACCACCTGATTTTGTTACAGTATACAGAACAGTACTGAATGGCAACCTCAGATCTGTCTATCTAGTACAATACAGTACTGTACTAAACGAATGCATTGGGTAATGTGCTGTACTTTAATGAGGTGATTGAGCAATAAGATTGCTGATAATTCATTCAAATGCCGCAATGAACGCCTAAAAATTGATTGGAACACAAGACCTACAAGGTAAATGATAACGTATACAATTAAAAAGCAGCCCTAATAAAAGTGATATTAAATTGTATATCAAACTCATCAATAAATGTTTATCGTGTTTTACAACATTCGCAGGGAAACAACGTTGAAACTGATTGCAATATTGCCTCGGTTGATTCAAGCAGCGAACTGAATTGACTGGATTGAAAATATATAACATCGAAAATCTTATCTACTGTATACGAGTATACAGTTTATCACAGTCTAGCGGCCTTGACTAGTTTATAAGAGATTGGAATACAGCAAGCGTTGGATGCAATCCTGTACTGCACTACTAGAGTAGTAAAAGACTGACCTTATTGATTAGTTGTTATAACGTTGGTATAGGCTGAAGAGAGTAATCGATGCCTGTTTTGGATAATTTGAACGTCCGTGCTGTGACTGTTGTGGCCACTGTATCAGTTTCTGCATATTTTATTTATCGAAAGATCGTTGAACCGTTACATTATTTCGAGCAGATAGGAATTCCTGGTCCCACACCCGTAGCATTTCTTGGAAATCTTCCTGACTTGGAGGAGGGTATCCATCTCGCTCATGTTGCTCTAAAAGAGAAGTACGGTAAAGTCTTTGGATTAATCATTGGTAGAAAGCCGCAAATTGTAGTTTGTGACGTTAACATACTGCAAAAAATCCTAATCGAAAATTTTAATGGTTTCTGCAATAGAAGAGGATTTCAATTATTACCTTACGATAATTTAAAATATGGCGTAAATACATTACGTGATCGTGAATGGCGGCGTGTTCGCTCGATCTTGATGCCGGCCTTTACTTTAGAAAGTTGTGAAGAATTAGCCCCCATTATTGCAAAATCGTGTAACATACTTCTTATCAAGTTTCTACAGGCATCGTATACTGAACAAGCTCTGAATATCAGCAGTGCTATGAATCAATTTGCAACGGAAATCACGATGGTGACGTTATTTGGTCAACCTGGAAAGTTGCAAACTAGTGTAAATGTCAGACCAGACAAGTTAACCATTGCTATCAATTCTATCTTCCGTGTACCTCCTATGACAAGCTTGCTAATATTGGCCATACCACCGCTGTCGTCCTACTTGCTGAAGATAAATTCTACTGGTTTTCGCTACTTAGAGTCTGTCTGTTATCGAGCTATACGCCGAAAGCGTGAAAGGATTGCAGAGAAGATGGAATGCCAACGTGACCTATTGCAGCTAATGCTGGAAGCAGATCGTAATGGTAAACTAAATGACACTGATATTGCTAGCCAGTCATTAACATACCTATTGACTAGCTATCATCCGTTAAAGAACGGTTTATGCTTCCTTGTGTATTTGATTGCAACGCATAAAGAGGTTCAAAATAGACTTATTAGGGAAATTGATGAAAATTTGCCAAATCGGGAATTACCGACTCAGAAAGAAATATCAAAATTAGTATATCTAGATGCAGTTATCAAGGAAACATTAAGACTTTATCCTGCTACCTTTATTTATCATCGTGAAGCTGTTGAAGATTGCTCAATAAATGGATTTTTCTTTCCGAAAGAAGTAACGATTGCAATTCCAGTGTATGCAATACATCGTGATCCGGAAATATGGCCCAATCCTAGTAGTTTTAGACCGGAAAGATTTTTATCTGATGATGCAAATAGTGCAAGACACCCATGTAGCTACTTGCCGTTTGGTGTCGGAGCTAGAGCATGTATGGCTACTCATTTTGTTACAATGATCTTTAAGATGATGCTTGTAATAACACTGCGTAGTATCAAATTTAAAACTGTTGCTGAAACTGAAGTGCCATTGTCTACCACATCTTTAGCTAGTTTGCAACCGATGTATGATGTGTATCTTGGAATTGAAAGAAGAGTATATGTGGATTCGATTTGATCGTAATATTAGTCTCAGGATTGCTTTTAGTTCTGTAAAGCTGGCAAATAAGTAATATATTTATATTTGTGTACATGCTCTGTTAAATTTATACTAATCCATCCTTAAATAGTGACTATTTGGATTGTACTCTTGTAATAAAATAGGTTATTTTATACTGGCGTAGTTTGTTTTTTGTTTTTTAACTGATACTATCGGCTACCGCACACGTGCTGATGACAGTCACTATTTAGCTACCTATTGGATAATAATCTCTTAGTTCAATGAGCGTAGTAAAAGTTATGCCATCACCACACATGATTTATGCCTTTGCTACGCAGACATAGAATCATTACATATCCAATAGATAAGGATGACATCTCATCCTTACACTATCATTAATTCGCTAAATGTACAAATAATTCACGCGTCCAAGTATATAAATGTATATATACGCGTATTTATGTTTGTAGTTTCTACCAAACCAGCAACGCGTTTCATTGAATACTGTTATGTTTGTAGTTTACATAATTGCAAAATAGTTGGGATGAAAAATCAATAATTTTATTTTTAACGTAAAACCGCAAGGCACAGCAGCAAGTGCAATTGCTGCTGATCTTGCAAGATAGAAAAGCCACACTTATATACAGTAAGTATTATTAGCGTACGCGTATAACACACGTTTAATATATTATATATTATATATATAATATATCTACTCTATTTTATAAACGTCCAGTTGCATGTTGATGCAGCAAGAGATTAAGAATTTGGACTTTATTCTATAATGCTGATAGCTTAAATATCGCAGTACTACATCTAGTAATATAGGCATTTACATACTGGACTATAATAAGCCGTGCACAGCACACACTGTAAAGCAGTTAGTCAATACCGTTAAGAGCACGACTTACTATATTATTGTATATTGCAAATGGAGTAGATCACAGTAATTCCAGTTTTACTGCTAAGTGGGATTACCTGAGAGTGTAACAATGTGATATAGATGGTATTTTAACAATTAATTAGCTGATTCATGGCGATCATTTCACCTGAATTGTTTCATTTTTATATTTTATTTATAATTTGATGCCGTAAGAATTGCATTTACTTCATTAAAGTTTATCCAGATTGCAGAATAGAGACCGACAGAGACTTGACAGTACCGTAGTTGACAGTACCACGGTTGACAGTACCTCGGTTGACAGTACAGTACGTTTCCAACCTACTGTATTGAAGGCCAGTCAGTTGATACTGTACAGTGTACAGTACTGTACTGTACAGTGTGTACTGTATAGTACAGTATAATTCACTGTCACTTACAGTACAGTACAGTACTATACAGTATACTTTACAGTACAACGCACTGTATCTCGAGCACTTACGGTAGATTTGCCGCCAAGCACGAATGTCTATTGTTGATTTGTTGATGTGTGGATGACCGGCGACAGCACAGGTGCACTGGCAGGTCGCCTACGGAGTTACATAATCGCAACACGTACGTGTTAATTAATTGATGCGACAAACCGACAGCAAAACACTTTTGATTGCTGAGTTCCAAAACTCAAAATAAACGCAAATGGATGCATCGAATGGTTATTTGCCCAATCCAACGATGATGGTCATTGCTGTAACTGTTCTTCTTCTTGGCTTAGCTTATATCTATTTTGTAGCACCATTAGCTTTCTTTAAACGACTTGGAATCCCGGGTCCAAAGCCGACTTTGATGTTTGGTAATTTGTTACAAGTTGGTTCTGGAGAACATCTCCTTCATTTACAATGGTCTCAACAGTATGGTAAAATATTTGGTCTGTTGTTTGGTAGATTGCCGGTTATTTTTGTGGCAGATCCTGATATGATTAAGGCTATCACTGTTAAATATTCTCAAAATTTTATCGATCGATGGTCTATTTGTAAGCCTTCACCTCCGTTAGGATTAGGATTGTTCTCCTTGAATGGGCAAGCATGGAGAAGACTTCATAATATGCTGTTATCGGTTTTTAACGATGCTGAATTAAAATTAACCATGCCGTACATAACCAAATCGTCATCTACCCTTGTTAGGAAATTACATCAGTCGATTAATCATGGAAAAGTAATTGATTTATGGCAATATCTTAGCCCCTTCTCTATGGAAGTGATCTTGGCTACATCCTTTGGAATTAAAGTCTCATCACAAGAGAATCCAGACCAAATGACTCATCAAGCTCGTCAATTATACCGTAATTATAATTTCCGTAATTTAATGCTTGCTATATTGCCACCCACATTATGTAACTGGTTAGATCAACTTTTCAGCTGGAATAGAATTTCCTACTTAGAGCAAGTATTACGTAAAGCAGTCAAGGAAAGACGTCAGATGCTCAAGGAGGAACATAGTAAGACTTATCCTGATTTATTACAAGCCATGTTGAAGATTCAAGATGGTGATAGCTTGACTGATGATGAAGTAATTGGTCAATCAATACAATTTTTATTGACGGGTTGTGAGACAACAGCGAGTGCTCTAGCCTTTACTCTTTACCTATTGGCTATGAACCCTGATATTCAGAGGGAATTAAGAAGCGAAATTATGCAGCGCTATTCTATCAATGACATCATGACTTTGGATGGTGTCGCCAAGTTGAAATATTTAGATAGGGTCATTTCCGAATCTCTAAGAATGTATCCACCGACTTATTTTTACGTGCATCAGGCTAATGCTGAAACAATGATCAATGGCTATGTCTTTCCTAAGGGTGTTGGTGTAGCGATACCAGTTTATACAGTGCATCATGACCCTGAATTTTGGCCTGAACCAGACAACTTTAAGCCGGAAAGATTTGAAACCAACTTGAATAGTAAGCAGCATTCGCATAGCTATCTACCTTTTGGTTCAGGACCAAGAAGTTGTCTAGGAGCCAAATTCGCTTTACTACAGATCAAGATGGCTTTAATAAAGCTGTTGTTAACATTTCGATTCTATAAAATTGATCAAACTGAAATTCCTTTGCAAGTTAAGTGTGGTCTGGTACTTTCTCCAAAGAATGGCATCTATCTTGGAATTCACAAATTGTAGTATCGAACTCTTATACACGTATTAGCCTTTCCTGTAAGATACAGTATACGGGCTTAATGATATCTTGTGTTAATGGACAAATTCATTCCCCATGATCTAACAGTCTTATGTTCGTTACCTTCGTTTCGATAGATAGTTCTCCTGTCAATCTCAGCTTATTTTCAGCCATTTTTAGTTTTCACAGTTACCAGGTTGCGATTTTCGACGGTAATCTTCTATTATTTAATGAATTCATTCCTTCAACATGCCAATATATGCTGTAAAGATATGCCAGTCTTTTCTATCGTGTCGTAAGTAGATCTTGTTGATTTAAACGTTGAAAATATTAAACCTCGTAGATAATTTTTCGAATCTCGCTTCTGTAGAGAAATAGAGATAAATACTGAAAACACTGAATTTCGTTGATAATTTTTTTCGAATCTCGCGTCTGTAGAAAGATAGGGATATAAATTTCGTATTTATCTTAGTATTTATTGGTTGACTTGAAAATTTCAAAGTATTACACATCCGTAAATCCGAAAGGAAATATAATTTCAAAATGTATATGTAAGACATATTCCTCATTCCTTTCCTGTACTATGTATAATTTCAAACTATGGAATATCTAACTGGGTTTTGAGAATACAATTGTTTAATTAATCGCTTCTCCTTTATGCAATATGCCCGTAGGTTAGTGTTTTCCATCTCTTTATGCTTCTTATTTATCTTATTCAATGATTGAAAATAAGGTTAAGATTCCTATTTGTCGTATTATATTAACTAAACACATTTCGATTTACTTTCATTCGATGTAATACATTAATATTTCGCTTACTAATATTAATTTTCTCTGTTATATTTAAATGGTCTTACTGTGGGATATATATATACGCTTGCGAATATTCAACCTTAGGTTTGAGTCAATTTCACTCGTGTCCAATCGGAAGTTAACTTATAGCTGTAGTTATATTATCCTTCGATGATCGATTCCTGATATATTTATTATTCCTAATAGCTGTTTTACATATCTGTGTACCTACAATATTAATGAATTCGGAGCTGTTGCAGCCAGTAAATTAGTTGTCTTGTTTATTCTATTGTCTATCATGCTTTCTTGTAATATTTAATGATTATAATTCTTGAAGATAGCGAAATGAAAATTACTGAAGCATCACGGATAACACATGCCACTACTATAAGTGAACGAAAGTGTAGTTTTATATGGACTAAATCGAAGGCAGACCTTAATTAATTCTGGTGATATGAATGAGTAAAGATCCGTAGATTTATCAGTATAATTTTCAAACCGATCGTATGATTTTTATAGTATCAATGGAATTAATGACTACTAAATTATAGATTAAATTTATCATACTGACGTAGAGCCCTTAAGAGTCGCTAATATAAATACTAATCATGCTTGTGCTTTGCAAAGGATTTGCTAAAATCTTTTACTAGTGCCAGAATTAAGTTCACAATTACGGTTACAGAAACTATACAGTACATGAACTACTGTAAATTTACAATCTTATAGTAGCTCCAAGTATCATTACAGTGACTCATGCGGCATTAATTATTACTAAACGTCAATTCTCAAGTATACTTCGTTAACAAAAAAATTAATTTCATTGTCTATTTGGAGCAAAGCAAATTAAAACATATTTTTATTCCCACTAATGTATCAAGTGATACAAATAATAATTCAGTACCCAGATATACCAACTGGCCTCCAATTGGTCTTTAATGCGGTTTCAATAAATACCGTATAACATTAGCCTTACGCTAAAGTAAGGAACTTTACTGCATTTGTACTAGATTAGCGTAAAAAAAACACGGACTAGAATTGCTAACGGACAAAAAATGAGTAAATAGAAATTTTAAACAACGAAACTATTATAAAAATTATTTACTTTAGTCCGTATGAATTCATTGTATGACTTAAATAGCAAGAAGAAACATGGGCAAATAAAAATGCATCATTCATTGGTAGAGAAATTATTGCTGCTAATTGCTTCTATTAGGGACATAAAAGTTAGTTAGTATTCTTTTTAAGCCATGCATCAACAGTAGCTTCATTATCTGTAATCCATTTGATTCTATTTCTGATGGATTCTTGAGATTGATTAACCGCTGTAGCACCTGAACCGACATCAGGGTTGGCTTTAAAGAAATCTTGCACCTAATTTAAAATAAAATTTATACGATTTTACTCGAGGATATAACCATCAAACTGATAATACCGTATTATTTAAAATAAAATTATTAAACTGCGATTTTAATTTACCTGCTTCAATCTGAATTCAGAGGCCCATCTACCAGCAGTACTTCTGATTAATCTACCAAAGGAGAAGAAACTTCCACCATAGCTGTAAATGAATAAATAATATTAATAAATTTAATAAAAACCTCTGTCAATGTAGATAGAATGAATGTTTGTCCATTTGCAGAATTCTTTAAATAGATAAAATGTGAAATATGAGAAGAGATTGGTCATCAACTATCGATGAAGTAAAATCTTACGTTTTTCTTAAATAGGGCCAATTTTGACGAACAAAGTCCCATGCCAATGGTCTACCAACAATATTCGCAGAAATATAATCGATAACAATGGTCGTGTCTTGTGATCGGATTTTAGCCGGATTAATCGACCATTGCAAATATCTGTGTCCATAGATGAATAGTATTAGAGTAAATTCTAGCTGAATCTAACTCCGTTATTTACATCGATAAAGTTACGTATAATACTTTTTATGCATCTTTATTTTAATCAGTGATGACATATAGATCAAGGATTACAAATTTGAATTAGCTTCAATGGCTAAGCTCCATTATTGCTCAAATTTATACCTATTCAAAATCCATGGAGTGCTGGAATAAGATAGAGCATCTAATATTGTTCGTTTTTCTGAAGCAACATTGGTTTTATAGAAGTATTCATACAAGAAATCCCAATCACTAACATCTCCAGAAGCTATACCATATCGGTAAACGACAGCTTTCAAGTTAGGAGGGACTCTATTGTAATAACAAATAAAATTTAAATATTTAAATCGATTTTAAAATCTTACCTACAAGAATTTAGATTAGTTTTAACACTAGATGAGAGATAGACGTTCTTACGCATTGGCAGCAGAATTGCTCTTGAATGCTTGGAACATTCTAGTTGCATTATCGAGGCAAGGTTTATATCCAAGACCACATCCAATAGACATTACTCTTGTTCTCAGCAATCTGAATGTTGTTGATATAAATTTAAAATTCTAAAAAACCTGTATGTAATATGTCCATCTTGTGCTAGTAAGACCATTTTAATTTAATAATATTAAATAATTGAAGGAACTATGCATAGTAAAAATGGAATTAACGCGTTTCTTTTAAGATTATTGTAGTTTTCCTTATATTAAGTTGCCTACTTTTGTGTATGAGAGCCAACATCTTCGAAACGAATGGTATCTAACAATGGTTTTAGTTGTTGCAAATAATATTTCTAACAAAATTAGCGAAAAATTATTCAATGTCGCAACAGATTATTAATGCAAAATCTGCGTTTAAAATTCCTAAACTTTGCATAATCTAATTAAATTCAGATATACAGTATTGCCCATTTATTTATATGCCTATCTTTACCTGGAAACTGCCATAAGATTCTCTATATGAAATCATCGAACTTATTTCACCAAGTGCAGCGGTAGCAGTATACCAGGGGATATATGTTGTCTCCTTAGTGAGATATTTAGTAGTTCCCAAAGCAATATCATAGGTAGTCTGACCAACTCTAATGGTATTTAAAGTATAAATAACAAATAATCATAAAACAACTGTCGTATATGATATAAATTTAACGCGCTAGTTTACGATTTATTTAACCTGGCAAGATTGAAGGCATCGTCTATCAAACCACTGATGTCAGTTTTGGGAAATTCCTAAACAAGAAGTAAAATTTTTGAATTACTAAAAACTTAAGTTACAAAAATATGTAAAAAGCGCATTAATTGACTTACGTTTGGATTAGTTACTAAAGCACTAATAATTGCATTCCAATTAGAGGCTGGATAATTGACACGGTAGAAACCGAGTTGGCCAACATTAGCCTTGAGCCAAGTGCCGTCAGGCCAGGTTATTTGAGTATCTTTATTGATCGGAATTATAGAATGATTAAAATATTCAGAATAAACCATGTAGTAACAATTATAACAGCTAAATAAAGCTGGAAATAGAATATTGGCAAAGCATAAAGTACGATAGACATATTCAAATTGTTTTATTGCAATAATGATGTCAAGGTGAATAAAGCTATTTGTACAGTTGAGCTTAATTGCTACTTACTGGAATTCATTTTAAAAATCGTTGATTTAACAGTATTACGATCATCAGCAGTTATGTAAGTGATAGGGATATTCCACTTGTATCTATAAATATTTAATAACATAAACTTGAACTTTAGTATAATAAGTTGATCAAATACCTTTATTTAACTAGCATTAAAGTTGCCAGCGAGTGTTATATTCTAGTATATTTTTTATTTTATGGAGCAGGGTATCATGTATCGGTATTCAACTGTCAGAATCTTCACATGTAACTTAAATTCATGATGAAGTGGTTGGTGATTATAAAGTTAGTCACATATACTTAAATATGCAGTAACTACATAGAGCGAATATCTCATGTAGCAAGCTTCTACCCTAAGTCTAGGATAGAAATATGAATCTTACCCAAAAGGAGATTTAAATTTAGATGAAGCTGGATCAACATCTGGATTTTGAGTAGGATCTAACAAAAAGCGCCTTTGTGTAATGGTAGCTTTACCACCACTGACGTCGCCAACAGTTACTACTGGGTATCCCATTTGTAGTGTCCAAGTATCCATCACTTCAGTAACATTAATATTTCTTGTTGAAGCCTTTTAGATTATAACAATACAATATAAATCATACGAGTGAATTAATGGACCAGATCAAATATAGAATGAACTCTTTTTATAGATTTTACGCTAATTAAGCCGAAATTGGTTCAATTTTAAAGTAAATGTATAATATATATACATGATTTAAAATCTATAGGCGTAGGAATTTAATAGTTTTGTTAATAAAGATGTGAAATAATAAATAGAGTACCTCTGTTAGGGTTCGCCACAAGTCTCTGGTAACTGCATTTTTAAATTCGTATTTCTTCAAGTAATTCTACAATTATTGCGCAAGCATATAAAGGAATTCTGTCACGAATTGATGATGCCTTTCAAATGGAATATTACAATTAGTAAAATCAAAAATTTATTTACAGAAATGCCTTTTTGATAGTCTTCGTTGCCCATCATTTGTCTCATCATACTGATGATAGAAGCTCCCTATGAAATCATTCAAGTAGCTTAAGTTTCTTGAGTATGAATATACCTTACGTACAATGTTACTATGGAGAAATAAACAACTACTGAATTTAATATGCGTATTATATAAATTAACGTGTCATTGTCTACATTTTCGTATTGAACGTACAAAAAATGAAACTAAATTTACCAAATTTATAGAACATGATTAGCAATGATTTATATTCTACCTTAGAGTATGAAATTGCATCGAAAACCTCATTGATCTCATCGGGATGGTTAACAGTAACCTGAACAGGGTGAGATGTTACAAAAGCATCTAATCCAAAAGCCCTCTGGTAGTCAAGAGGAACAATTTGTGACATCTATAAAACAATTTATAGAAGAAAAACTATATTGGCTTTATGTTGAATAAATTTGTATTTATCACGACAAAATAATTTAACTTGATTGAATCTATAACATTGCTTATGTTTTTGTAGCACATCTATTCTAGATAAAAAAATATGGGTGATTTGTATTTCTACGTTGTTTGTACTAAAAATATCCTTTCATGCTTGATGTAAAGGCTTTACACATTTCACTAGTACTAATGCAGTCATGAAGTAAAAGTAAGAAAGTCTAATACCATCTCCCAATCAGGTTGGTATTCGTTAACTCCAAGATATTCTGTAAAGCTGGCGAAACCTTCATTTAGCCACAAGTCATCCCACCATCTCATGGTTACTAAGTTACCAAACCACTGTAAAGAATTAGAAGGTTATCAAATTCATAATTTATTGGATTAGCATGTATTGATTATGGATACATCTACGAAACAAACGGTAAGATTAAGAATAGCAATGCTATATAAATGAAATATGGTATACGCGTAAGTATGATTTCACGTAATTTAATTAGACTACTTACTGTACTAATAAATTTTAAGAAAGTCATCAGTGAACACTAACCATATGAGCTAATTCGTGAGAAACAACAACAGCTACACGTTGTTGATTGCCAGCAGCTGAGACCATTGGATCATATAACAAGGCAGTTTCACGATACAAGATGAGACCCCAATTTTCCATAGCACCAGCGGCAAAATCAGGAATAGCTACCATATCTATTGTACGATATTTTGATATATGAAAATTTTAGAACTTCATATGGTTGATTAGTAAAGATATTCCACTTAATAACCAAGCATCTAATGAAATTAGCTGAATATCACATCAATATAGTTTCTATCACTATTCAAACTTGCTCAATGAGATTATAATACCAAACAATGACAACATAACATTATTATATTAACTTGAGATAGAATAGTTAGTGTGAACAATGTAGCATTTAAGTTATATTTGATGAGTTGTTTGACTTATAAGATGTACAGATTATGTTTTAACGAGAAAAAACTGGGTATCTTTGATTAGATTTTGTTAAACTAATAGAATTTCTTAAGCAGTATAATTTTGAATTGTTTATAGTATGCAATTCAGGTATATATGCTCAAGCAATAAACACACTCGTAATCAGTTAGAGAAATAGAATCTTGCATGCCTTGTTTTGGCAGTGGATAGGGAACACCAAAGAAATCTTCAAAGTATTCAGTTATATTGACGCCTCCAATCAATGCAAATGAGCTTTGATTAATGGTATGAGGGGTAGACCAAACGCGAACCTGAAAGGTACCAATTAAATAATGCATTTTTTAGTAGCGAGATATATTTCATTGTAGTATAAGTTATGCTACAAGTTACAAATTTTGCTGTCTTCATAATTATATCAATTAGATCCATTATAACAACAAACATTTACCGGTAGGTTAGTTTTGGTTCTTAATTCTCTGAATTCGAAATCTGAGATTACGAAAGCCAGTAAGTAAGAACTCATTCGGAGGCTTCCTATAATCAAAAAAGGCAAATATATAATTGCTAAGCTGCGCAATTTTAAGTATAATTTGTGAGAATTAGTCAACATATTGCAATTGATATCGTATAATAGAAGCACTATTAAAGTAGTATCTCTATTTTATCCTGGTAATGTTTGTGGTAATAGGTATCTATGGAGTATTATACTATAGAAATGACTATAGTACGATATCTATGAAATTGAGGCGTAAGGACTAAAGTGCAGGGAGTATAATAGATACAGGTATTGTTGAGATTTATTTCATTTAATGTATGGTAGGCATGGTAAATCATTGCAGATTGTTGCAAAATTTAGTTCTTCACAATTTCAATTTAATTATATGTTGCTTCGAAAAAGGACTAGCAGTTAGTATAAATTCTTAACAAGAAACAAATCGACAGCAATAAAACACACTTATATCTAATGTATAAGAAATTTAAAATAATATTGCTATTAAAAACGATAACAATTTTGAGGCTAAAACAAAAATTATTAATAGTATGCTTTATAACGTTTGAAGATAGATTAAATTTTATAACTGTAAACAATTGCTCTTACTATCTTAGTAACATTGGATGATCGTGCTTCCTCTTACTTTGATAAGTTTTTGTAAGATATCCAGGTCGAGTAGCTGCTACCGATGTTAATTCTGGCATATTCCATAAAGCTCCATAATTATTGGGGACACTAATTGTGGCTGTAAACATTGCCTTCAATTCCGGCTCATCCAACAATGGTATGATCTTACGGGCATCAGTAGGTTGACATTGACTGGCTGCTAGCCATCTATGTGATATTGAATAATAATTAAAATTAAAATTTCGATCATAAATTCGTTTTTCCTATCACCCTATCCGTATAATTTGTTAGTCATTAAGGAATAATGATGCTTAAATCCACAGAGTCGCAATATTAATTATAGTTTCGATACAATGATGAGAGAAATCCAAGAGTCTTTCAATTAATAAGGAATTCTCATTATAATTCTATAATGACTAATCGTAATATGTAACACTCCAAATTGTAATAAGAGCCATGGGATTTATTATGTACCACTAAAAATAACTTTCGAATACTATATTAAATGCCTTATTTATTTAATCCTGCTTAAGTAATTGTGAATCAATCCAAAGAAATAACAACATACTAAATTATGTATCTTAAAAATTTTTCTGACGACAATATTTATCATTATAGAGTATAAGGATTGGTTTGTATAATTACAGTTTCTTATCGCACGTGAAGGATATCTACAAATGCTAGGTTTTCCTTGGTTAGATGGACGTTGTATTGGTTTTAAGACAGGATAGAATGAGGTAGAGAATTTCTGGGATGGAGTTTAAGACTCATTATTTGGAAAGTTTTCGAAGTCAAGATAGTGTTAAATTATTTTTGGGCTAGTAAATATTAATTAATACTAATTTGATATGATTTAAATTAAATAATTTTAAGGCATAATGTGTATGATTAGATTATGTAATGTAATTAGAATTCTTGAACATATTAAATATGATCGTTTTGTAAGCAATATGATTCATAACATAAGGCATGTATTTATCTTAGTAGCCGCCAAATACAATCATTACTTTCATTCCCGGCATGCTTAAAAGTTAAGTTTGCATTGCTACAGTTTCCATATGTCTAATTAACTATCGTACTATAATTGACCTTTTACCTTTATCAGTAATATGACATATGACAAATAGTTCGATTCTATAAAAAAAACTAAGCATTCTCTAGAAAAAAACAGTTACTGAGTAATTTTGTTAATCTAACTAATTAACGGTAACTAATTATGCAAATAGTCATATGTGCTGAGTGAGCACATCAAATGAGATTGGGCGATAACATTATATAAAATCAGTTATCGTACCCTAGACATGCAATTTATTGTCTGTAATAAGTAATTATGCCTTGATATGCAGCTTCTTAGCTACTATGACTTGAGACGTTTAAGAATCAATTACTATACCCACAGATATTGTTGTTTCTGATAAAATTGATCGTTCTCTAAAGTTATTGTTATGAACTTACTTATTAGTACCGTCCGGTTTGGTATAAGAACTCTTGTAAAGACCGTTAAGAACGGTTGATAATGGAGCTTTAAAGTCAAATCGGACATAATAAGTACCAGCTCCTACAGCATTGTTTAATGCAACATAGTAATAGTCATTAGGTTTAAAGCCTTTGTGTTCTTTAATAGATAGCTTATTCTGTAAAGCTTGATCAGTAGCAACTTGAGGTGTTGTAGTTATTTCCATATCCTTGATGTGAAAAATAAAAATGTCGGTTTGTGATGTAACATTCAATTCAGCGACATTACTACCAGTAAAAGTTAAGGCAGTCATGTCGATTTCTAAGGTGAACCAATATTGGATTGGAATGACATTCTTTGGCAAGCGAATATTATTCACTGCTGCGTAAGGCGATATAGGCTTTGCTGTTGTAGGTTTAGCAGTAGCACCTTTCGTTGTTGGAGCCATCGTTGTCGGAGCCATAGTAGTAACAGCTTCAGTGCTTCCATGGCCGCTAGTTTGATTTCCTTGAGATAACACTCCAGCCAAAACACCTACAAGAACAATTACACCTATAACAATTATAGCTAGAATAAGTGCCTTCTTCTTGGATATAAAGTATCCATTAGGCTGCTTAGTTTGTGTTTCGAAATCTCCTTTTTCGTCAGTTGCCATGCTTTCTTACTATGCCACAAGAACAAATTGCACCTTGTCTTTATGGTTTAATCAAGAGCTAAAAAAGTTACAAGCACACTGCGCTACCCACAGTAACAGATTGTTAATGCTCTTTGTCGTAACCTTAAATATCGTATATTACCAACTGTTCACTATTTAATTATTAGAAATCATCTTTAACGTATTTAACACGTGATTTAGCAAAATGTGTATTTTAGACGAACATCAACAGATGGTAGAAAGTTAAAGTGGAAATTTTAATATCATAACCAGATAGTTAGAACTAGAGAAATGTATTTCACAAGTCACATGATATATTTGATCGCTAACGATTGTCACATATGAGTAGGAATTGTTGACTTTGTTTAGTTTCCTCTTTACTGCAGCTAGCCAATAGGTTATGAGCTTGATAGACTGAGCATATCGTAATTAGGTAAATATAAAGTGATTCATTATTACAGGAATGTACATCAAGCAGCGACTAGGTGTGGTATAAGTGATAAATATACAACGCATTTTTTTGTTTTATTCGAAATTGCATTTACTTCTAGTGAATCATGGTGAGCACATGGAATTAATATCCTGTTCTAGGTGCTATCAGTTATTGCGATATTTCCAATAGATTTTTTCCATTAGTAGAAATCCCTGTCTATGAAGCTAAGTTAGGCATCTTACAAGAAAGGCTTATATGGATAAATGGAGTAGATTATTACCATAGGTTAGCTAAAGTAACAAATTGATATCATAAGCGATATAAAATGGGTATGGTATGAAAATCCGTGAAAGACAAACTTACAATAAAAGCATCATTGCAATCGTATTTGCATATCAGTATGATAACGTTTTGTATCTAAAAGTTAACATATGTCACGTATACTATTCTGTATTGAGATTCTCTTCTTGGAAAGACCTTAAAATCGATATTGGTAATGAGACAGTAGAAAATTTTAAGTCCTGCTTTATTTTATGAAAATAGCCAAATAAGTGATCTATAGCATTTGGTCAAAAAATAAAATCGCGCCCGAACAATAAAGTTCTAAAATGCGATCACATAAAATATCTAGCAAAATTATGTTTCAGGTGTGATTATAACCAACACCGTACTAATTTTCATAAGTAAAGTAGGGTAGTCTTGAATTGCTACAAATTGCTATTATCGTAACTTACGATAATAATAGACATTTCGATAAGATGGCCTTTAGCAAACAAATAAACTGATGTTGTTGAATATTATTTACATGATCTACGTTGCATATAGAGCTTTTATAGGACGACTTGATAAATACTTTCTAAAATTCTTGAAGTTGTACAACCGAATGTAAATTCAAAATATTATGTGATTACGATCTAACCAATAACATAATCACGATAATTTCTATTTCAGCGAAAAGGTGATGATACGAAGATCGAAGTGTATATCATCATATCGATATACAGCATTAAAAGTTAGTAACTGTTAATTTAATTTCAATTCATTTAATCTAATTTGAAAGGTAGACTATAATATATATAATTAATTTATTTACGTTAGACTAGACAGGCAAGGCCGTTAGAGGCTTGTAGTTTAATAATAATTCATGAAGTGCAATTCTTGATTATGACTGAATTTGAACCATTAAAAATATTTTAACAACCCATTGATTAAGATGATAGAAAATTCTTATTATGTTTGGATGTCAGTTATTCTATGCATAAAAGTTAGGAAATTTTAATACCTAAATTAATAGTTCCATTGTGTATCGAACTGATTATTAAATCAACCTTAGCCAGGACTTTGGCTTCGATTGCATCATAATGTGTCATATTCATGTTTATATAAAGTAATTTTATGAAGTGACTCTTGATAATTATAATATGCTACATAATATGATTTTATCGGAAAAATTACAGATAGCTGAGAGAGATATCTTTCATGGCAAATCTTGCAGAGATTGAGATCTTGCACAGTATATTATAATGATGGAAAAAAATCTTCAGAAGATAACAAATTACTACTCTACTGTTGCGATATACTCAGCTATGAGCTATTTTGAGTTACCTAGCAATCTACCCAATCGAAGGTTGTACAGCATTCCTACTCAGCTATATTTGATTATTCTATCGCTTCTTTATGTATATGTAGCACATATAAATGGATATATGCATCATGCACTAGCTGCAGTTTATTCCTAGATAAATAAATTTCATTCTCTGATAGTCAGAACTTTTGATGTCATTTCAGAGCTATCGATTATACTGCTAGCCATTAGTCTTTACATAGTTTATCCACTTCCTAGAGGATGGATTAATTCCTCTCGTAATTGTCATCTTGCCTTATGGTACAATTCATATTGTCAGACATATTGTATGCAAAATTTTTTCACATTTTAAATTTTGTACTGTCTAAATTGTAAGATAAGTAGCTTATACTATAGCACAGTAGAGATCTAAGTGTTCTTAGAATCTGAATTCTGCTATCGTATCGGTGACAATAATTATAATTTAATTGCTCTATGTATTAATTAGCCGTCGTAGAATATAGCATAGTATCTATACGCAGATCACTAATATTACTTGATCGCATCCAATAGCATTGGATCAAGTACCAGGTCGGGAATCCTTTGTGTTATACTGTATTAATTGATCAAAGACGCATTCTTGTAGGACACAGTACTTACCGTAGCTGTAAGATAATTGCATTCGATTAGCGCTATAATGGCGTAGGTTTATAATTACGCCACATCATATTTGATTACTAAATCTTTATGGTCTTTAAGGCGTAGGTGTTGAACCCTGGTGCTGCCTGATACTACGTATTTTGTTCCGGAACCGGAATGTAAACAGGTTACACAGATCCTGCAATAGGCCACCAGAAAAATAACCTCCTATTACATTACTCCCTGATCATGAAATGTAAACAGGCTATGCAAACGCTCCTATGAGCTACTAGAAAAAAACGAGATCAATGCACAATACTATGTAGAAGTGACTGCCTATAGTAAAATACATCTATAACTCTACAACATAGGGAATCGAGCATAGGCCTTCGACGTTAATTCGTAGTATTCCTCTATTTAATAATCATTCTCATTTACTGTCCCTAAATAAAATCTTGTATTATAACAATACAAAAATCACGTTAATAGTTTTCAAATGCATATCATAAATACTGAGTAATTTCATAAATATTTCACTGCTGGAGCGTGAATCAATGAATTAATTTTATTATTAATGGTGGTTAGGATCATCACGTCAAGATCTACAAATGTCGCTATGGTCCTATATGACCCCTTGTCCGTCTCTCGTACATGGTACACTATCCTACTTTAATAACCCATATATGGCACTTTACCTTACTCTACACTATAGTAAGGTAATCCAGTGGAAGTCTGTAGCCATGGGGATTCGAGATACCCATAGTCTGCCAGTATCGTCTTCCATCTACTACTCCCAACATGTCAACAACCTGGTGGAGCGATGAATGGAGCAAATTTATCGAGTGCTATCGTCATAGTAATCATGAATTGAGTTTCGATCCATCTAAGGTATGTCTATATATAATATGATTAAGTCTATCGCTTTTATAAGGGTAACAACAGTCACTATTTTGCTAATGTCTCTCCTCATTGACTCGATCGCATTGAATGCATGGATGCCGTAGGTGACATTGGAAATTGTACAGTCAATCGAGAATGACAACTCCACTGACAGCCTTACTTTGGTCTTAACGACTATATGTCAATTAATGATGAGCTTTAAAGCTGAAAAAAAGGCCATAATTGAGCTAAGGTTTATACTAGATTGGATAACGATAATAATTTGGCTAGATTTATTTCTAAATAACGTTGTCTTAAATGTAGAAATCTATGCAATCGTATTCCAAAATGGTGCTCAGCTGGTTGTTTCTATCGGACGATTCACTCTTTATTGGATGAGCAATTGTATTGGAGTCAAGAATCACATTATGCGGTATAAAATTACTGAGGTACTGTAATATTTCAATAGTTGCGTTAAGTAACATGAGATATTTCTCACCCTATGGACAGAAAACGCTGACAGACGTGGTACAGTGTATTATAGTCAGTGATAACGCATCGGAATGGCTGTTGGAAGAGCCACCTAATTCACATGATAATCAACATCAAAATGATCTACTAATGTTTTGTGCCAATCTAATAAGGGAATTACATCTGATAAAGTTAAAAGATGAAAATGATGGTGAGAAGATACTATATTCGGATAATTGTATAAATGCAATGTGATACTACTACAATTATTTAGTACAACAAATAGCTTAAAACCTGATATCGCTTGTGTAGTACTAAATCCTAGAGACGTTGAACTATATAACACCAAAGCCTACTTCAGCATACACATTTTGGCATCCTTATTACGTTGTGGAATTACGAAATCTGATAACTGCGAAGGGGAAGGAAATAACTGTACTCTTGTTTGGTCGTTAGTTAGAAAGATTGCCTGCTCTGCTTTCATATTCTTTGCAGCATGTCATAGTAATGAGGTCAATTATGCAAATAAGAATCTACCATGGATTACACCTGAAGCAATTGAATATATTGATGGTAAGAAAGTAATCCTGCAGTAGTGTAATTTTTTCACGTTTAGGTGAAAACAAGTGCAAAGGACGGTCATAACAGCTCTAAGTATTTCTAATACATTCATTTACTACTGCGAAATGTTTCAGTTTCATCTACATGCTTATAACCATGACTTTTTATGTACTACCTCTTTAATTATGATTTTAGATTTAATATCCGCCCTGCTACGGACGTGTAATCTTAATAATGTTACGTCCTTATTAACTGGAGTAAATCGTTCGGAAAGAACTGCTAATAAAGGTAAGGATAAAATCTGAATAGTACATCAGAAGCGATCATTTGTCTCATAGTCATAAATTAAAAATTTTTACTGCAAATTAGGAAATTTTATCAATCGTTATCCAGATGGCTTCTTATCATTAATTATGAAAGAAATGCAGCCCTATATATGCCATTCTAACTGGAAATTATATCCAATAGCGAAATATTGTCTAGCTTGGATAATTTCTAACGTTAAGGCAAGGCAAAAATTATTCATTTACGTAAATCTTTATCCTTTTATATGTCAACGTACTAACTAAGAATCCTTTCTTTCAGCATCCACATTTAAATAATCACCTAGACTCTTGCCTTCCTACAATTTTAACTCTAATTGATGATCATCAGGTATCGCTTACTCCATGTTTCACATTTGTGATAAAGGTTGCAAATAAACTTGTAATGCAAATAACCATGTAACATTGCCTATGGATTAAGTTATGTCGTTAAGCTGTATCCTATCTATTAATAGGTTGAGAATAAGATAATAAGCATCAAGTGCCTGAAACATGTTATTGACAATGTGGTAAAAAGACTATTCCACTACCAGTTTATTAATCACGAAAGCATTTTATAAGTTTACCTATTATATATTTGAATACCATGTAGGATGCTTCCGAGCTGAAACGATATGAACGAGCAAGTGTTATTTACCATGTCAGTCTATCAAAAAATAATACCTGACATATTTAGTCATTGTATTTCGTAAATAATATATTGTATTATCGTGTATTACACGTCATAGTTAGCAGTTAGCGTCGACTTGAAATATTGTCCAATTTTTTTTGTGTTATCACAGGCACTATCGCAACAACTATATCTAAGAGAACCAACGCTGATACCTGTTCTTCATTCATGCTTGCTAAGTATCCTTGAAGTGATAGAAAAATCCCCAAGGGATTATAGAAATGCTCCTCGGAAGGTATTTGAGCCCTCTCAATTACTATCATATTAGCAAAGAAAATTGATTTAAATGAATTATTTCACATATTTCAGTTCGATAATTTCGATAAAATTATATCTACCGTATTAAATTCAATGGAGTTTGAAAGCGAAATAGCACTTCGTAAGGTAGGTCTCCTACATCATTGAGGTACCTTTTTAATTTATTGAAACATATAGTGCTCTGTATGAATAGAATTCTAATGTTGTTTAGGCTTATGCACAAAACTTGTACAAGTTTATCGAACATATGGGGATTTCGATAGTAAAGCACATCAACGTTAGTGACAAATGATTTATGTTTTGCTTTCCCGTACATACTGTATCAGGTATGAGCATCGGTAATCTTGTAAATTTTCAGAAAATATTGTCGGTCCTGATATCATACTTGGAAGTCTATGATGGGCCTACTGAGCATATCCGATTTCTAATCCTTAAAGCTTTAAAGTACCTTATCATAGAAGCATGGCCTAGGTATTCCCTTATCTTGACAATGTTTTATTGTTAACTGAAATAACATTACAATTTCTGATAAAAGAGCAAACCTAAACTTGCCGCCTTGCCGTTTTTTCGCAACTGTTTTGTAGAATTCCAGCTCATTTCGGAAAGATTTTTAAATCTTTATCACGATTGTTAATAGACGTTCGTGGTATTTCCGCGACTACAACTACTCCTATAGAAGGTTTGTCGTGCTAACCCTTGAAAGAGTATTTTCGTTTTGCGAGGTATAAAAGTGTCTGCTATACTAACATAATATAATCTTTGCGCTGTGTACTGGTATAATTCTGGAAAATATGCAAACTAGTTGAAAATAAACTATTTCATGACACCGTCCAAACGATGAAATTACTAAGCAAGTGTTGCCCGCAATTGTTTAAGGTATGACGACGTTTACGGCCAGTATCATAGCACACTGTAAATACCGATGCGTGCTAACTATTACCTTGCTAGAGAAACGTTTTGCAGTACTTCATTTTAACGTTACTACTGCCAATTATTCGAATCTTCAACCTATTCTCAATTGTAACTTCATTGACTTCAAGGAATATATGCAAAGTATACGATCACTCAACATTCCGCCACTCGATGAATTTATCTCTCTGTACGAAAAAGTACATTCAGAGATCATTGAAATCGTAGATTTTATTAAAGGTATGCATAATATTAATTTATAAGGAGACAAAGTTATCATGAATTTCTTGCATTGCATTAAGACTTACGACTACCCTGTGCTGATTTAATGTTGAAGTAGTATACAGTAATGATCATATTTAGAGGTAAATGAGGCTCGGTCAAAGAGATAATCCAGCCTTTCTTTTGTTACAGATTCACCAGATGCCATTACAGCCCTACGATTAGCTCTTTCTTAATCATATTCCTTGTTTTGATTAGTAGCTATCACTCCTGGTTGAATTAACTCATTGCACTGTACGATAAGGTTACGATCATGTAAAGATTTATTATAGGTGTATGATAGCGAGGGTATCCTTGATAGGATTGTAAAGATCGTCACATGCACGGTCAAAGTTTATTTCCTACTATAAATCAATACATTTCTCGTAACTGTATTTTATATCAAGTTTGGAATAGCATAACGTTATTATCCGCTCAATCTAGAAGATATTTGCAATGCTGTATTATAGAGTAACGTGTACAAAGGATATACTCACACCAATAATTGCAAACATACAACATTAAGTTTATATGAGATAATTTACAAGTAGCTAAATTTTTTAGTGATTTATACATAAAATAACAATGTTAAATTTGTTCAGCAGCTATCAAGAACTGTCAATACTTTGAGTTATTGCAAATAGACTCCGATTTATCCATTTAACGATGCCAATAACATATAACTGATGCTGTTAACCGTTTTCATGATTAATAAAATTACTGATTGACACCCAATTATTACTTTAAGGAATCCTTGATAATATCGTTGATTTTTTCAGGACTATTCTTTAAACCAAAGAAGACACTGTTAACTCCACTATTCCAATATTCTTTGAGCTTCTCTGTAGCCACATTATCCTGTAAAGGAACGAGTACTGTCCATTAGTCATAGCGCCATATAATACTATAGGTGAACAAGTTTTGCATTTAGCTCACGTTTACAATGTAACTGTGCCCATCATCTGCATTATAATTTCACAATGAAGAAACTTTAACAGCTATATATTTTACATGAATACATAGTACATGGTACACAGTAATCATCCTGATTAAAGTAAAGCTAGGTCCTATATACCGTATATTAAAATACAGTATCATCGTCTAAGCTACTGGTACTGGGTAATGGTCTAGCCACTTAAGGTTAATACAAGCATATACTGTACAGTAGTAGGAAATACTGCTAGTATCAGATATAAAAGTTAGGCAGCTCAAGATCCGTTTGCTGTAGATAGTCCCTAATCTGTCTTCAATTCGTCGCAATAGTGTGGAATTGCTAACTATCGATACAAATACATTTAAAACTAGTTCAACTTTGCTAGTATCAGATCTAGTGTTAATATCTAGGTATTGCGTCTGAAGATGTATACGTAAATAATCTTGACAATATAATTGTACACATCGCCTGCATTCTAGTTTACGAGAAAGATTCAATTCATCGTAACAGTATACTGTAGAGTTGCTAGCTAACGACACAAAAACGTTCAAAACTAGTTGAACTTTGTTAGCATCAGATCTGGTATAAGTACTGTATAAGTATGTTAAAATATCGATGTCTAGGCCAGTGGATAGAAGCCTGATTACTTCAAGCTACTACCATACCGTATGGGAGGAGATCTTATTTGCTAGGATGATGAGAGAGAGGAGTTTGATTAGACAGCTCTATTTACTGTCGGCAGTGTATCATCTGTCTTCAATACGTCGTAATAGCGCGGAATAACTTTATAACTAGTTAATCTTTGATAGGGTGAGATCTAGCATACGATCTCGTTCTAGCTGGAAATGAATAGTGGCATTTATCGCAAAAATATGGACCCTCAAACTGTAGGTAAACAACATCTCACAAGACCAACTATCATCCTGGTATGATCAACGATTTAACCCAATGTTTCAATTACTTACTCTTAAATTAGATAATCTGTCCTCAGCTGCCATTTTCTCCGCTTGATTCAATTGGGGTAAAAAGGTTGCTTTGACTTTATTATAAACTTCACCGCTGTTATTGGTAGAATTGCTCCATAATCCTTCCACAACAGTCAAGTAGACTGCACCTACTCCAATACCCACTTTGAAGGCAAATTTAGCAAGTCTAAATGATCGACTTCCACTCGACGCCATCGATTTATGTCTGTTTAATTACAAGCTGTCTTCAATAACCGATCTCTCACTGAATTCCGATAATAGAATAGCGTAAAAACTACTCTTTAAGGAGATCAATCTAACCACAAGGAACTTACCTCCCTACAGGAGTACTATTTTCATCCAATATGGGGATGCCTTTAACTTAAATGTTGCAGGAACAGTTAGAGAGTTGATCAATTTGAGTAGTAGCCAATAATCGCACTGATGATGCTATAGTACTCGCTATAACTTCGAGTCAAGAATGTAGCACAATACTATCCATAGTATAGCTGTCGGCTCCGGTAATCATTTTTTCAACGGTGCCAGAGAGGCTATGCCGCTGTCTGTTCCGTCTGTTACATGACGTAACCATGCTGCAGATCACAGCGTCTGCGCAGTAAAAGAGCGAAATTTTAATGTTTTCGCTCCAATATGGCGTTGAATTTTAATTTTGGGATTTGTATGCATTCATCCAACAGTAAATCACCAAAAAAATTCGCACTCTTATATTGCCGGTGAAATTGATTAACTACCGTACTATATATCAGGTATATACTGTTTAAGATGGCCGTATTACTATAGTGTACTATAGTTGATTCATTATATGCTTTCTTTTGCTATGCTACTATACTGTATGATAAGATATTGCCTGCTCTACCTGTGATATACTGTAGAATTATAGGTATTAGCTGCTTCTTTACTGAATAAATAAATAATAATTACTACTAGATTATAGGGATATACATAATAAGATTATGCCTGCTGTACCTGTGATATACTGTAAAATTACAGATATTAACCGCTTCTTTACTAAATAAGCAATGATTGCCACTAAATGATAGGGATATACATAATAATAAGATTATACCGATAAATAAGAGCATATAAGCGCAATCATAATTGCATATTTGCATCTGTTACATTTTGGACAAGCATTTTAGTGCTAAGGACCTTATGCACATACAACAAGAACGCTTTTGCAAATGGGAGAATATGCTGATTACATATTGCGTATAGCTACTGTGCTTAGTTTGAATACTGTAGGCAAAAAAAATTGAGAAAGTTCCTTTTTTTTGAGACAGTGAATGTTATAAGAGCCTTAAATAGTAAATCATATAATTGTACTATAATATTACAATAAAGCTTTTGAAAATGAGAGAATATACCGATTACATAATTGTATCTGTTGTGCTTTGGGTGAGTATTTGAATACTGCACGCAAAGAATATAAGAAAATTCCCCTGTTTGTAATAGTAAATGTTATACAGGTCGTATACATATGCATTATTATGCAACGGCGCCTCATTAACGTCTCTAAAAATATTGAAATTTGCTGATGATGCCTTCACAGTCATCATCTTTTGGATCAGCATTTTGGTACAATACTTGAAGAATATGAGCAATGGTCACTATCGTAACAATAAATGTTATAAGAACCTTCTGGGTATGTACAGTATATTATTAATTTATATTATATTTGTAATGTAACATTACAATAATGCCCCTGAAGTATGAGAATATGCCGCTCTACACATATGAATGAGCTGTTAGTAATACTCTACTAACCGCCACAATAGATCAAATAGTCGTTAGTTTTCCTACTCACAGACCATGTTTATATCATTCATTTATTCAATTATTTGTTCTGATATCTCTATAAATCTGTCATCATTGCACATATACATATAATTGACTAATTGACCTAGTTCACCGAAAGAATCAGAGCGATGTGTATGATCGAGATGGGAGCTATTGTACTGCAGATAGTAGTCCATAATTAGTAGAAATCTATGTTATCATATACCACTGACTACCAACTGTTTGGTCCAGTGGTAAAATCTATTAATTCTACTGGGTATTCTGCTTTAAAGCCGCTAGAAAACTATTTGTTAGCAACTTTCCAGAATAGAGTTAACTAGGCGATATCGACTAGATCAGCGACTCTTTGCAAAAATTAAAAGTGACAACACCATTTATGGTACAATAATGCTCAATGTTGGCATTAATAAGGTCCTTAACGTAGACCCAATTTAGACTGCTACACTGTGCCATCACAAGCCACCAAGTTACAAACTTCATTCTAACCTTACTCAGTAACACTAATTTAGATATAGTAACGAAAATACCTGCCTATATATGGTATTACGGTTTAAGATCCCTATAAAGGAATATAATCCTTTAAAATTTTGTTGCAAATAGCAATCCAGCGTAGCTACTGCCAACCAGTACAGTATAATCAAATTAGTCGACTTCCTAAAATAAAGAAATTCTCCATATAGCAATGCTATAACTTTTCATTTTTACTATCGTGAATGTCAATACAGGGTACTCCTAGAATGCTATATTACGATAGCAACGAGATGACGGGATGTTATGAAAAAAACGCATATAAGTAGTTTATCAATTCTTCTTTACGTCTTATTAATTGACGCTCAGCCATGGCAAAAATTTGGCTTTCAAGTAATCTAATCCTATCGTTGCTGCTAGAGTTTCTTTTAGTAGGTTATCAAATACAAAATACAAATGGAGCGATATCATCTCAGGGAATCAATAATCGGGCACTATCACACAATCAAACATTGTCACCGTCAATTAGCTGGAATAAGTTAAAATTTCGCTTCGTTCGATGCCGACATGATCCTAGTAAGCAATATTGTTCAAACTACGCAATAATGCTGGTTAATAATTTCCCAAACGACGGCAAAATGGCTGCCAATGTCCTCAAGCTCTATAATAAATTAGTCCACAATGGATTTCGTTCCAGTAATATTCGAGTCTTTTATGGCAATGGTAGCATACCTATAGAATATTGTAAGTTACAGCTAGAATTCAAGAAATACACTTGTAATATATGAATTTAATTATGTAATTTGCTTATCGAAACAGTAGCACTAGTGTATTACCTGAAATAACAAGGTTTGTAATGATTACATATTATTTCGTCTATGCTACTGATAAACGCTGTTGATTTATAGTAAGGTAGATAAAGTCTAAAGATTTGGTCAATGTAAGAGAATCATATAATATATCACTAGAAATTAATTCTACTTTATTAATCACATCTAGCAACCACAGTTTGCAAATTAGCTAGGTATTAATTTAAAGAAAAAGATTGATGAATCATATCCCTTGCAGATGTAGCATATCGTCAGAATCGACACTAAATGCTATATTTAAGATAAAATTTTATACCAATCTCCGAGATCTCAATCATTTAATTTAATGTTTACTCTTTAGCTGATATTCCAACCTTTGGAAATATGCGATTATATCCAGCAACCTCAACTTATAAGCGTCCATTTCTCCGTTTGATAAAACAAATGTGTAGTTGTAAGATTCGATCAGGCCTTATTTACGTTAGCAATCCCACCTCAAAAGACGGTAGCATTTTGCTACCAAAGCCATCAGACAAACAAACTATTGCAGGGAAAATGAGACGCGTTAAACTTTCAGCTAATGCATTTGGAGTTGCCCTCCTTGATTGCCAAGCCAAAGATATGCATATTATTGCCGATCAAAGATTAAAAATTCCGGACGTTGTCCATGAAGAATACTATGAAAGGAATAACACACGATTTTATAATGTGACTTACATTGGTTCCTTGTATTATAATGAAGATTGTGTTCGAGGCGATATGACAAAAAGACTGATCAAAGTTGACTGGAGATATTGCAACGATCAAGTAGTTAAGGTAAATAATTTCAAACCGAAATTCCAGAATTGATCTTAAAGAAATTATATCTAACACAATTAAATAACGTGGCACACTTTTGATTTAGTTTATGAAAAATCCCATGTATAGCCTGAGAGATAAATGCCAGCCGGCAATTTATCGAGATTGGAGGAGGAAAATTCCAAACAGAACTCTCTTTGGCTCCCGTTGTGGGAAGCATCGCACATCTAGCAGTGAACTTATCCCAGCAATGTGGTGTTAAATTCGTACAAGCTGAGATATTATCTGCGATTAATTTTATATACTATGCATAAATCGATTAAATCTATCGGACAGTTTCAATAATAGATCGTTACTAAATGGCTAAAGTAAAATAGGATGCATAATCAATAATAGTACAGCAATATACTTTATTATTGTAATCCTTCGCTATATTGCCAGAATATCCTTTAACGTCTTTATTCGTTACGTCCAAGTTATGGATTTAATTGTTGCTTATTTAGGAAATAAATTATGTAAATCGTTGATCTATCGGGTCAAAATCTATATTTTACGTAGTTTATCCAGCGAAAATGATGCTATGAAATGTATATGCATATGCTTCTATAAGTTGCCATTTTAAATGTGATAGTGAGATTACCTATTGAAGAATCTGATTACCACTAGAGATTCTGGGTATAATCATTTTATTATCGCTGCAGTAAAAATCTCCTAAACATAAAGAAGTAAGCCCTGGAATAGGAAAAACTTATCCGGAAGAGTACACGTACATCCTTGGTTGATGGTTTCATAACTTGATAACTTTGTATGCTTTGTCAGGTTTGATTACTGGCCGCTTTACTAGCTGTTTGATCGATGTTAGCGATCAAATCTACCATGCATGATTTGTCAGTAATCCTCAATTATTAAGAGTTAGCTTGAATATCAATCCTGCGTAAGATGAGTGCACAAAACTATTAAATCTCTCTAAGTAGAATATCAGTCCCAAAATTAAATGTATGGATTGATCTCCGTAAACTACTTCAAATCATAGCAGCTAATTTCACGCTTAGCTTACTATTAGCTGTAAAGTATCCAAAATTAGACCTTTCCGTGACGGCATAAACTTCTCGAGCTATAAAGCCCGGAACGAAATGTTAGAAATAGAACTACTAGGAGGCACGTAAAACCACTGTAATATAATTCTCATCATAACAAGATCTATCAACAGGCAGATCATTAATAATCTCGAAGAGATTTTAAAACTCTGGTTTCATTGGCATTCCAATGAGCAATATAAGCATGATACATTATCACGATAAGCCCTGAAATTGGCGAAATGTCAGCATTAATATGATACTAAAGCTTTCTTTAAGAAAGATGATATCATCAATCTGGTGCGGTAACAGTACTTTCTTTTAGATATTTTATTACTTTATGGTAGCTATTTCGATTAAATTTATATGTGTGCACTTATTTATAATAGAAAATCTATTGCATTTTTCTTAGCTATGATGAACTCAACATAAGGAAGCCAGTTTTGAATCGATTTATGTAATATAAGCAATCCTCTATTACAAGTCATTTTAATCCACTTAATAAACTCTGCTTACATAACAGCAATTGTTTATTGCAAAGTTGACCAATATTGCAAGTTACCCAATTATTATGAAGAGAATGACCTCTGCCTCATGCTGTGGAGTTTACGATTATTTTATTATTTAAAATACGCTTTCATGGTTCGGTAAAGGATCACAAAAGAATGTTTATTAGTCCAACATCCTCGTAGCGCACCCTATTTACTAATTTTTACACCATGCTATCAGCAGGGATTGATAAAGAAGTACTTTCTATTCTCTATTAAGTAAGAGCATTATTTCAACAGTAGAAATGAAAAATACTTTAACTTGTAATTTAAAAGTAGCTGTAATTAGTTTATTGGAGAGATTCCGTTGGAGTAGGTAGATGTTATATTAATTTAAGCGATAGAAGAAAAAATAAACTATCCATTATTAATAACGAAACAGCGCTTGTATTGACTTATGCCGTATATGGTATCAGATTATAATAAAATATACCTATCACACTACTTCTAATATCAGCAATCCATACAATTTCATTTTAGCATTTCGAGTAAATACAATTTAAAAGTATGTAATGATGTTGATATGATATTATACATTACCAATACCACTTTAATACACTTATCTTATTCCCTAATAGAGATAATTATCTCATTCCGTCATGTTTTCTTAAGATTTAGTAAGATCTAAGTAATATTTATAAAGATCTCATTAAGATCATTTTACCCAATACCATGTCAACCATAGTTAAAACCATTGCTCTTTTACGGAAAGAATTACTAGTTTCGATCATATGTTATAAGCTTATATCAATAATGCTTTAGCTAAAGATTTATCTTATTTAGCTATTGTTTAGTAGGTAACAGTAATGTCTAGTTCATTTAATAGTAAATATCCGGTCTGGCTATCATATATTACGTAAAGTAATACCTGGTTCCATTGAATGGTAAGAATCTGATTTGACTATCATCTAGTATATAAATGTTAATGGCTGGTTCCATTAAATACTTGGAATCTAGTCTGACTATAATCTGGTAGGTAAATATTAAGGGCTGATTTTATGTAACAGTAAAAATATGTTAAACATGATGACAATAAAATACTGGCCTGTTGATTTAATCTATAAATTGTTATTTAGCACTCAGAATTAGTCATTGAAAAATTTCTTTATTTCTAGATGTTCCTGTTCATATCATCTTCAATTCATCCAACTTAATGAGTACTGAGTCTGTACTTGTATAGTTATCTACCCATTCTTTCAGCTTTGATAGCTTAAAAGCTATTCGAAAAAAAAGGAATTTAAACATCTGTTTATTAAAGCTATTTGAATTTAATAATTTATAATTAATTTATAGGATAAAATAGGACACCTGTTCGTTAATATAGTGCTGTATGGTGCGACTGATGTAACCACTACAAAGGATACTTCCATGTTATTCTTTTCATTGAGTTAATTATATGCTAACAAACATCATTCTAAATAATAAACCATAATACCTTTATTTATAAAATTAATACAGCATAACTTTTCGATCAGTAATTCTATTTTAATACACCAAATGAACAAAATCTGAAAACTGACATAACCATGTTCTATATTTGAATAATCTTATATTGTTCATAGATACGGATATTTTTTATAGATTACGTAAAAGTAATCGTAATATTGGTTGTTATAGCAATTTATTTTTACTCGCAGTCGTTATGCTATTGTCAGCTTATTTTTAGCTACTCAATGCCATTTTACATAATAATTTAATAGTAATTATTTCATTTCCCATCCAAATAATTCTATCTGCATTGTACTGCATATCTTTTGATTTCTATAACCTTATTCTCAATAGAATATGTTATTTCCATGGCAACAGGTCTGGCAGAACAATCGCTGATATTATACTCTTGTCAAGCCAATGACGGGAAAGAATAGAATTGTCAAGTATGTTGCAAGCGATATAATTCACTAAGAATCAATTATTTCTATCAGTTTAGCTTATAAGAAAGTATTTTAGTCTATCTAGTTCATAATAATTCATTACATCAGGATTCAAGAAAGCAAGCAAGAAGAAATTGATTTCATTTGAGCTATAATATCAACCATCATTGGCACTCTGATAAATTAAGAAAATCATTCAAAATTTTAAATAGTTGTGTGTGACATTACTTTACTAGTCTCTGTTTTAAGAGATTATTTGGACGATAGTCCGGCGCTGCCATTGACTGGTAGTAAGATTTGAGTAAAGAAAAAAGATGAAATCGCTTGTGATAGCAAATTTAGTATTTTTACAGATCATTATCTTCAATGGATATGGAGACGCTCAAGAAATTTATAAATTTGGTAAGTTAAAGTAATTATTAAAGTATTTTATTTACAATTCGTGAAAATTTTCGATTATTGGCTAGTTCGTATTGGTCTACAAAATGTAACTTATGACACTAATTTATCAAAAGAAAAAGCCACTTTAGAATTAGTAAAACTTGATTACATCACACTACTTTCTAGGTACATTTTTACTTTTCATCATCAATAATTATCGATGATTAACAGATCCTCTTGTAGATTAAATTTATCATTCGTCACTATAATTATGAATGATAACTTTATTCTACAAACGGGTCCGCTAATCATTTCTTAACTCTATAAGATAAGATTTTGGTGTCATATTCTAGCCCTGACCGTAACCCTAATTCTTTACTCTCAACCTTGACATCTACATGCAAACCCTAATTATTAATGATTTTTATAGCAAGGCATGCTACTTCGTTAAGAATGCTCCCTATTTTAATATTGACTTATTCAATTAACAAAGAAAAGTCAAGCGAATCTATCATTCTACCGATCAAATTATGAGAAATATATATTTTGATACCCTTTATCATATGAACCCGACAAACAGACTTTAATGCACAATCTTTTTACTCATTTCATTTCAATTAATATTACTTTTTAATTTTAAAAACAAATTAGACTCCCTTTCTAGCACAATGATACTTGCCATATTTTAATATAATTTCAGTATCTTGCATTAAACAAATCATGTTTGTTATGTCGATTTTTTCATGGTTGATTACTATAACATCAATAGCGCTAAGAGCATGGTCTAAAATCCGACTAAAATCAGAGTCTTACCTTATTTATTCAAGATGATAAAAGCGTTGATATCAACCGATATCGTCATCGACAGGAAAATGAAGAAAAAATTTGAAACTTCTGCAAAGTTAATACAGACTCTATCGTACTAATCTCTGACTTTACGATAATATATTCTTTGCTTAACCGTAAAAGACAATGTGCTGGTTGTTCTTTTTTATGTAAACTAAATCTCTAATAATAATTAGCGTCTAAAATTGTTTGTAGTCCACAGTAAAGTAGAAACATAATTCTCTTAATGAGTCGGAATATCGTTATAATCTAGTTAAGTAAAATGTAAATGTTGTTTTAGTACATGTTAGTAGTTCATCCATTCCGTATTAATTTATGAACATATTGTTTATTTCAACATTGAGTTACATACACTTAACCATGTTTATACTCAATTGACGTTGAAAATAGTCAACACTAGAACAAAAGTTTTGTTGACTATTCGGATTCGAATTACAATAAGTCAAATGTAATTGTAGTTTTAACTAAAGCCAAAACATTAAAAAGCCACCTAAAACTATCGTAATTATCTTCATACTTATTAGACGAAGCTTTCGTCTTTAATAAGATGCTAGTACATCGTGCATCAAAATAAAATCTAATTATTAAAAGTTATGATAATAACTTGACTTGGAGCATCTTTTGTTCTTTCGAAGGTAAAAGATGACTTTAATATGAATATAAGCAACATTTTAAATTAAGACAGTTTTCTATATTCACTGTTATTAGGCGGCTATTATACTTTTCTTAAACCAATATATCATGCATACCATGATTCTCATATCAGAGAGTTAGTTTAGTAATTTCTTTCTTACTAAATATCTCCATTTTCCATAACTTATGAGTATCTTTTTAGACGAAATACGGACAAAAATTTTGGAAAACTTTCTTTAGATGCTTGATGTTTATGATGGTTAACTTATGAATCTACTGGCCGTTTAGGTTCTAGAAATTCATAAATTCATAAATAATACCTCTAGGATTATTCTACTTTTTAACATCAGAATGCCAACATCCAAGTTGTTCTGGCTCTGAAAAACGCGTCATTTTATGATAGATTGCCTAGTAGTTTAGCTAACAACTAATCAACTCAATTACTCACGCATGGAGTAAAATTAACTGAAGTGTTCATGCTAACTAAACTCATCGATTGATTAAACATTTTAATAATCTTTGTCATCATAGTTAATTTAATTCTAACGATCTTCTAGGTCTTATAACGCCACCCCAATTTCCTGAATTAGAAAGGGCCATAAATATGACGATGGCAATGATTAATAATAAGGAAATTGCTAGTCTGCAATTAGGCAATGTCAAATTATCTGGAATCTTTCGATCAGCCGATATATTTAGCCCGTACGATAACTTGAGAAAAGGTAAGAAAAGTAAAGAAATTGGTATTATTTAATCAGCGAAACTTGATAGTGTTAATACGGAATTAACTAAATCGCATAAATTATGAATAAGGAGGAAGAAAATTTGAAAATAATTTAATACTTTTGTAATTTTACCAATTGCTCAAATTCGATTAGCTTGTGAAATTATGAGCCAAGGCATCGTCACTCTTATTGGACCACTTTCATCAAGCGCAACAAAAGGTGTACAAAATATCTGCTCTCCACTTCAAATGCCACAAATTGCACCCGTAGCAACCGATCCATCTTTATCTAGCAATTTCAATTATAACTATTTATTAAGAATTATAGCACCAGACAATTTCCAGAGCACTGCTATTGCGTCAATTGTAGAACGATATAAATGGACCAAAATGTCCATTTTAGCCTCCAGTACAGATTTTGGTTTGTTAAATCAAATGATAACATATGACTTTGCTATAAGATTTATAATTAAGCTCTGATTTTATGATAGGAATTAACGCTTTAACTGAATTTCGCCAAATTGCATCAAGAAAACTATGGAGGATTCTGTCATTTGAATTATATGCAATTCAAAATAACTCCTATGTGGCAGATATTGAAGGTTACTTACAGAGGATAAAATCTGCAGGTGAAAAAAATGATAAGCTAATAATCCAAATAAATATTCATCACCTAAAAGATATACGAGTAATTTACTCTCTCTTATAAGCAAATTACGTTGGATAAGTAAATTATCTCGTTATAAATATCTCAATGATAATTTAGAAAACAATGTTTTTTGCTTTTTTAGGATCTAAAGTCGTTATTTTAGGCTGTGAAGGAGAGCATGCTACACAAATATTTGAAGCAGCAAATCGGCTAGGTCTACTATCACGGGGCTGGGCTTGGATTGTTGTTGACACTGTTCCATCACTGGTAAATAAAATGATATGTAATTAATTGATTTGTTTTACGGAGGGGATATAAAATAACATTAATTGACTAATAAATTGTACTTTAGGAATCTTAAATTGATAATTAATCCTACCTTACCGAATCAATCTCAAATATTTTAGGCACCTATCCATACTGTTATTGATTTATAGCTGAATTGTATTGATGCAATTTACAGTTATTTT
This sequence comes from Trichoplax adhaerens, assembly GCF_000150275.1. Lineage (NCBI taxonomy): Eukaryota > Metazoa > Placozoa > Uniplacotomia > Trichoplacea > Trichoplacidae > Trichoplax > Trichoplax adhaerens. The sequence goes on from NW_002060946.1 coordinate 535,704, forward strand.
TAAATTTTAATATTATGACAAATCTGAATAGATATACATAATTCATTTGATATCGTACTATAATAAATTTAACATATAACAGTAACAAGTTAAGTAGAGTAGTAAAGAGTCGAAGATGAATAGAGTAATATTGCTAAATAATTAAAATCACTAGCGTAATGATGAATAGGTTGGGATGATTTTGTTCAGAACGACAATTAATTCTACTAACATGTTGTAATATGCTGATGAGAATAGTAACCATTGAAAATAAGTAAGAGCCATACTTAGTATAACGTAAGATGGATATCTTAATTGCCTATATCAAGCCAAACCTATTTAGTTCTGAATTAGTAGTAATATTGTATAAAAAATTCATAACAGTTTATTTGTCGCTATAGAAATATACATCAGACTAACATTTATACAGATAATGATTCTGCCCGGATAGTATTAATTCTAAGTTTATCAAACCCTATTTTATTCTAGTATCCTACCCTGCCTTCCTATACTAACGGCATCATTAGCTTGCGTTATTACCAAACGGAAACAAGTATACTTCGTTCTATAAGAGCACGCTATAAGCAACTTTATAATAAAGAACTGCAGGTAAGGCTTAAATACAGCTGTGATCAATATTATTTTTATCATTGAAGCCGAGATGATCAAGAATAATTTATTACTATGAGAATTTTCTACTGATAATAGGTATTACACTATCGATATATTGATGCACTATTAGCCTTTGGTTATGGCATCAAAAATATGAAACAGAAAGGAATTACAATTATTCCGACATCACTCAATTGTAGCAGCAATCCTACTCAGCCTTGGACTAATGGAGCAAAAATGCTGCAACTAATTAAAGAAGTAAAATGAATTACTCATGTGATAGAATGATTTTGAACTCTTTTACTCCTTCTATAATTTTCAAATTGCATTGAAATAGGTAATCATTATCCTTCATTGACAATATATAATGTGTATTAATGCAGAGTTCTGGCGAATCAACTTCAAGTCCGATTAATTTCACCGCATTGGGTGGACCAACCTATAAGATTTGGGATGTTGTTAATTTACATGGTACTACTTGGTCTACTGTGAGTAGTCTCGGATGTTAATTTATATCAGTAATATACTTATAGTCTATATTATTAAATTAAATAGCACTATTTTGTCCCTTGTAAGTAGCCTTAACTATTAATTTACATCACCAATGTAAATATATATGCTCCATCTCTGTGTAAGTGGCGATAACATTGTACTATACGCATAATTTTAGGTTGGAAATTTTACAGTACCGAACCAGTTAAATCTTGATGGTAATTCTATCTATTTTATGGATGGAGCTAGGATTATTGCAGATTCTGGTTCATTTTTGAAGGGAAAGACTATTGTTGTCACAACAATCATTGTAAGTCTAATTGATTTCCTACAGCAATTACGGAATCATTGTAATTGGCGGTTCTTCTAATTAAATTTGTGAATATGGTTTCATATAATATGTTAGCTAACATATAAGTTTATATGTATACCTATACTTAAAAATAGGAGTACAACATGATAAATATATTATCGTTTTCAGGAACCTCCATTTACTATGATTGAAGACAACCCTGCTACTGGTAGAAACTATAAAGGCTATATCATCGACATGATGGATAAATTAGCGAGTAGTCTAAATTTCAACTATACAGTCCGTTTAGTTGCAGACGGTCAATATGGTGCTCAAACGATGGTCGATGGTGCTCCTCAATGGAGTGGTATGGTGGGAGAAGTAGAAAGAAGAGTGAGTATATATCTGCGTGGTTGCAGATTAATATAAAATTATATCAGTAGATGCCCATTTTCACTCTATTCATTACTAGAAAGATATTTTTATTCTGTTCATTTCCATCTATACTCTAGGTGGCTGATATAGCTGCAGCTCCTCTCTCTATCAGTCCCGTTCGCCAACAAGTGGTCGATTTTTCTATGCCTTATATCGATCAAGGTTTGACGGTATTAACACTGAAAACCTCTGGGCAGACACCATCATTATTCCAGGCCTTCTTGCCTTTAACTGGCGAAGTCTGGCTATGTATCCTACTTTCAATTACATTAGTAGCTATTGCTGTTACATTTATAAATCGTTTCAGTCCATTTGATCATTATGGTAAAGCCTGTAAGCAAATTCAACCCTTGTATAATTCCAACCAAACTGGTGTTTCTGATAAAGATTACGAGACTTGGATGATAGAAAATGAAGAAGATATTGAAGCTTTCTCATTGTATAATAGTTTATGGTATACTTTAGAATCATTTTTACTACAAGGTGCTGATAGAACACCAAGATCATTCTCTGCACGCTTAATTACTGCAGTTTGGTGGTTAGCATCAGTGATAATTACTTCTACTTATACCGCTAATTTGGCTGCCTTTCTAACAGTAAATCGTCTTCAACCGAGTAAGTTTATATCTATATTCTCAATTTAAATTACTATTCATTTATAGTTCTCTTATTCTATGTGTAGAGAGAAGACTGATAATCGTACTGTATTACAGTGTGCTACTTAATCACATCAATCTTCATTTCATAAAAGCAATAATGATTACTTTAACTGTTTATTACAATTATATGGACTATCTTAATTATAGGATATATCAAATATGAACAAGTTGATAAAACGTAATTTTCGTTAACTTCTCTCCTTCTCTCTCTATATATGCAAAATTCTCCATGGCCTAAATTCTACCGCAGCAATAACTTCATTAGCAGAATTATCCAAAACTTCGGCCATTAATTATGGCGTTTTAGGCAATAGCAGTGCAGAAACTTTCTTTCAACAATCGACCATATCGCCATACATCGACATGAAACATAAATTAAAAAATGTCCAAAGCACAACTGATGGAATCAATCGAGTAGTCAATAGCTTTCAAGGAGAAAAATATGCTTTCATTGGCGATGCATCATTACTTAATTATGCCAAAAGCCAAAATTGCAATTTAACTACTATTGGTAGTTTCAAGAAAGATAGTTATGCTCTTATCTTATCGAAAGAATCACTGTTCTTAAAAGAAATTAACATTGAAATTTTTAAATTACGTGAAGAGGGCTTTTTTGAGGCGACTAGAGTCAAATGGTAAATCCTTCCACAAACTGTACTAATATGACACGTTTCATATACTTTGCATATGATAATACTTTAGTTTCTCCTTACACTATGTATTAAAATCTCCAAATTTAAGATTTACAAAGTCTTTATACATTTATAAATAACACTTAATATGTTTTACACTTAATATCGATCGCAAATATAAAAATTACGAACTAATAGTGAAATGAAATATGCGTAAATATTGTTACTAGTGTCGACGTAGACGATACAATATTTTGACACTTTATCGGGTATCGTATGCTATAAACAGAGGCTGCATGAAAATAGTGCATTAGCTTACAGTTTTCTACTACCTATACTGCAACTAAAGTCACCTAAGGTGAGTGAGAACCTTGATTCTGAGTATATCTTTGTTCGTAGATATAAACTTAAAAGAACAAATATCGAAAGACTGATGAATAATAGCAATTATATACATAAAACGTAATATTTCCAACACTTTTATTATTTAATAAATAGACCTTCGAGCAGATAGCGAATTATAAATCGTTAATATATAGCTTTTACTAACTACAGTGTGGTGCAAGGTATTTCTAAAATAAAAATCTTCGATCTGGGTTATGAAGGTAGTTCAGATGAGAATTCATATTTTAATAATGGAATAAGATTTTACGCAAAGATTTCATATTTTAGTATTTATCGACTAGATAACTCCTAATTCGTGCGTATTCTTTCTATCAAGCATTAATAACTGAAGAGCGTCCTCATAACATCAGATATGATATGATAGCAAAATATTAATTGTGTTCCAATCTTTATATTTACTTATAGGTTTGAAGCAACATGTACGACCACGACTAAAACGACAACATATGATCCCGTTAAACTTGAGAGTTTAATTGGTGTTTTTTATATTATCATGGCTTCTATTGGAATGAGTATAGTCATATTAGCAATCGAATGGACTATAGCAGGCATTCAAGACTCTCATCGCCGTAATGTCAAGGTAAATGTTTAACTATAATACCAGTAGATAAATTTTGTTTTTTCTAAATTGTTTAATTCCAGTAGAGATATTTGAAAGAGGATAATATTAAAAGCTGATATACAGCCCAGATAAGTAATCCTAACCACTTATTTAATATTACTACTTATGATAGGTTAAAAATTTCTCTGATGCTATTCGCCAACGCTTTCGCTTTGTTATTAATAACATTGCCAAGGATTTAAGCTCGAGAAGAAATGTTGAAGCTGACACAAAGCAGTCTAAAAAAGGCTCTAATAAAATTGGAGTCATGGTGTAGTATGAATGTTACAATATTATACTTAGCTGTTACATCGGTAGGATTATGAACGGAGAATATTCAATGTTACGGGAAATATTATTTATACTACGAGTAATATACGCTGTATCGAATTGTTCATATTTAATTATACTATTTATATAAGTATATTCATCTATCTCTTCTCTTTATATTTTAAGCAGTATATTTATTATTTATTTAATCCTTTTACTGTTAAATAATAGTTGATACTTATATATATTTTATGATGTAAGTATGAAGGTATGTAATGTATCGCAAAGTATTTTACATAGAAGATATTCTGACAGCTAATCCAAAAACATCATTGGTGTTGTACGCCAACAGGACTTCTATATATATAATTTATAGTGTTTTCTATGCAGGTAGTACTAATTACATCCTTTTAAATCTCCAATGATTAACTATCAGTTAGCGAGAAAATCTGGGAAAATAAAAGATCTACTTGAGTTGAATGGTTTACAAGTATACCATCATTTAAAAATAGAACTGATGTCGACAAAAAGGTTTTAATTTATACAAATCCGTAACCACTGACCCCATTTTATTAGGGGTAATAAGCATAAAGCGCTCAATTCCGAAAGCATAAATATTTCTAAATCTAACTTACTTAGAAAATTAAATTTACACGTATTTAGGCTCAATAATGTTAGGCTAATGCAGTCAGTCTTTCCTTAATTTTATTTATTTTCAAAAAATCAATTATGTGCATGTTCATCTGGACGCATAAATGTCTTATTTTATCATAGTTAAAGGAACTATGATTTAATTTTATTACTAATCAGACTGAGGAAAAGAAGATGTCAATCTGTGGATCTGAATAATTTATTCTTAGTTCATAATTAGTAGCAGTAGCTCCTTTCATGCATACTGTACATTGCGCAAGGACCTTATATCTATAAATTTTTAAACCTTATATTACCCTTTAAAGTATATCGACGTTAATCTTGGCCATGGCAATTATTCAGGGATAGCAATACATGATTTGATTACATTCTTTGAGAATATTTTACAGCAATCCCAATTCTAAGCACTTCGTACCGGAACTTAAAGATTAATGCTTACATGAATCACGATATTGCCATTATTTATGCGTATTTATAACTAATTTAATTTCAATCTAAGATAGACTTAATTCAAAGTTATAACAATATTAGTTAATCATCTATCAGGGTAAGTTTAATTTATTGTAGAACACTTTGATATCAAGGCTTACAAGTACTATTAATGCCGACATTAATCTTTATCATCATGCCTATTCGCGTACTTCTATGCCTAGTTTGATTCCATTCTTAGGAGATAATGTTGGCCCAACTCGCAGTTGTAGAGGAATTTCCGTTTCCTTAACTACTGTAAATTTCACTTTTTGCAATATACGAACTAGTGCGATCTTGATTTCCATCAGTGCAAATCTCATACCTATACAAACTCTTGGCCCGCCACCAAAGGGTAAATAAGATAGAGGATTTCGCTTTTGTTTCTCTTCTTGAGTAAATCGTTCTGGTATAAATTTCTCTGGATCTGGCCATTCTTTGCTATTACGATGTAAGGCATAAGCTGATATCATAACGGTGCCTCCCTTCTTAAATTTATATTTATCGATAGTATGATCGCAAGCTACTTCACGTATAGTTGTAGATGCTGTTGGATAAAGTCGTAATGTCTCACTAACTACCATATCTAGATATTTTAGTTCGTGAATTTTATCATAATTAAAGCTATCAGCTTGGGTTTGGAGAGCATCATCAATTTCATTAATCAATTTATCTTGGATTTCAGGATGTGTAGCTAATAAATAAACAGCAAATGATATCGTGTTAGCAGTAGTATCATAACCAGCTAATAGGAAGATCATAGATTGGGCAATAATTTCATCATCTGATAATTTGCCATTATTCTCTGCTTCCATCATTAATTGCAGTAAATCACGACGAGCAGGTTGATCTGATTGGCGTCTGTACTTAATTACTTGTCGAGCTGCTCGATCTAGGTGTTGGAAGTATTTAGCGTCAAAATCGAACGGTGATTTTCTAATTACTTTTAGCAAAGTAGGAGAAAGAATAGACATCAAAACCCTTAATTGTCCTCTATCAAAAATTTGAATAGCAGAATGGATTAATTTTGAGTTCAGCATTTGTACACCGAAAGCAACACTTAACATTGTCTCCATAGTAAATTCACCAAGCACCTTTCGTATATTAACAATCTCTTTCTTTTGACTACTATCAATCAGTGATTGCACCAATTTTGTTGTTATATCATCAACAATTAGGAAGCTACTTCGCAACTTGTTGCCAGTAAAAGTGGGCGTAAGAATATCACGGATTCTTTTCCATTCTTGATCACGAGCAATAGCTACAGCTTTACTAAGACTATTTAATGGTAATTTAAAAGGTAATCGTCTATTTGGAAAGGCATGAAAATCTTTGATTAATATTTTCTTGACGATGTCAAATTCCGATACAACAATCACTGGTTCACTCAAATAAAACATTCCAAAGACTTTTCCATATTCGTTTGTAAATTTTAAATGAGCTGAATTTTGATCACCTATCGCCATAACAGCTGGAATGTTGCCAAGTAATGGCCATGGCTTAGGTCCAGGAATGCCCAATTCTTTGAAGTATCTTAAAGCCTTGTAGTGACTATAAATCATCTTACAAGTTATTATCACTGCAATTGCAGTAATTAAAACTGTGGTTGAGTGAAGTTGCCAAATATTTCCAACTGTACCGATTAAATTTAACATTCTGGCTGCATTTAAATTTTAGAATCCTTTGTTGTATAAAACGCTGAAGTACGTATCGATTCCAATTTCAGCAATAGTAAATCGTGAATGAATGCAAGGGTAAAATGAGGTTAAGAATTCTACGATAACTTTAGGAAGTTATGATTCAATTCAGTAGAATCGTAGAATATGCCCAAAATTTGAGTCGACAAGTAGATCAAGTTGTATTAAAAAACTACACTATCAACTGCACCCACAGTACGAGAGTACGCCCGACAAATGATAGCAAATGGAAAAACGTTATGGAAGATCCACAACACTTGTGATTATTACCAGTAAATATTCTAGGCACTGTTTTCTTTTTCAAATACAACCAGATAATGGATTTGTTCTATATCAATTTTCAACAATTTTATTTTCTTATTGTGAGATCTTTGAATCGTTTATTTACACCCTCGCCTAATAATCGTACTTTCGGCTTCTATACCTGTCTATAGTATATTCTTATCACAAACCGAAATCTTTCTGATGATTTCTGTTTAAAATATAGACTTTTTATCGCATTCAATCCTCTTCATGAATCTTGCAGTTGCAGCATATAATTGATGCTTAACTTTTACTGTTGTCTACTTTTAGTTATTAAGAAAACAAGCTGAATCACTAGTCCAGCAATCTGTTCAATCTCCTGAAATCAATACGTAATCGCGCCGACATGCTAACTAGAAGATTGTTTACAAAAAATCGTCCACGTACGCAGTTGATTCTGCCACTATATTCGTAGAACAACAATAGCAGCTGTTAAAGCCCGAAGGTAACCTATGGGGGATATCATGACGTTCAAATCACGTGTATTATAGGCTAAGCTAATGAAAATAAAAAATTTCCATAACTGAATAACTCTATGGCGTACCTAATGCTAACAATGTGTCTTTGATGTGTAAATTATATATTCATGAGTAACTAAATGAAATAATACGGAGCATCTCAAAGATATAATACTTGTTAGTAATAAAGTGATGATAATTTCGAGAACTTATGATCTCAAATATCACATAATAATCAATAATTAATTAATCGTTCCATTTTTTCTGATATAGTGTCCGCGATCGTTTCTACTCATTTTTTGTTCGAAAAGCAAGTCATACCTTGCAGGTTTAATTTGCTTCTGCTATTGTTAATTATAGAAGTATATCTAGTTTGCATAAACAGACTTATACCACTGTTAGTACTATATTTTGAACTACGTCCAACTGCAACACAAAATAGCCATGTTAAGACCATAGGAAGAACTTTTGTGGTTAGGACTTTCAGGGCTAATATCGCAGTATATAATAACTACTTACCTAATCTTGACTTAGTGAAAAATGATAACACCAATAATATACAGCATATCTTTCTCAGCACGCAGTACAATTATTACCTACAGCACTAGAATACATCTGTATGGGCAGGATGAAATTATATAGTTTGGTGGTTAATAAATTTGTAATCGTACGCATATCTATATCTATGCTTTGAAAATAAACTAAAGTTTATGATAGAAACTGATTACCTACAGTGTTTAAATGCATCTTTATGGAGATGAAATTATATAGCATAATTGTAAATAAATTACTCATGTTATGTCTATTTCTATGCAAGAAACATGAAATTTTTATAGTGGGAAGTCAGTTATCGTATTCCATTATATGGTTTTCCTATACGATACCATGAAATGCTTCAATCTAGTTACAAATAAGTTACTGATCTTATTGTCGCATCTGTGCAATAAGCCAAAATTGTGGTACAGTATATGTATATATAGATATACAGTACGATAAAACCTGATATATTATAAATCTTGTTATTTTACACGTTGGAGCACATACTGCGTTAGCACGTCTCTAAGGGGGCTAGATGAACTGATTTACGAGTAAATTACTAATTATTAACTAAGCTCTGTTCAATATACCGAAATTCTATGATAGGAAATTCTTATCTGTAGTGTTGCCAATATCTATAGATAGTACCTTATAAAAGAAAGTACCGGACGAATAACTATAATGCCAGAAATTTGAAAATGCTCTTTACCTTCAAAAAGTAGATATGGATATATACAATTGTAAAGTATACAACTTTCTAGATTTTAATGAACATAGAAACGTAGCGGCTATTTCTATTAAAATTTATTTAAGTATCGGCATAGCTATCAAAATTTTTATTGAAATTCAATTGAAAGATAAAGATATTTATCTTCAAAAGAGAAGTTTATTTATTCAAAGTTGTACTATCATAGTAACAATTGACAAGTTTATCTACGGACAGTACAATATTAAAATTCTATGAAATTATCGATATAGATCATAATGTAAATAACTAAAAATGACCGAAGTAATGCATATTCTACGTAAGTTTAAGCAAATCTACCGAGGTTAGTATCCATTAGCAACGACAATTACTTGCTTTTAAGCTCAATCTCAAGGCAACGCAACAAGTTATAACAAAAATTTTTAAATTTTTACTGCAATAAGTAATTAAAATCAAAGTAGATTACAAACGTATAACAAAAGACTACTTATACCACTTACACAGTATTGTTTTCCCAATTTCCTACAATTTACGCAATTTACTGTAATTAGCATAAAGCGAAGCCATTCCTGCATTTATTCTCCTATTGAGATGTCATTTAGTTAAAATGCATAAATAATCGCTGAGATTTATTATCGTATTCAAAAATAGTACTATGGGTATACGATAAGCCTGTTATAATCAATTCCAGAATGATATCAACAAGTCATTGGTATTTTATTATCGGCAAATTAAATTAGAAGTTCCGCTAAGTTTATTTGAATTAACAATCCAATTGATCTTATCTTTGAAACTACCACTTTAAAGTAATATTAACTACCGTTAAATGCTTTGTATGGTAGCAATATGGGAATTTACTATTAACGTGAACTTTATTATTCAAATAAGAGTTTAATAAAGTTCCAGTCAGAATTGTTATAATATTGATAAATTAGCCCATTGGCTTTTTATTGATCTTAACTTTTCGTATCGTATCTATCTTTATATCTATATTCACCTAACTCACGCAATTAATATTAGAACTTATCTTCCGAGCTATTTTTGATTACTAGAGCTTATTGTGTAATATTTGATATGTTATCGCTAACTACTAAGTATTCTAAGAATTCGATCTATTGATAATTTGTAACAGTACGATAATTTACAATAATGTCATTATTTTCAACAATTACTTTATGGTAAACACCTTCCTTCTAATCCTATCTTGATACCATTTTTCGGGGAAATAGTAATTGCAGCATTCAGATGTAGTGGCACCTCGGTTTCTTTAACACGAATAAACTTAACAGCTCGTAACACTGTTACTAATGCTATTTTTACTTCCATTAGAGCAAATCTCATACCAATACAGATTCTTGGTCCAGTACCAAACGGTAAATAACTCATCGGATTGCGTTTTCGTTTCTCTTCTTGAGTAAACCGTTCCGGTATAAATTTTTCTGGATCGGGCCATTCTGTACTATCACGTTGAAGAGCATAAGTAGGTATTAATACTGATGTCCCAGCAATAAATTGGTAATCTCCAATAGTACAATCTTGAGCTGCTTCGCGCATAAGAATCGGGGCAGGCGGATAAAGTCTTAATGTTTCAGCGATAACCATGTCTAAATATTTTAAGTCATAGATTTGTTCATAACTTAAATCGTCGTCGATTCTACTGAACGCATCATCAATTTCATTAATTAGCTTTTCTTGAACATCGGGATTAAGGGCAAGTAAGTAGCTAATAAAAGATAGGGTGCTAGCAGTGGTTTCGTAACCAGCTAGTAAAAAGACAAAACTTTGAGCAACAATATCATCATCCGATAATTTGCCAGATTGTTGTGCATCTAACATTAATTGTAACAAATCTTTACGCTCAGGAGCACCAGATTGGCGCCGCTCTTTGATAATTTGACGAGCTACACGATCTAAACGTCGGAAATATTTAGCTTCAAAATCTAATGGTGAACTCCTAATTAATTCAAGTAAGTAAGGCGATATTATTGCAAGTAAAACTCTCGTTCCTACTCCGGAGAACAATTTGGAAGCTGCATCAGTTAAAGCTGTGTCTTGAGTATTCAGCTGTACGCCAAACGCGACACTTAAGATCACCTCCATCGTAAATTTTCCAAACACTTTTCGTGCATCGATAATTTCTCCTTGACGTGCATATGATGTTAAAGCAGATCGAAGTTCTTGTGATGAATTATCAACAATTGGCAATACTGCTTTTAATTTATTAGCACTAAATGTAGGAGTGATTGTATCTCGAATATTTTTCCATTCTTGGTCTCGTACAACAGTTAAGGCCTTATTAAGGTAATCGAACGGAAATTTTACTGGTACTCGCCTGTTTGGAAATAAATGAAAGTTCTTGACTAATATCTTTTTAATCATCTCATAATCAGAGACGAGGGTTATCTGTTCAGTACCATAGAACAAGCCGACTACTTTCCCATACTTTTTAATATAGTACATATGAGCTAGATGTTGACCTCCTAGTTGACCAATTTCGGGTACATTGCCTAAAATAGGCCATGGTTTAGGTCCAGGTATACCTAATTTGATGAAATGTTGCAGTATTGTGACGTATTTGTGGTAGAAGAAGTAGATAATTAAGAAAGCGATTAAGGCCACCAAAACTGCAGTAGGATGTAACTCCCAAATATCTTGTATACATTTCAATAGATTAGATAGCATGGTTGTTGCAATAGTTCTTCCTTTCCTTTGTAAAATTGATGAAGAATACTGTTTAAAATTAAAACTGAATAAAAATTATGCAGCTTTCACGTTTAAAAATTTAATTACTGAATAATAAAACGAGGTATCACTTAATCAAACATTTAATAGTCATTTGCAGGTAGATATCTTATCTTAGCTTTATACACGGTCTCGAACGAATAATTTGCGTAGACATACAGATTTTTACAGTATTAGTACACTAACTAAGTAATATCAAAAAGGTAATTGCAAATAAAGACTTGGGCTATTACCTCTATCCAGGTATCTACTAGTGCGGTTGATAGATAACTCACCTTATCCACTATAGACCGATTACTTGCATGGGTTTAAAGTCTAAGTAACGTTAACTAATTATATAATTAGATAATCTCTGCTTTATCACTAAGTAAGCAACCAATCTCTTTCAATGAAGTGTGTTTTAGTTAGCTAATATTACATTTGAAGTTGTGCAATTTATTAAATTTGTATGAAATATACGGTACAATATTATCTTTCATTTAATTGTATAAATTTCGCTAAACCTACGAAGTAAACAGTGAATCTTCTTCAATTAGCAGGTATTGAATAAGATAAAGTTAAGGTCAGTCAGTCAGTGCCAGTGATAATGTGCAGTTAAGTAAAAAGTACACGAATAGTAAGAGAAGTGTAATGAGCGAGGGATCGATTAGTTAATCACAATAATAAAGCACTTGGCAGTGGACACTGGAAGAAAATTTGTTGTTGCTTTTGTATGGCAGGTACACTAAAGCAACTGAATGAACTATTTCAACCTGACTAAGGTGCATCGAGCTATTATGCAGATTATTATGCGTTTGCTAGGTAGGCAAGACACGTTATCTACTTGGTCAAAGTACAGTAGAAGCATTTATTGAACTGAACTCCATTCAAGATCTTTTATTGCATGTTTGCATCCAATTTATGTAGACGCTACAGTAGTGTCTAGACCCAATAAAAAGCTTATTCAGCACTTGCTAGCTAGTCCAGATTCGCTGTCTACTTGCTAAAGAAGAAGCATTTACCGTATTTAACTCCATTCACGATGTTTATTGCACATTTCCATAAAGATAGACGTTGGTGTCTAGAGCTAAATGAAAAGTAAAAGCACTCACTGCGTTCAATTTAATTTAAGATTTTACTGCAAGCTTGCATTTGTAGGCAATGTGATGTGGTCTTACTGTATGTGCTATTATGCACTCACCAATTGATGAAGGTTCGCTAGTTTTACTGGATAAAAGTACTAGCGCTCTTACAACGCAATGAACAACCTTCTACCGTACGATTGAAAATAATCCGACAATATTGATAGACTTAAAGTATCGATAAGATTAGCTTACTTAGAACTTGCCACGTCGTACTTGAAGAGCTTGTTTACTTCGTAAGACTTTCGATCTAAGTGAAGATTTTCTACCGCATTTTCATATATAAAACTGTGATTAGCGATGCCATGTCATCCATTCTCGCGCTTGCGTGTGATGGTGATCCACGTCGACAATCCATTGTCATTAATTAGTCTAATAAGCCAATGTTTATTTGAGTTAGAAAAGTTTTAAGAATAGTAATGATAGCCAATTGTAGTAGTGATTTTAGCTGATACTAGTAGTAATGAAGTTCGAGTTGGAAGTTTTACTGTGATTTAATGTACTGTGTGATGTAGAATAGTCTGTTATGGTTAACAAATGAAGTAATTGTAGATGATAGCTGGTAGAGGGGTTACAAAACCATTCATTACAGGCTCATGCAATAACGAGAAATCGCGAAAAATAAAATGTGACCTCGAGCCTTCCGTAGAAAGATTGAAGCAAATGAATGAGAGCTCATTACAGTAGCAGTATCAGCTAATTCAGTAATAATGGAAATTTTAACTGCAATCTGAAATACTGTGTGATGTAGATTACTCGATTATGCTTAGCTCATAAAGTAATTATAGATGATGGCTGGTATGGAGTTAATACTGTCCTTTATACCTCTTGGAAAGTGGATGTTGTTGGAATGGTCTGCCCGAAGTATATCGCATACACTTTGTCGACTATTCTTTACTTGCTCGTATACATACAGTTCATCATTTATGCAAGTTATATTTACACGGAATGAAACAATGCCTGCAATTACTTTATCAATGATTTATCATCCAGCTGAAAATGTACAAACATTAGCTGTAGTCACCAACATTTCTTATTTATGTAGTTTATGTAGTACACATTCTGCAACCTGTTATAATCAATTTCAGAATGAGACGAATAACCCAAAGAGTAATTCTATTATGGGCAGATTAAATTGAAAGTTCCACTATATTTTGTTTAAATTAGCAATAAAATTAATCTCAATCTTGAAATCCGTACTCTATATATAAAATTAACTGTCACGAAATACTGTACTTTGGCTACATCCGTGTGAAAATTGACTATTAATGTGAACAGTCGATTCTTATAAGAGTTAAATATAATCTCAATCAGAATTATAGAAACACTTGCAAATCAGTTTAGCTTAATTTTTATTATTAATCTTTATTCCTTGTATCTTAAGGAATCTATCCTTTCATAATTATAATATATGTACGCTATGTTATATTACTTATCTTGTATCACGACTCAGTCTATATCTGTAGATTATTAAGTAACATCTGACATGTTACAGCTATCTTCCTTGTATGCTAAAGAATTCGATCTATTGATAGTTTTATAATAGTGCAATAACTTATGTATCATTCATTAATTCACAGTATCTTAATTATTTTACAATAACTACTGTACTTAGTTTATGGTGAACTCCTTTCCTCTAATCCTATCTTGATACCATTTTTCGGTGAAATAGTAATTCCAGCATTTAGTTGTAATGGCACCTCGGTTTCTTTAACACGAATAAACTTAACTGTTCGTAACACTGTTACTAATGCTATCTTTATTTCCATTAGAGCAAATCTCATAGCAATGCAGATTCTTGGTCCAGCACCAAAAGGTAAGTAACTCATCGAGCTACGTTTTTGTTTCTCTTCTTGAGTAAACCGTTCCGGTATAAACTTTTCTGGATCAGGCCATTCTGCGCTATCACGTTGAAGGGCATAAGTAGATAGCATAATTGATGTTCCAGCAACAAATTGGTAATCTCCAATAGTACAGTCTTGAGCTACTTCGCGTATAATAATAGGAATAGGCGGATAAAGTCTTAATGTTTCGGTAATAACCATATCTAAATATTTTAATTCAAATATTTGTTCATAACTTAAATCGTCGTCGACTCCACTGAATGCATCGTCAACTTCATTAATTAATCTCTCTTGAACATCGGGATTAACGGCAAGTAAGTAACACACAGAAGATAGAGTATTAGCAGTAGTTTCGTAACCAGCTAGTAGAAAGATAAAACTTTGAGCAATAATATCGTCATCCGATAATTTACCAGATTCTCGTCCATCTAACACTAATTGTAAGAAGTCTTTACTCTTAGGAGCGCTAGATTGACGCCGCTCTTTGATAACTTGGCGAGCTGCATGATCTAATTGTTGAAAATATTTAGCTTCAAAATCTAACGGTGATTTTCTGGTTAATTCGAGCAAACTAAGGTGATATTATTGTAAATAGAATTCTCCTCGGTATTCCAGAAAGCATTTTGGAAGCTGCATTAGTTAAAGTAGTATCTTGAGTATTTAGCTGTACGCCAAACGCGACACTTAAGATTACCTCCATTGTAAATTTCCCAAATACGTCTCGTGCATCGATAATTTCTCCTTGTTGTGCGTAAGATATTAAAGCAGATCGAAGCTTTCGTGACGAATTATCGACAATTGGTAATACTGCTTTTAACTTATTAGCACTAAATGTAGGAGTGATAGTATCTCGAATGGTTTTCCACTCTTGATCTCTTGAAAAAGCTAACATTTTATCAAGGTAGTCGAATGGAAACTTTATTGGCAATCGTCTGTTAGGAAATAAATGAAAGTCTTTGATTAATATCTTTTTGATTATCTCGTAATCGGAGACAAGGGTTAATCGTTCAGTACCATAGAATAAGCCGACTACTTTTCCGTACTTTTTAGTGTAATACATATGAGCTAGATGTTGACCGCCTAGTCGAGCAATTTCGGGTATATTGCCTAGAATAGGCCATGGTTTAGGTCCAGGTATGCCTAATTTGTCGAAATGTTGTAGTATAGTGATATATCTGTAGTAGAAGATGTAGATAATTAAAGCAGCAAATATAGCTACTAGAACTGCAGTAGAATGTATCTGCCAAATATCTTGTACACAGTTCAATAGATTAGATAGCATCGTTGTTGTACTAGTTCTTTCTTTCAGCTTGTAGACTTGTCAAGTATGTACTACCGGTACTTGATGAAAATTCGCATTCAATATACGTCTGGATACAAATTAAACCACGTCTATAGGCTTTAAATAGAAGTGAAAAGCTTTCTTCATTCCAAAAAAGCGAGGGAATTCGGTTATTGTCACTATGGCTACTGATGAGATTTGCGCTTGCGTGTAATATAAATTTACTTAAAGAATTAAATTAAATTGGACGTAACTGAAATTATAGTAAAAGATTTATTCTGAGATTGCCTTGAAAACTTAATTTCGATCAATCATCATGACCACCGATCAATTACTGTACTGTATGATTTAAAGTACTGTAGTGGGCAATCTATTCCTTATTAGGAGAATACAGTAATGAGAAATACTTCTCTCTCTTTATAAAGTAAAAGAAAGACTCGAGTCTTATTCGGTTTACGATGAAAAATTATATATCTAGTAATGAAAGCCTAGTCAATTGTATTGGAGTTGAGTAAATCATTATTGAACTTTTAGGAATTTATATAGTGACTCAACAACTACAAAAATATCTATTAAAAGCACTTTCTATCCGTAACTGAAATGGAAATGAATTTTGAGTGTAATAATAGTGATTGAGTAAACAATAACACAGTATTTTAAAATTTATTTATCTAGTAGTAAGACTGGATAATAAAATAACAAATTAGATAAATAAATTTGCGAAAGAAATGAATCCCGAAAAATTCAATGAAGATTAGTAAAGCAAAAGACTTTACTATAGTTTATAACACGTTCATAAGAAGCAAAAATTGCATTATGTTAAATTTCTGATTTGATGTCACGGCCAATAGTAAGTCTAATTTACACAATATTGTAATATAAGATAAGATAAGGCAAGGCATAACATCTATCGAACTTCAGACTTAAATAAACTCTCAACGTTAAATACACAGACAGAATGAAAATCGGAAATTTACATGCACATTGAAAAACATTGATAGATTAAAATGAAAATATACCGATATCGTCACTTCGGTAATTGCATTGTAAAACGGTAAGTAAAAGCCACAAGGTACATTATTTACAGAGATTACAATCCAACCTAAGAAGTTTCATTGTCGATTAAACACTTAAAAATCAGAATAATTGTCGATTATTCTTTACATACTTTATACATACATATTACATACCACAATTTATGTAACTTAATTTGCATGGAATGAAACAATACCTGCAATTACTTTATCAATGATATATTATGCAATAAAAACGTACAAACAGTAGCTGTAATCACTAATACTTACTATTTATATAGATTTATATTCTACGCATTATACAAACCTGTTATAATCAATTTCAGAGTGATACGAGTAACCCAAAGAGTAATTCTATTATGGGCAGATTAAATTGAAAGCTCCACTAAATTTTGTTCAAATTAGCAATAAAATTAATCTCAGTATTGAAATCGGTTCTCTATAATATTAACTGTCACGAAATACTGTACTTTGGCTACATCCGTATGAAAATTAACTATTAATGTGAACAGTCGATTCTTATAAGAGTTAAATGTAATCTCAATCAGAATTATAGAAACACTGTAAATCAGTTTGGCTTAATTTTTATTATTAATTTTTATTCCTTGTATCTTAAGGAATCTATCCTTTCATAATTATAATATATGTAGGCTATGTTATATTACTTATCTTGTATCACGACTCAGTCTATATCTGTAGATTATTAAGTAATATCTGACATGTTACAGCTATCTTCCTAGTATGCTAAAGAATTCGATCTATTGATAGTTTTATGATAGTGCAATAACTTATGTATCATTCATTAATTCACAGTATCTTAATTATTTTACAATAACTACTGTACTTAGTTTATGGTGAACTCCTTTCCTCTAATCCTATCTTGATACCATTTTTCGGTGAAATAGTAATTCCGGCATTTAGTTGTAATGGCACCTCGGTTTCTTTAACACGAATAAACTTAACTGTTCGTAACACTGTTACTAATGCTATCTTTATTTCCATTAGAGCAAATCTCATACCAATGCAGATTCTTGGTCCAGCACCAAAAGGTAAGTAACTCATCGAGCTACGTTTTTGTTTCTCTTCTTGAGTAAACCGTTCCGGTATAAACTTTTCTGGATCAGGCCATTCTGCGCTATCACGTTGAAGGGCATAAGTAGATAGCATAATTGATGTTCCAGCAACAAATTGGTAATCTCCAATAGTACAGTCTTGAGCTACTTCGCGTATAATAATAGGAATAGGTGGATAAAGTCTTAATGTTTCGGTAATAACCATATCTAAATATTTTAATTCAAATATTTGTTCATAACTTAAATCGTCGTCGACTCCACTGAATGCATCGTCAACTTCATTAATTAATCTCTCTTGAACATCGGGATTAACGGCAAGTAAGTAACACACAGAAGATAGAGTATTAGCAGTAGTTTCGTAACCAGCTAGTAGAAAGACAAAACTTTGAGCAATAATATCTTCGTCCGATAATTTACCAGATTCTCGTCCATCTAACACTAATTGTAAGAAGTCTTTACTCTTAGGAGCGCTAGATTGACGCCGCTCTTTGATAACTTGGCGAGCTGCATGATCTAATTGTTGAAAATATTTAGCTTCAAAGTCTAACGGTGATTTTCTGATTAGTTCGAGCAAACTAGGCGATATTATTGTAAATAGAATTCTCCTTAGTATTCCAGAAAGCATTTTGGAAGCTGCATTAGTTAAAGTAGTATCTTGAGTATTTAGCTGTACGCCAAACGCGACACTTAAGATTACCTCCATTGTAAATTTCCCAAATACGTCTCGTGCATCGATAATTTCTCCTTGTTGTGCGTAAGATATTAAAGCAGATCGAAGCTTTCGTGACGAATTATCGACAATTGGTAATACTGCTTTTAACTTATTAGCACTAAATGTAGGAGTGATAGTATCTCGAATGGTTTTCCACTCTTGATCTCTTGAAAAAGCTAACATTTTATCAAGGTAGTCGAATGGAAACTTTATTGGCAATCGTCTGTTAGGAAATAAATGAAAGTCTTTGATTAATATCTTTTTGATTATCTCGTAATCGGAGACAAGGGTTAATCGTTCAGTACCATAGAATAAGCCGACTACTTTTCCGTACTTTTTAGTGTAATACATATGAGCTAGATGTTGACCGCCTAGTCGAGCAATTTCGGGTATATTGCCTAGAATAGGCCATGGTTTAGGTCCAGGTATGCCTAATTTGTCGAAATGTTGTAGAATAGTGATATATCTGTAGTAGAAGATGTAGATAATTAAAGCAGCAAATATAGCTACTAGAACCGCAGTAGAATGTATCTGCCAAATATCTTGTACACAGTTCAATAGATTAGATAGCATCGTTGTTGTACTAGTTCTTTCTTTCAGCTTGTAGACTTGTCAAGTATGTACTACCGGTACTTGATGAAAATTCGCATTCAACATACGTCTGGGTACAAATTAAACCACGTCTATAGGCTTTAAATAGAAGTGAAAAGCTTTCTTCATTCCAAAAAAAGCGAGGGAATTCGGTCATTGTCACTATGGCTACTGATGAGATTTGCGCTTGCGTGTAATATAAATTTACTTACAGAATTAAATTAATTGGACGTAACTGAAATTATAGTATAAGATTTATTCCGAGATTGCCTTGAAAACTTAATTTCGATCAATCATCATGACCACCGATCAATTACTGTACTGTATGATTTAAAGTACTGTAGTGGGCAATCTATTCCTTATTAGTAGAATACAGTAATGAGAAATACTTCTCTCTCTTTATAAAGTAAAAGAAAGACTCGAGTCTTATTCGGTTTACGATGAAAAATTATATATCTAGTAATGAAAGCCTAGTCAATTGTATTGGAGTTGAGTAAATCATTATTGAGCTTTTAGGAATCTATATGTGACTCAACAACTACAAAAATATCTATTAAAAGCACTTTCTATCCGTAACTGAAATGGAAATGAATTTTGAGTGTAATAATAGTGATTGAGTAAATAATAATACAGTATTTTAAGATTAAATTACACTACTTTAATATTCTAATTTACGATACCTCGAATTGGATCATCGTAGCGATTGATTCCCTATTCTTATACGCTCGAAGTAGAGCAATTTTTGATTGGCTAACTTAGAGATCTACAAGCAATACGTTGTATAGCGTAATGCTGCATCCCAATAGGACGACAAAATTAACTTGATTGCTATGTTAAACCGTAGAGGTAAACCCCTCTTGCCTCTACGTGGATTAACTTCTTTTACCATACTGTACAACTCAATTACGAAAAGCGTTCGCGGGCTTCCACCAGTAATGATTAAATTAAAACAGGATAAAAACTAATTATGTTGCTATCTCGTTTAATTAATTAGTTATTTGCTTGACAGCAAAGCCTGGTAACATTTTACCAACAAGAAATCCTGATAGTAGATAAGTACAGCACTTTTTTATCTCTTTTTTAAATGAGTAGGCACTCATGTTTACGCTAGTCAGTCTATAGGTTTGTTAAGTATGTACTGCCGGACTTAACCAAAAATTTGCATTTAACGTAGCTAAAGTTATGGACCACTAGAAGAAAACCGGTTTCTTCTAGTAGTTTATAGTAAAGTAGAACTACATACTCAACCAAGTGAAAGATTTTTACCGCACCTTTGTACCATGTTAAGTTTAATAGCCACTTGCTACCGTACTTTATGAAGATTTGCTATTTTATATAGTAAACTGAAACGTTTATTCAACTAAATAAAAGATCTCATACCGTACGTTTGGATATAAATCAAACCATGTTTATAAGCTTCAAATAGAACTTGAAAAAATTTTGCTGGTTTACTTCATATGCGCGAGGGAATTTGTTCATTGTTACTATGGCTGCTGATGAGATTTGCACTTGCGTGCAATATACTATACTTCGAATATTAAATCAGTTGGAATTCATTGAAAGTAATATAATAAAAGATTTATGCCGGGATTACCTTGAAAACCGAATGTTAATCACTATGACCACTGATCAATGTTAGATTAATGACAGCCCAATCAATTGTGTTGAAATTGAGTAAATCAATATCTAACTTTTAAGAATCTTCGTAATGACTTATTGACTAAGAAAATATTTATTAAAAAACACCTTCTTTGCGTAGCTGAAATGGAAATAAATTTCGAAAGTAATAATAGTGATTGAATGAATATTGACGTTGTAGTTAAAATTAAATTATCTAGTACTAAACTAGATAACAAATTAATTAGATAACTTTGCGCAATCAATAAATTTCGAAAAAATTGAATGAAAATTAGTAAAGCAAACGTCGCTATTATAGTTTATTTCACGACTATAAGTAGAAAAAAATTGCATTATCGTTGAATCTTCTGATTAAAAAGCACGACCAATAGTAAGTCTAATTTATAAAATATTGTAATATCAGATAGGGCATAATATCGAGCTTCAGATTTAAATAAAGGCTATAAGTTAAATAAATAGGTAGGATAAAAATTGGGTATTTACGCGTACATGTACATTGAAAAAAATTGATACATTAAAATGAAAAATATATCGATATCGTCACTTCGGTAATCGCACTGTAAAATGATAAGTAAAATCACAAGGAATATATGTTTAGCAGACATCACAACGCAATTTAAGGAGTTTCCCTGTCGATTGAACAGTTAAAAATCAGAATATATTGATATTTGTAGGTCGGTAGTTTTCCTATAGTACCTTGCATAAAAGTATTTTGCTCCGTAGGTTAATACTATAATACAAATCATATAATTACATTATCGACAATATCGGATGATCAATATTCAAAATAATGATATCAATTACGATATGAAAAACGATAAGATTGCTTAATGAATATTATAACATTACAACCAGCTTAACATCGAACTATATTAGAAATAATATTAAAATTCATTCTTATTATAGCATACAGTACGTGCAGGACATGCAGAATATGAAAAGAATTGTCCAAGCACTACTAAGGGTAAATTTATAAAATCGGAAACAATTCATTAATAGACTAACTCGTCAGTGCTAACAAAATAGTATAAAATCAATAAAGCGGTTGATGATATTTACTCCATCTTTTATGTATATAGCATATTAATAAGGTTATCTATAAATAATATAGAAGAAACACTAATGTCACATTCCAACTTCGCTACAATACTCCAATCCTATACCAACTTCCGCATTTATAAATTCATCTGCAGTTTTAGTTATTTCGCTTGCAGATGAATATGATAGCGTTCTTACAAACAATTAATATATGTTGAGTTGTATTGCATAAAATTTCAGGCTCTAATCATTTAAAAATTGTTGTAGACGAAAGTATAGCATCATTACAAAATAGATAAGGAGAATAAATCCATTTTTTCGGCTATTTAATTCGCAAAAATATTAATTTCGAAGTTTTTAGCTAGTAATAGACATTATCTCTAATCCCATAACCATTTCTAAGGCGTTGTGTAGCTCGACTACCAGTATTCTTAGTATTTCTCCGAAAAGCAGCATGAGATGTTTTGCTTTGTCTACTTGTTGCCAGGAATGCATTCTTAGCATCTAAAACAATTTTACTGAACTCATTACTACTGTTAAGATCATATTTGCTATCCTGATAATTAATATTGCCCTTTGTGCCATTTGAAAAGTGTACGTTGTTGGGATGATTTACGTGGCGTGTATCACGTACACTTTGTCGACGATTCTTTGCATGCTTTTCACCAAACTTCATAAATTGACTCGAAACCTTCATTTTGTTATGGTAGTCTATGATATACTTTGGAAATAGGCTCTTCTCATCGAATCGCCTCTTAATTTCATCTGTATAGCGTAAAATAAGGAGGAAAGTTGTAAAAGTAGGTTGGATCGAATGACTCAGTCCTTTCTATCGAATGTACTCTACGTACTACTATTCTACGATAAGCTGGACTGGGCTAATGTCAAATTAGATGTATAATGCAAATATGTTGGAATAATATCTCCACTTCATAGAAGCTATTACACATCTATCATGCTTTAATATATATATATTACCAAATTATTAGATTACATCCGTAATTTATACCTTCTTGAAGTGGTATTTCCGGCAAAGTGAATTCACTGGAATCATTGCTCTTTTCACCAAAATACTTCAATGGATTCTGTACAAAATCAGGCTTATGCAAAGTACCGACTCGATTTAAAGTGGGGCAATCTAGATACTGTCATTACAGAAAATAGTTAATAAACAATGTTGAGTTCAATTACTTTAGGGATTAATTTAATTTATATCCATGTATCATAAACAATTAACCGTAAATAAGCGAGCTGTCACTTTGGCGCCAGCAGACTTTTCACTCTGTAAAAATTGTATATTTTTAATTGGATGTGGTTGGCGTCTTTCGCGTCTTTGCGATCTACACCTTTGCACTGTTTTACCTGTCAAATAATAATCTCCAATAAATTAGCTTAATATAAACGATCACTCTATATAATATCTTAGTGATATCATTATCTTTATATCATGCTAATTTTTTTAACCTAAAATTGTTGTATCCCAAGCATCGCCTTGATAATCTAAATCTTGATCTTCTTTCGATAATACAGATGCATCATCATCAAATATTTCTGGTACAGGCATAATAACTGATTTGCTAGAGGATATTGAAGGTAAATCCAACGAGGTACTGGCGTCAGTATTGGGTTTTGCCTGATTGATAATTGAAAATTAATTTGAATTTAGAAGAAAATTGAACTATTTAAAGATCATAGGATAGTGAATAACTCCACAATTGCAAGAAAACTGAAACGAGGTAACAATACTGATCCAGTCAATTAACACATAAATTAGAATCAATTCTAGTCCCTTTTTGATTAGTCTATGCTGCTATTGATCGTTATCATTAAGCTTTTAATATTACTAAAAAAGAAGTACTATTGGAGGATATTTCTGAAAATTCTAGGTGAATGAAATAATATTTACAACCGAACATAAACTATTTACTTTGATATATGAAGTTATATAAGGTGCCTTGCACTAGATTCTAGATAAATATGTATATATTTCAACATCATTAGAAAACAGATAAAAATCCTCTTGTCCGTGAATTAGCGAGCTATATTACAATTATTGGTAATGCTTACTTCATCATCTTTATCGTCGTCTGCATTGATTTCTTCCTGTTCTTCATCTGTTAATTCACGATATGTTCCTAATGACCAAACAGTTTCCTATACGATATTTATACATTTAAAATATTTACAATAATTATTATTTGATACAACATCAAGAGAGTACAAAAGTTTTATAAACCAAACCAAATATTATTTGCCAGAGAATTTATCTTTGTACACTCTACATGCCATTCAAATTGAAAGGATAATTGATCAATTTCGTACATACTTGGCCAAACATTCCTATGTAGGTACCTTCTACATCCCATAAAGCTATACCACAGTCAGCAGAAGAGGTTAAGACATAGACGCGACGAGAATGGGCAAATAATTCAATACTACTGATGGTATCAACGTGAGGTTGAAATGAACATTTCATAGCTAATTTGTGTTAGAAAAATATAGAGTAAATAATTTGTATTCAAGCATGTAATAAAGGAAGTAATCCCTTAATATACGCTATTCATTCTGCACAACTTACGTGGAGGCTCTGTCGTAAATCCTTGTTTACCAGTGCAATAATTGGCAATATTCCAAATCTTAATCATTCCATCGAGATCACCAGTAGCCAAGTAATGATTAGAAGGATCTATCCCCATGTTGGCAATTTTTGCTATTTTCACAAAAGTTAAAGATTATGTAAGATTCTAACTTTCAAAATCACAGATTCATAATTCTAGGTTAAAAATTGAGTAAATGAATTATAGAAAGAAATACAAACCATGTGGATGTGAAATAAATTCCCCTCGTAAATCGGCAGTCGAAGATGACCAGAACCGAACCTGTAAAATTTCATAGTTATCACTTATATTAAACTTATTTGAGTATTTAAATTCTTCGACATATACGAGACGGAATTTTACAGCCTAACAAGATTGTGCAAGTGCCAAATTTTAATATTATTACCCAAGAATAACGTCCGCAAGAGACTAGATCAGCGCCTTCGGTACCAACGCGCTTTTCCAAAAAGGACAATTTAGCAATAGCAAATTCCGAAATTTCATCCTATAAAATGTTTCTATAGTTACTATGTGCATTGCGAATTTGTTACTACGATAATATCGGGCTCTGATATGCTGTATATAATTTGAAGTTTCACTTAACAGTATCACAGTAATGTTGCTTTATGATTACTCCAACTTATACAATTAAGAAAATCGCCTACTCTTCATGGTTAGCATGGATTAAATACCTCATCATCTTCAGTAACTTTAGCTAAAAATTCTTCATATGCAGTTTTAGAATGGACCGGTTCACCCTGAGCAGTATCCAGAACCATACCCGCGTTCTACATTTCATAAAGTTTAAATTTAAAAATCTTAGCGAACTCATATCCGGATGCTCGTTGTAAGGAACAAAATCGCATATTAGTTACCGTTATTGCTTTTTCCTTATCTAACTGAACTTTCCTCTGCTGCAGTAGTTTGATCGTATTCGCACGACGTCTGATATTGATTTTCTTACACCGCTGACGTAAATGTTTAACAAAATTTTCGCTATTTGCATTCCATATAATAATCTCTCCATCATAACTTGCGGTCGCCATTAGACTAGGAGGGCAATAGGCACAAACCAAAATATCATCTGAATGTTCCTGTAGAATTATTTCAAGAACAATATTATGAAAAACTGGATATTTGTATTGCACACTAATTTAGGTGATATTAGAATGAAGTTAGATAGCTACCACGTATTGGTGATTTGACACAATTATACATGATATTTTTTACTCTTTGATATAAATATGGTATTATGTACAGTTTTTGTATTAATTTGTGCTATTTCGTGTTAACTTCATGAGAATATTTAAGTAAAACCATGCCCTTCGAGCTCATGTTATATTGATAACCTTTATCATTTATTTTTCGTATGTAGTTTTCAATATTTTAAATTATATATTAGCTACCGTAATATATTCGGATGGAAGTAATCATTTAGTGTATAAAGGAGTAGTATTAAAAGGTCAATCATTTATATATTTAATCACAACTGTATCATTTAAATTAATTAAAAGTATTAGTAATTCCTGGTGCAACCTGAGTTCTAGGTTTAGGCGTATTAATTTACCTGGCCTCCTCTCCAGTCAGATGGTTCGACATAGTAAGAAAACATTTGGTTACTCCTGAAGACCGTAATATATCTATGAAATGATGAGAGAGAAATACCAATTATACAGCATATACTATACGCTTACATACAATTATAGCTGATATTCTACATCGTATCTTACCTACATATTATTTATTTGTAATTTTTTTATATCATTTCGAATCAAATTCTCATTAAAAGGATATCTACCTTTCCCATCCGATAACAATAGTTTTACGTGGCATAACTTGAATTTGGCTAACATCGATTGGTGATCCGTTGGCTGGTACCAGTAGATTTGAACATTGTCCATTGAAATCCCAAACTTTAATTATGCCATCAACACTAGCTGTCAATATTTTCATGGAATATTGATCGAGTGTCATAGCGGTCACTTCGGCATCATGGGTGCTAGTGAATTGTTTTACACGTTGCCCATTATCTAGGCGCCATATATTAATATCGCCATCATGGCACACGCTTATAACCTATGCAATGGTGCAAAAATAAATGGAAAATTCTATTATTACTGTCTATGAGCAGTCACAAGAAGGTATAGAAATCATATATAGCAGCTAATAACATTAACAACTTAATTTGGGGGTATACCTAAAGATATAGAAAGATAATCATAACGCTAAGTCAAATATCACTATCGCATTTCTGATACTAGACAAAGGAACAGGCTTAAAATTAGGTTTGTTCTGATTTACCTGGTTATATTTGGCACAATATGTGGCTCGAATAACGGGTTTGTTATGACTCATTACTCGATCTTTCAGCTCGATTTTAACTTCCATTACGGAAAACTATTTTTACGAAATTTAAAGAAAAAAGGTTGAAAATTTGGGCTACATATCTTAAGTAAAATAAAATTTCATTACATAGTAAAAAATTTTGTAACCAAGTAAATATGAAAAGCTATAAATAAGAATATTTACCTGATTATTAAATGCAGAATATAGACGATGGCGCACTTCATCATAGTACAATGTGCTTTGAACTGGACCCAGATTATAAATCAATTATTTATAAGTAATCTGTTAGCTCTGATATTACCCTTTAATAATTCTTATGTCCGCAATCATTTAAAGCTAGGTATACCTTCAGGTCCTTTTGGAAATACACCAGTCAATCTTTGTATGCAAATTTGCAATTGGGTATCCCAAATACGAAGTACCTTCAAGTAAATACAAGAACTCATCTTCAATGACTTCACTGCTTGATATGTATGTATGCATAGCTGTAAATAATAACTTATCTACGCTAATGCCGTCGAAAATACGAAAGAAAGTAAACTACCTAATATTTAGTCATTGAAATATTTTTCAAGCTAATATCAAACTAGTAGTGTAACATCCTAAATATTCAAGTCTACCTTATCCTTCGAAAGGCTAATCAATTGACCTTTTGAACAGTTGAAAATTACATGTACTACGCTTGCCATGTGCCCAACTAGTAACTAAATTATAACAAAGAGTATAATAATTAGCCGATTGTTAGCTACATTCCAAAATAGAATAGTATGAACAACTTTTTCTATTACTACGAAAGTACAATTACAGTGGCATAATCATACCCCAACAGGTTTTGATATAACATAGGGGTTCCATAAACAGACTTGATAATTAACACCCGCTGTAGCTATAGTAACAAATCAGGAATCAGACATGAAATGATAAATAAGTAAAACTGTAAGAACAATCATGAAAGCAGATCACGACAATTTTGTTTTAAGGGATTGTTTTAAAGCTTATACCGATCAGATTCAAGTCGGAACTATAGTCAAAGGAATTGACGCCTTGTGATATATGAAATGCAGTTCTAATAAAGAAAATAATACAAAAATGTTATTCCTACATATGGACATATGGATTAATAGTAACCACGTTACAAAACAAAATTACCAACACTATTATCCATAAATAAAACTATAGTATTAAGAATTGGTTTATTAAAAAGTTACTTACGTCCTCATAACAGAACTTGATTTCTCAATCCAGCCCAAAACTAATGAATTCTTCTCCGTGGTAGCACATGATATGAAACAGTCTAAATGCTCTGCGTATTTAACTGCGTTAAAAAATGTAATAGTTAGAAAACGATAAGTAAGGCTGATCTAGCTTAGTAAGTGATAGTTCTAAAATATTGTATGAATATGAATTTCATTGATAAACTCAATACAACGATCTCAAAATAGAGCGATAGTAAATTGGTTACCTTGCCTAACCCAATCATCATGGCCATGATGATGGACTAATCTTACATTTTTAAATACACCTTTCTTAATTTCCTTCAGTGTTAATTGGAGGCATGGATCTTAATATATATGCGATTAAACCAAATTACAGATTGTTTTATTTTAATAGGAATAAACGGTACTATTTTATTCTGATAAAGAATTGGCAATCGTCAAATTTCAACGTACAATCTTAAATAAAATAGCGATTATCATACGGAAGCATTTTAAAATCAATTAGCGTTTATTCCAACGAAAAACAAGAATCATCTTACCTTGCTGTTGATTTCCTGGTTGAGAAGGTCGGTCAAATAGTGAAATTGAAGCAGATGAAAAGACAACTGCGTTAATCATACCGGAAACATCTCCCCACGCTAGTATAAGATCATCATTATTAAATCGACTATTCCTGAAATAGGCAAACAACGAATTATAATCGATTTCAATGAGGATTCTACATATTTATAGACTCTAAACCAACCAAAAATCCAAACATAACGGAATATGATCCAAGCCTTGGATAACATAAACGCAGCTAAAATCTGACTTGGGATTTAAATCATAAATGCCTAAAAATAATTATTTAAGTGTAAGTAACAAGACCTAGAATAGGTGATCAACCATACGTTACCTAGCATTTATAGAGTTTGTTTTTGAGATACTAGACAAACTACAGCTATATATAATAAGGATTAATAATAATAATAACCTATTTCTTTGCTAGTAAAGGCTATTGCAATTTTATTAACTTTGTGCATTGGAACATAATGTATCACCCATAAATCCTTAGATTTAACTGCACTGGGTAGTTGAACCTATCGTCGTTAGAAATTAAATGACACCAAAGCAGTTCAGATTAGAAGATCTTAAGTGCTGCATTAAATATGTAACGCTAGTTAGCTACGTATTGAAAACAGATAATGTTCATTAAGAAATTGATTACCTTAAAGCTACGATGCATTTTATTATTAAGTTCCCACATACACAAGTGTCCTTCCTATTTATACGTAGAACCACCATTATAACAAAAAATTTTTTAACTAATTACCAATAACCTCAAAGTCTACCAAGCCTTTTAGAATTTAATTGGATCGGTAATCGTAATAATTTATTACTTACCCTGCTAATAGTAATGTAGCGATGAGGATTACGTAACGCATCTATTCTTACGATAGTATCACGATGAGGGCTATGTAAAACGTACATTCAACAAAAATCAGGCTATATTACAATTTTGAAAAAGTACACACGTAGAAGCCATGATTACTTAAGAAATAGGAACATATATGTAATTATTGTTATTAAATTGAATAATCTACTAATACTTACGTCCAGATATGTTTATTTTCTTTCCATTGTGGAATCTACACCGAATTAACATGATTAAATAGTAGGTAGGATAAGTTAGCAATTCTGAAAGAGTTTCGTTAATACAAATTTCAAAGTTCTTTTTTAGGCGATTAATCATCTGATCTTGATATATACAGTAACTTGAAGTTCATGTATAATAATGAGTAAATCACATTCAAGTTGTAATATAGTCCTGTTGATAACTACAAAAATTTTTATGCTGTACAATGTACATAGTAGGTATTGCAAGTGCTTTTATTTACCTGAGCAACTTTAATCTTATCATCCTTTTCATAGCATTGTAGTAATATATGTGAACATAACTTATCCTATATAAGAAATTATAAAATGAAAATTTAGTCTTACATAGATTCGAAAAAATTACGTCGCGTTAATTCAGTTATCCCATATGGTAGCATCACTGGTTTATTCTGATCCTTTACAGTAAGATTATTTTTACATATTTTATTTCGTAATTACCCAATCAATATAGCCTTCATTAGTGGCGTCTATTTTTTGAAAGAGTTCTTCGTACTATTGGCATAAAAGCGAAAACTTTCTTAGTCGTCTTATGAAACATTTACTACTTTGCTATATCCTAAGTTGTAATGCCCATTTTCAATTGCCAAAAGAGTCAAAAAATAATCAAACACTATAAAAATGGTAACAAAATTTAAATATATCTATAAATTTTCAAACGTATAAAAAACACTTATAACCTCCGTTTGTGAGCCTTTATCCTTAAGCACCACGTTCATGACATGACAAAATTGATTCACATTTAGGCGTAATTGCCTCTTAATGCCATCTTCAGTATTAATCTAAATTATTATCAACAAGAATAAACTATCAATACTTCAAATATAATGAATATAATTTCTGACTAAAAAAGTAGTCAGCTTAGATATATTATAACTAATGATAGCCACCCAACACATTCCTGATCATGGTGGCTTATATGAAAAGAAAATAACATGCGCGCATTAAAATTTTATTAGTTAGCTATAAGGCACGGATCATTGATTAGTCGTAATTTCCCCATTTCAAGTAAATATACATATATTTGGAGATAGTAACATCGACATTACAAGAATAATTACAACACTAACTGATTTAGTTACAATACGCATAAATGTTATTCATCGATTGGGATCACTTAGTCCAGATCACTACAATTTACTATATTAATAAGTCCTATATTCTTGTTGGATTTAATCGTAAACTTTTAAGTAATCAACAAAATAAGCCCGGGAGTTATTGGTCGTTGTTACTAAATAGCGATCATGTTGTATTATCTTATATAATTCTACAGAGTATTCGAATAGAGTAATAAACAATAAAAATTTTTAGTAACGTGTTTAGAGCTATAGTATTCCACTAATCTTTTCAAATACCATACAAACTCTTACATACTTGTATAATGACGGTCATTTAATTCTTACTAGTTAATTATTACTGTTTCGTGTATTGGTATAGTGCATTACAAGGCATGCGAGCATTGCTCTACAATTCGTTAATAAGCTTAGTATATACAAATACAAACGTACTGTATATTATTATAAACATATTGTAGTGATGACTAATAAGTCTATTATATACGAGTACAAATGTACTATGTATTATTACATATATAGTATATTGTACGTACCGATTCTATTCTAATGCGTAGCATCATTTATTTTGACGAAAAAGCATTTTAACCACTTTAACTAATTGTTATCATTTGTAATCATTGCTAGTTTGATTAAATATGGCATTTATTGCTGTAATGTATATTAAAACGGAATATTTATGATGTAAGTCAAAATATTAACAATATAAAAGCAATATTATAGCAAAAACTGTAATGTTCAATCATCAAATCGTCAAGATAAGATTGACTTGTAATACTGTATCAAGCCAATTTTATTTACACCTACCTTTACTCGATAAAAATTAAACATTGTTATTAAGATAGATTCATTTCTCTTACTAATTCAATATTTCACTGTGTGAATAATCACCTTTGTTCTAGTCATTAACTCAATTACGTCAATTCTCTATTAATCTACTGTGCTAAATGCCTAGAACATAAATGGTGAATGTTTGTTTTTTGTCGTTATGCTGTAGAATTGACCATCTATACTATGATGCACGTATAATATTATCACGACAATAAAAAGCAAGTAATTATTACAATTGGCTGCTTATGCTAGTAATTAGAATACCGTTAGAGCTGCTTCGATTAATTCTAAATCATGTGTATGCAAGCGATTTTCTAATTTGGTCTTGAAGGCCTGCTGCTGTCTCGATTTCCTTTAATAAAAGATTTAGCATCAATTAAAATCGAAGATTAACTCTAAAACTAACTAATGTTTGGCTTTTCATATCGTAGTTACATGTAAAAATAATAAAAATATTACAAGAAATTATACGATTTGCCCTGTTGTCATTTTAATTTAGTGCAATTAATGAAAACATATGTAATTTATTTTAGAATTAGTCAAATGATATCCCTTACAAATAAAAAAAGACTATAATAATTATTATTATCCTAGCAAACCTATAAGGTACAGTAGATTAGCTTGTATGCGAGTATACATCCTATCGACCTTGATTTATAGTACGTATTTCACAAAATCAGCACGTTAAAGGATTGTTATGGTTTCTGTACATTAATTTCGTAAATAAATCCATTTATCTACTCTAGAATACTAAATTAAATTACCGTATATTATTCATGAAAAAATTAAACTGAGATCAACTTTTGTATTTTCGTGATTATCATTATTATGAAACCATTGTATACGAAAAATTGCAATCTACAATATACTGTTGAATTAGTAGAATTTTGCCCCTTTAAATTTAACCTATCGTAATCTCGACAGCATTCTATTCATACTATAGCTTAACGTTTTTGATGCAATGATTCTCTACTGTAATGAAACAGTATGTTTCCCAAGAGAAGTGAATGATTTGATTTAAAAAGAGCGCAATGTAATGCCTCAACTATATTTTCACCGGTAAAATGAATTTTAAGCTATTGTGGCTAATAAACAAACTAATAAACCAATAAATGACTAATAAACATGCGGTGACTGAAGTTTAGTGCACCTTAAATTAACATTAGTTAAATTTTGTTGAAATAAGATTCTGGGGGTAGTCTTCCACGTTATAAAACAACGTTCGTACGTAAAGTAGGTATCATTTTAGTAATTGTAAAAGCATTTGGATGCATTTAGCTAGTTCAGATCCGGCTGGTATTAGCTATTTCAAAGTTAAAAAGCATTCTAGTAAACTAAACATTCGAAAGCCTTTCAAAGTTCTTGTAAACGATTATATTAAGGATTCAACATTGAAGTATTAAAATTTAAAGCTAATAATCCACATGTCAGACTCATTGAAATTTGAAAATATGTATGATCACGCTCGATTTCATGTGCGATAGTAGTGATAACATCATATGTAGAACGATTTCTTTTCCACATAATTTGTACAGTAGACATGTAATGCTAACACAGTCATTTTTAACTATATCCGACCAACCCCGATGATTGCCTACTGGAGCCTAATGCAATAGTATAACGAATGTAAATTAAACCTTGTAGTGTAATTCCAAGTGCAATCTTTTCAACGTATTGATAGTATCACATTAAAAAGCCTAAGATTTAAGTGAGAAATATTTTCCCTCTACTATATCTTCACAACTAAATCACTATGATATGAATGTGTAAGTACCATCATTGATGTGTAATAAATGCTATATCAATCTTTAGCGATTTTATATACCATGGCTATGTTACTATACAAATATTAGATGTTGAATTTAATATAACTTGTTATAACATCCTATCATACTTTTAATTGGCGAATAAGATTTTAACTTTAATTTCCTTTCTATGTGTACAACGTCGTGTTCACTAGTAGGTGCTAAGAATTACTGCATTCAAAAAAAAAGTGCTGGAAATAATTGAAGATAGTGTAGTAAAATATAGAATAGATTAATTTTTTTAGACAGTATATAATTTGTTTTATGCTAGTTGAAAGTCAGTCTGTCTTAATTTGTGAATTATTATCGTGGTATACTGTACACGTATACCTTTATCATGCACGATAGTTGAAGTAGTTGTGTAAACTTACTATAACTATCGATGAAAGTATGATTGAAAAAGAAATTGAAATATGTTAAAGTTACAAATTATTTTCATGCCTTTATACAACGTCCTGCTGGATAAAAGGGTTATACACTTTTAATTGTAGTTAATCACGGTCGATGTCCTATTACCGCAGTAGACCTTACCTGCGTCCTTTATTATTATTAGCTGCGCTGATTCGAATATGTTCCGTTAACGTCAAGAGAGAATCTGCCATCTTGACGCCTTTTACTATAGG
Organism: Trichoplax adhaerens; assembly: GCF_000150275.1. Taxonomy (NCBI): domain Eukaryota; kingdom Metazoa; phylum Placozoa; class Uniplacotomia; order Trichoplacea; family Trichoplacidae; genus Trichoplax; species Trichoplax adhaerens. The sequence goes on from NW_002060946.1 coordinate 570,121, forward strand.
CGTACATTCGATAGGAAAGTTTTCAGGAAAAAAGTTAAAATTAATCGTCTGTTGGATATTTACGCTAGTAGTCAATCGTGAAAAAAAAGTCAATTGCCACCGAGTGGACGTAGCAAAGGCTAAATCTAAATCAAAGTCTTTATCAATTTTTAATAGATTACTTAGTATAGGAAGTACTCGACACTCCTTGATTCTAATATAGCAACCAGATAAGTCTGTGTACATGAATTGAAATAAAAGCGTTACTAAGAGGAAAGTAGAATAAATTACTCGACGTCACAATCGACTTGAAAGTAACAATAACAATTATTGTTCAAAGTAGCACCATGGCATCGATTATCCTCTCTAACTTGCCCTTGATTGGGTAAAAATGCTTAAACAATTTTAGAATATTATTGTCTTAAACTAAGGACTCGAGCAATGAGAATGCAGTTGCAATACACTACTTCGTTGTTATTCACTGTTTATGAGCTATGCAAAGTCACATGAAATTATTAAAACTAATGCTCCTGCTGTTGGATTTTGTCTATATTAAAATTCCATCATTTTCGATAGGAATAGCGTATTATGATGCTAGTCTCTTCGTGAAATTGCTACCATAGAATAGTAGTACTCTAACAGTATATCGGTCAACAAATTATAGTAACTGGCTATTGTAAACAAACGTCCACACATAAACTTTATATTCGATTTTTCTTCATTATTTCTGCTATTACTTTATTTTTAATACGAACTGTTCTATTTTCTTAACTGATGCATGGTCTATTAGCACATTATTTAGCAAGCCATACCGCAGACCACTAGTGTAGTTTACACTAGATCATAGTCAATTTACTACTGCATGCTCAATTGTTCATACGCGTATATGGAGAACTGACTTCCATTTGTCTTCTGTTATTATGGCATAAAGGAATTTAGTCACAGTATATCATCTAAAACTGTATTACAAATGATATAATAGGTTAGTCTATAATGAAACTAATTAAGTTAAAGTTTTATTATCTAGAGTTTGTTTTATAGTTATCCTATCGACATACTAATTCACGCCCTTTCATCTCATACTTTCACGTCTCGTAAAATGAATAGCATACTACTCTTATACGGAATAAAACATTGTTTCTGTGTATATTATAGGCTAAGTCAAAATGACTAGGCTTATCATGTATATGTTGAGGGATTAAGATTTTTAGTAATCTAGTAATAAATGCGTATAATAATGAGCTCAAATTTGTCAGTCCACATTTTGGAATAAGAAAATGAGATTTCACAAAATTTTAGCAGGGCACAACTCTTCCTTACTGTTATACCTATAGTTCTGTTGTACTTTTCAGAATCTTACAAAAAAGCATATCGCAACACTTACATAGCAGGATAATTTTGAATTTTAAATCGAAATGGAAATTATTAACTTACTACTATATAAAAAAGAGGGAAAATTAAATCAATTTTAACGCCATGTTCACAATTACTCATTCTACGATTATAAGCATGGGTTACTATAAATTAGGAAATGAGTCAATACTACTGCAGCCTATAATATTAAAATGAAGATAGCTGTAGTCTATCTCATTTTTATTAATAACCTACCGTTAGGGAGTTTTAAGAAAAATTCAGTGTAGCACAATAAGAATTTCAATAGTAAGCTCAGCACAGAGTAAAATAAATTAGGCCAAATGATAGTTTTATTCGTCTCACAAGGTATTTTGTAAATATCCTATCCATATGAAATAATGTAGCGTAATGGATACAGCATAAAATTAAGTTAGCTCATTTAACGCAATACTGTACAAATAAATTTCTGTTCATATTATTCAATAAAAAACAAATAATTGTCAAAAATTATGGCAGCTAACCATTGCAATAATCCAATAAGATTAGATACATAAATTAAAAGTTTAACAAATCTGCGTCCAGGTTTATCATAATTGTGATTCGTATTCCGTATTTAGTAGTATGTATTCGTATACCGTATACAGACATAAAGATACACTGTAAAATAAAATTCATTGAAAAATGATATTAAAACTGCTATTTTTCTTAATCACCGACATAAAGTAAATAGGGATAGACTAAAGTTATCGACTGATTTAATCCTATTTTCATATCATATCAACACACAATTAAGCAATATTTGCACCTTATTAGCTGTCGACGTGGTTAAATATATTAAAAAAATTAAGATTACAAAATCCATTATAAAGAAATAACGATACAGATAACGATTCGTGCCGTAAATCTGTTAAGGGATCAGACTGACGTACATCCTTTATTTATAAAGCAGTAGTTAATAATCCTCAGGAATTATAGAGTAGTAGTTAATGAATGTACTGTATTTAAATGGCAAAAGAATTTATATTGATTAAAGCAACTAACTCAAGATCGATGGTTTAGCTATCTAATTGAACAGATACTAGGTTGGATTGTAAATGAAATTTGCAATACATGAATTTGAACGGATATGATTTCAAATGATTTGCTATTAGCTGAAAGTTGAATAAAATTTTTAAATAAAAAATCCCTCTGAGAGTATAAGACGTATTGAAGCATTTGCAGCTATACACACACATATCGTAATTTCTCAGGGGCGGTATGCTAAAACCATCTGTTTAGTTTCATACAACGTAAAATAAATTCACCAAAGTACCATACCATATAACAGTATTAATAGGATATCATGATAAGAAATATAGGCTAAACTATCCAATCAAGATTTTTGATCCAAACATGGTATTACGTTATCTAAATAAGGTAATTACAAATATTAATATAGACTTTTAAAGAGTCACTAACGACTCGTACAATAAATCTCCAATGGTCACTTTGATGCTAATAACTCGTTCATATCTAGTTCGTAGGCTTGATTTTCCTCAATTCGAATGCAATCTGGAGTGTCAGGTTGCCTGAATGTAGGATGGTTGATTACTTGAGCCTTTGCTGGATCAGAGTCAGTGATTATCTCGTAAACAGGGTCGGCTCTTAAAGCTTCATCGATAGGAAACCCTAACTTATTCAATCTTCTAATTGCCTTTTCCATATAGTGGCGACCTATGATGCTATAGGTGCTTCTAGCTTTTTGCACCACGTCTTTGTATAAATCGCAGGCTAACCTTTCGTCGTTTACCATGCCTAAAGCATTCTCGTGCATCCGACCAATATGATAATCTGACCAAGTGGTAGTTCTCTTATTAATTTTCGATGAAAAAAATTGATTTGCCTGTACTGCCCGGAAGCACTGATTTCCTTTGTTTTGATCACGCATATCAGTCAATTTGCCTCCGAAGTACAACTTTCCCAGCCTATAGTATGCATAGCTTGCAGCATCATGATCGCTAGAATCCGCAACAGTGTTATAGTATTGTATTGCTATCGTAATATCAGAGTTTGGAAGCCTATCTTTTTCTACTAACTTGGCGAGACGACACATTGCCATGCTGTAATTCATTTTAGCAGCAATTGCATAATGATGTGCGGCGATCACGAAGTCTTTTTCAACGCCGATACCTTTTTCGTACATAAATCCTAGTAAAAAATTACCTAATATTTTTCCATCATGATTTTCATAATCAACCGCTGTGACCGCTTTCTCAAAAAGTTCTATCGCTAGTGTAAAATTTTGTCGAATCCCTCCTAAGCCATGATAATGTAGTTGACCCAATAAACATAAAGTATCTGCATAAGGGAATCTTGACGACATACCTAAGTAGTTAAAGGCTACGTTATAGTTATCATCAAGGTCGTCATTTGATGCTTTGGAATAAAAAGCTTGATAACCTAATAAAAATTGAGCACGGGCGTGACCATTTTCAGCAGCCTGAATTAAATATTGTCGGGCTTCCTCAGCTTGCTTACCTATCAGGTTACCGACATGATGAATAATATTGGCAATGTTATAATAGCCGCTGGGATTACCCATATCCCCGGCTTTTTTAAAGTAATTAGCAGCAGCTTGATATTGCTCTACATCCTTATTCTCATTCAATATCCACAACAAATAGCCATACTCATTGTATAATGTTGGTCTATCTTCAATAATTCTATCACGATTGCTTTCAATCAGGCGTTTCTTCGAATGCTTTAATTTCATAATTTCTTTCTTCCATAAAGTCGAGTTTGATATCCTGTGTTTGAGTTCCTTGTGGGCTGGTGAACTGCATATATCTTTGGATGCTGAATTAACGTACATGGGCACTTTTAATCGTACCAGTTGTTTATCAGAAACGGCTTTGATCCATAATGCTTTCTGTGATGAAGACTTGCTAACAAATAATTGATAGAGGAGGTATTGCGCGGTAGGATGTTGCTGTTTAGCGGAACGTTGATAGTATTGAAAGCACTTTTTTAAATCTCTCTTATTCATACCGTATCCATGATGGTAGTAATATCCTAACAACAAATTGGCGTGAGGGTCATCGGTTTGTTCGGATAACTCTAAGTTGCGCTTGATAGCATCTTCGTACAAATGATGTAGTATAGATGTGGAAATAAATTGATTTAGGTTTCGACTTTCATCGGGCACAGGATCGCGCATTTTATAAACTGCCGAAGAATTGCCCATAATAATAACTTGATATCGATGGTGGTGAAGAGATGAACTATCAGCAGGCCTTACAATAATGGTGTGGTTAATACAGCTGAAGTATTACCTATATAATGGCTACCAATATGCGATTAGAATATTTCAATGTTAACTGAAAGAAAAAAAAAAATAAGAGTACTTGTTATTTTCATATAGAAGATAATAATGTCAAACGTAGACTCTATCGATGGAAGTGTTTCAGTGCTAACAATCAGTGGACAATTTGAACATCATCCTAAGTTATATTATTGACTACAATGACACTCCATATTAGACTTCAAACAACTTACTACGTCGTAAGACAACTGTAGCACCGCATTTTAATGATAAAATATGAACACGAAATGCTTCAATCTATATTGAATGAATGATCAGTTGGAGGATTAACCAATTACAAAAGGTGGATCATCTCCGGACCATTGAATGATTTGACACGCTTTCAATCGTTGGCCTAATGTTGGTATAGCATACCGGCAGATTTACACGATGGTCCAATTCATTAGTTTTGATTTCTTAGGCTATTATTTAGGCCTGCAAACTGGCGCTGTAATTGAATCGGATATTTAGGTCTATTGAATTGAACTCTTCTCGCCTTATTGGATCAGACTGCCGCCACCATTGATCGGCATCGCCTTAATAATTTTTTTTCAGGAGATTGCAAAGCTGCAACACCTACAGTTCCTGCTGGTACAGTGTAAAGTACTGTACAGGGCAGGACAATCATCATACTGTACAGTACTGTATAGTACAGTGCACAGTACAGTACGGTACACTGTACACGACGTTGCAGTACTGTACTGTACTGTACTGTACTGTAGGTAACGAAAGTAGGAAAATACTGTACAGACTATCACTATTCTGGAAAATTGCGTTTTAGTAGCAATCTACTGAACAATGCAGTACGGTATACTGTAGTTTATGACACAGCGCTCAGAGCTCATCCCCATCAACGATGATTGATTGATTTTAGACCAGTATTTATCAAATACTGTTGTTTCAGTGCTGCCACTGCTTTGCTAGGCATCAGTGGGTTGTATATGGGTCTAACTACCAGAGTGGCCTCCTATTCTATCGTCAACCTACTTAGTTTGAACCTATTGATTTACATTGAGTGTACAGAGGTGAAAGGAAAGCCCCTAAAACTGTATAGAACCTCTTTTCTTTTCACCGCTACAGTCCTATCCTCTTTGTCACCCTGTACTGTACAGACTGTACTGTACACTGTACAATACAGTACTGTACAGCCTTGGTACAGAATAGTCAAGTTAATGTACACTGTACAGGTGCAGTACAGTACTACAAGACATCGACCTTCCGAAAGGGCTGTATAGAACCTACAGTATTTTCTTTTCACCTCTACAGTCCTATCCTCTTTGTCAGCGTGCGCTACTGTACAGTACACTGTACACTGTACAATACAACCTTGGTAGTACAGTACAGTACTGTACTGTACAGTACAGAATAGTCAAGTTAAAGTACTACTGTACACTGTACAGTACTACAAGACGTCGACAGTAATGACTCCAAAACTCTGGTGCAGTACTGTACTGTACAGTACTACAAGACGTCGGCCTTCCGTAATGACTCCAAAACTCTGGTCCATGACTATTTCTACAGTACTGTACACTGTACTGTACAGTCCATTTCATTTCTACTACAGTACAGTACAGTACAGTATAGTGTAGTGTACAGGATTGGAGTACTAATGAATTTATATTGACCATTAATACAGCCTAGGTACAGAAGAGTCAAGTTAAAGTACTATAGGTGTACTATTACAAGACGTCGACCTTCCAGTAATGACTCCAAAATTCTGGTCTACTGTACAGTACAGTATGACTACAGTATTTCTAATGAACTGTACACTGTACTGTACAGTGTACAGTCCATTTCATTTCTACTGTACTACAGTACAGTACAGTACAGGATTGGAGTACTGTACAGTACAGTACAGTACAGTACAGTACTTAGACCTGACGTCTGTACTGTACTGTAATTCACGGTAACTCGTGTCTACAGTACAGTACAGTAAACTGCCTACGTCATTACTCAAGTTGTGCATTACTGAATTTACAGTACATACTGTTCTGTATATCTCAAGTACGGTGCTGTAAAGGCATAAATTGAGCAAATACTGATGCAAAATGAAGTCAAAAATTCTCAAATTGAATTCGATGACTGTCATAACAAAATAGTATTATATTATAACTATAATTTATGGATTACAAAGCGCCATGTTCATTTTCGATAAGTATGAATCAGTCAAATTCCAACAATAGCACGGTATTCAAGAGCCACAGTAGCATGCGATATTTACTGTACTGTACTGTATATTCCAAGCGTTAAGCAGTTAATCATAAGTAAACTATCCTATTACGCAGATCGACGCACCGCACTATTAACTAATACTGTATACATACGTTTAAACCAAGCATTACAGACGACCAATTACAGACCAGTTATAAATGTCATGCTAGAATTAATATTTTCTTCACTAATGTATACGAGCTAGCATCCAAGCATTGGTGTCCCTATGGCCGCTTTTAATTTAAATACGTCAGGTAGATTTATAATTGCACATACGATAAATTAGCACTGTAGAACATAGTTGAAATAGAAACTAATTAAATAGACATTATATACGCAATATGATATATATTGAAGTAGAATAAACATAGTCTACGCAAACGAATACTCCTATTCTTAAAGTGTCCTTCAATCCTTTACAGTGATCCCACACCTTTATAATTTAGAAATATTGATAGTTGCACCCTAATTGATAGAATTTACATGTTGATCATTGGTATATAAACACCAAACTTTTATTGAGACAGTAATCATCTCCAACGGAAGTTGCCTTGCTAGTATTAAATAAATAAAGTAAATAATTCTTGCCATAAAGATTGAAATTCATTTTAGTTTATAATATTGCCTACAACATAGTACCCTATCGTAAATGCAGCATCGTTTTTTAACTATAGCTTCGATCATAACTTTTCCATTTTTTTTTTATTCTTCTCATACTTATAATCTATTGACTAACTTTGCATATGTTTCGAACAAGAAATAATTAACAATACAAACTGTAGCCCATTTTACTAATTTGGCTAAGTTCCTTCGAATACAAGTATACAACACTTTGTATCGCATGACAGCTGTGTATTGATGTTAGTCTCTATTGATGATTTATTCTATAATATTTTATTCTAGCAAAGAAACATATTTACATAATAGAATAATCAGTTATTGATTTAACAATAGCCTCTGTAGTTAGTATAAAATCTGCAAGAATGGCCCTAAAATTATAATTTGATTATTAAACATTTGTATAGTCTTTCTACCGTTTCAGATTTTAATAACAACATTCAATAAGTCCTCAGGCTCGAAATCAACTTACGGTAGATAAGTAGCTTACAAATCATCCTTCACATTAATTTAATGCAGTATGTAAAAGCAGAGAACAGCGAATAGATTGCCTCATGCTACTACAGTATAAAGGCATTTCGTCACACAAACAAGACAATACTATATTTTCATTTATTATAGCTACTAACACACTGCACTCAACATTTTTACCACTGTTCAAATACCGTATAACGTAAACACCAAATGCCTATAATAATATAATCGATTATCTTCTAAAGAGCTAACCATCTAGCAATCCTATTTTAACCACTACGATATAATTTCGACTTTATTGTTGGGATTAGGGTAAAAGATTACTGCTAATAACTTAGAATAAAATGCACAACCTATCTAGGATTTCAACTATACCGCCATAATCCAAGATTTAACGGGTATTTCAGTAGCTATACACTAAATCAGCAAGATTGAATTTATTCGACTTAACACAATTATAGTCAAATCGATTATGATATTTCGTTCCGGTTTTTTTGATTTATTACTCTTTTTTCTTATTCTTGTCCGTATGCTCATGAGATATTCGATCATGACTTATTACAAAGTAATAAATTTTCCTGTTAGTGACATCAACCTTTTATACCATGTACTTGTAGGTAGAATTAATCCGATAAATATATCCATTCATTGAATGATCAAAGTATGAAATAGGTTACAAGATTATCCTTGTTTAGGAAATGAATAAGTAAAATATCTTCTTGACTTTACTGTATCATGTAAATTGACTTTATTTAGCTTACTATTGTAGTATTCTGCTTAAAGCAAAGTTACGCTATCAATACAATTAATCAACCTATGCATTCATACATAGGTATGTATCAAATCGATGCTAATAGATGTTAACCCTTACTTCGATACTGCAGATGTCAACATAAACATTCTTTGAATCACCTTGATATTTATTCCATGCTTAATTCATGTCAAGAAATACAGTCTTGCTTATATTATAATCAGATTATTTTACAGTAAAGACATCTTGAATAATGATTAAACTACTAATGGTAATGGACAAAGAAATTTTGACTCTATTACTTATTGCTATGCTCCTCACCTTGTAATTTTCGTCCTCAGGGTAAAAGTTTACAATAGAATCTGATGAAGCTGGGAGTGGATAATTATGATTCTTTCTTTTATTAAGCAACCTGAGACTGATAGCGTTAGATCTCTAGCAAAATTGATAATAATAAACAAATGTTAAACACTCTATAGTAATTAGTTTTAACTCGTATTAAACGCAGAGATTACCTGATCAGCTATTACTTTCGCGTTACGAAAGTGAAGTTTTCTATATAAAGATTTCTTACAATTACAGTACTGTATAACATAATAAATTTATAGCGTTTTTACCTATTACTGTAGTACTCTAGTGTAATTGTCCTTAAGGTAATGATATTTACAGATCCAATAATAATTCTCATTTTATTTCCACTAAAAGAGAGGTATCAATGTGATGTGGTATAGTATATATATATACGCATACGTAAACTCGGATACACTAAAATTTTCTACCCTTTGTAAGTCATGGTATGTTGATGGCAACATCATGAAAGAATCAATACTCAAATAAATATGCATTATTTCTCAAGTAAACCAGATTTCTTTATAACTTTATTGGGAAAACTGACAACATTTCGCTACCATTATAATGATCTTTCGTGATACGAATCAAATTTGCATGGGTATGCTATTGAAAAGAACATGGTCTATCCTTTTGTTGTTACAGCATTGTTTACAAAAAACCCATAATTTATCTGACGTGCTAGAATAAAATTTTATAAAAGTAAATTTAATACCCAAATTTTGCTCATTTTTGGATACGCTCTCTATCTTCCTGTTAATTTAGTTTAGGAGAGAGTTATTCCAATATCGTCGGAAAACTATAGCGTATGCAATCAATCTTAATTGGTTGGCTTTAATGCTGTCAAAAAAGATAGCGTATACTTTAGTTACGACAATACTTATGAACTACTAGTAGATAATTATTGTCCAGTTTGAAGAGAATCTGCACCAAGAAGTGTGCCAATCCATTCAGTACGAAATCATATACGATTATACATTTATTATAGCGACATACTCTGAGATGATATCCCTTTCTTCTTTGGCTGCACAGTGACCGGAAATCATGACCTGGATCATTAAAATGTTTTAATTCGGTGTATAGTTACCATAAAGGAATTATTTTCAGTTGGCCATAACTGCAAACTGATACCGTATCGTACTGTTGAAGTACGCTTTTTTTATATACTTATTAATTATGCATACAGTACATAGGTCTAATAGAAATCTTAACGTATTTACACAGTACAATTTTAGTACCCAATTCAATGATGGCAAAAGAGATCTATTCAATTTTCTTGTAAAGGTATATTACTGTACAAAAGGAATTGTTAAGGTTGTTTTACAATCAATAATGCTTTAGCTAGTAACAAGATATAGAGTGATACGAGTACGTATATCCCTTGAAAGCAACTTCTATGTTATTTGTCTCTACTCATATAGTACACTATAGAAAATTTGAAGCTAGATGATGTTAGGTATTCGAGAGAAATGATGTAACTATAACTCTACAGTATATCGCAGTTCTAGTAGGCAATATCCTAGCACTCTAACAGCGTATCAAAACATATGGTCAACTACAGTACACTATAGACCAAGCTATCCGAAACTTTTGATATCACAGTAATTTAAAATAACAACAACGGAAAATTTTTAATGATAAATTACAATAAATGGACACTTTCCAAAATGTTAAAATGCAATTTGTGTAGATGACCTTTATTTTCTATCATAATAGCAGAATATGATTACATATGTCGTTATCGAGATTTATAATTACTACAACAAATTTTAAATTTATAAAGATACAAGAACATCGGGGCGATCAATAAGTATATAAGTTACGATATATAACTGCTAATTACATCATCCTTTGTAAAGTAGATACTCGCAGTAAGTGAAAACCATTATCATTGTAAATGCAGATAACACCGATTTTTAAGAAAACATAAGTCGCGTCAAGGCCAAAATAATTTTAAATTGAATGATAAAGAATGTTAGTCTATTATATGATGATAAATTTTTATATTTAAATTTTTACCGTCTACTCAACAACGACATTTTTTTTCAGATACTAAAAAGAGATACTGTAGTAGTTGTTAATAATTCAGAATTTGATATTTACGCACACGTAACTCTGAAATTGTTACAGGATGATCTACGAGTGGGTTAGAATTTCAACGCACCATCATTTCACAACGTTACAACAAAATGTTACAAGCTAATATTCAATGAGCCAAGATAGATGAATAAGTACGAATTATCAAGTCATAACTTTAAAAAATACTAACCTCGACTTGACGGTAGAAAATTGTTTTAATCATTGAATACTATACACTCAAAGGCAGTTAAAATTCACGATGATCGTACAAATTCTCAAGTAGATCCCACTATGCATACATAATGTGATAACAACACCAATATGATATAGGCCCGCTTGTTTTCAGCGAAAGCGCATATCTACATTGTTTATTATTAAAGTATCGTGTTAGTTTGTAATAGTCAAGTTTAACTGCAACTGATCGACAGCATGCCGATTCTGGCAATAGTCTAGCGGACGAAGTCAAGTCTTGTATTGACCGCTAATAAGGGCGATGTTCATTAATTATCAACTTAGCCATCTTAAACTGTATAGACATTGTTACGGTATGTAATCGTTGTGATTTTTAGATCCTCCGAGATACAAGTACTATTAAAAATTGGATGCCTAACGTGTTACCTTGAGGGGTAACAAATTAAATACCAAATAAAATTATCAACGTGTAATTAAATCTCTTGCAAGTAGATTTCAATCAATAAGAGTGATAATTAAATCCACGTATGACAGCATCATACAAATTAGCAATTTTATAATTTTGATAAGAAATTAAAATTGTCCAATCCTGTGAGTTATAACTAAATAAAGAAGAAAACTGCATTACAGGCTAGTCATCGTTTCTAAGTGTAACACGATTGATGTGTAGAGTAGATTTGATTGAAATAATCAATTGAAATGGGGTAACGGCACCAGAACTAAAATTAACAGTTAAAGTCATGTCACATCTTGTAATGTACTAAAAAATAACAAAACTAATAACTTAAATTAACATTAAACATCTTCAGTTTCCCTTTCATTTACTGATTAACGATAAGTGTGTTTTCAGTAACAAAAAATGTCCTATCATCACTCTTGTATTATTAATTTTTGTAGTTATTAATTTAACCTATATTAGTGCTCAGTAAGTCTTAACTTTAAGTTGAAATCTATTTCATTGAAATTCTAATCACACCTCATTTGATAGACTTGATTGAGTTATTCTTGACTGTCCAAGTGTATATCTTCATTGATTGAATTTTCTTCGATGGATTTTTCTTCGGCAGACGATTTTTCTTCTGCGGACGATTTATCTTCTGCGGACGATTTATCTTCGGCGGACGATTTATCTTCGGCTGGCAAGTTATCTTCGATTAACTCCTCTTCTTCAATTATAACGCTGGTAACATTGATAGCTTGCAAACTGATCAATTTAGCATATTTTTTCTTCGCTTTTTCACCGTAATGCTTCTCGCTAATGCTATAGGTTCCCATAGAGATGTTGACGGCCTCACGATAGAATTTGATGGCGTGATTAACGTCCATCATGACACCATATCCATTCTCGTACATAATACCCAAATGGTATAACTGGCACACAGTTTTTACGTCATGAATTTTGGATAAATAGAAGTAATTGGCTTGTGATTTAACAAAGTAGCGTCTCGCCTTTTCAGGATCATACAGATTAGCATATTGAGGATTGTTGTAAATTTTACCCAAGCGATAAGATGAATAAATAGCACCATCTAAAATTTCCGATTCTGATGCAGTCTGATATAATTGTAAAGCAACGCTGATATCGGCCATTGTGACTTTACTTTTTTCGACTAGTTTTGCCAGGCGACAAAGCGACGGAGAAAATTTCATCTTTGCCGCACTAGCATAACAGTGACATGCCACGTTATAATCAACTTGTACTCCAAGGCCTTTTTCATACATGTAGCCCAAACAAAAAAGAGCCTTGGGTTTGCCATTACCGTCTTCATAATCGACTGATGATGCTGCTTGCTCTAAATACTGATTGGCCAAAGTAAAGTCTTGTTCGATCTCGCCTTTACCTAAAATGTACATCTTACCTAGACAATATAAGGTGGATGCAAAAGCATATCTTGCTGATGACAGATATAACTGATGTGCTCTTTCGATGGCCTCATCCTTACCCACTTCATCACTATCATAAAAATTACGGGCTAGAATCAGTTCGGCTCTTGGATGTTGTTGTTTTGCTGCTTTCTCAAAGTATTCTTTTACCCGTTCACTATCTTTCTCGACACCAAAACCATGGTAATACATTAAGTAGCCAATATTCCAATAACCGGCAGGGTTGCCTAATTTTGCAGCTTTCTCAAAGTAGCTTTTGGCATCTTGAGATACAGTCGATTCACCTTTGATATTCAATCTAAGCATAACATAACCTAATTCGTTGTAGACTTTAGCCAATTCTAAATCTTCTTCGTCGTGATTTTTTTTACTTGCTTGAGCCACTTGCTTAAGATAGCGATTTTTCAATTTAATTAATTCCTCTTGCCATGCCTGAGATGCTTTAAACGTTTCTCGTAAGTCAATGTGTGCCTTGGAATAAAATGCATCTTGAGCAGCCGATGCTACATATGCCTTGACTTTCATGGCTACCAAATCCTTTTCTTTGAGGAATTTGACATGGGATGAATTTTTCTCTTCACTACCGTACAATTGGCATACATAATACATAGCAGTTGGATGATCAGCCTCTGCAGCTAACTGATAATATTGAAAAGCTTTTTCTAAGTCGACCTGTGTATTGCCAGTACCGTGATGATAGATGTATCCCAATTGAAAATTAGAATGCGGGTCATTACTTTCTTGCGATTGTTGTAAACAACGATGCATGGTGTTGCTAACCATTCGCTGTTGCAATTGCGGCATTACAAATTGATCTAAAATACTAAAATCATCGATGAACGGTTCCTTAACATCGTACTTGCTGGTATAACCCCCCATTGCTTAAGATTTCCAAGGAGAGAGAGAGAGAAAAAAAAAATCAACGTATCAAAATTAGATTATTCTACGGCTGTCAAGCAGTCGAAAGAGTTGATAGTAATAAGATATTCATTTTTTATCACGTTATAATTACATTGATTATGATGATCGCTTACCGTCTCAATTACGCTAAACCTTTACGATCAAAAAAAAAGAAGTGGCTTTGTTTTCTCTCAAGATTGAAAGAAAAGGTTGAAGATCGTTGTTATTCTGCCAATAAATAGATATTGATGTATTATGCGTATGGCACAGACTCATTTTGTAGCATCATAGTACAGTTCAAATATACCCAAAATGATGTTGGAAATTGTTATTTTGAAAAACTGAGAAAGGGTAAACAGTCCATAACAAAATTACTCGTTCTAGCTAGAGGACTGTTGAAGCGCTAATTCGCTCCCTGTACAGTACAGTACAAGATTTGTCTTGTACGCCTCAAAACGAGTAAATGTTGCATGCCATACAAGCATTTCAATACATAATTTACCTACTCACCTTTCAATAACGTTGCAATGAGGCAGAATTACAATTTCAGCAACGTTTAAGTTAGGCTTATTGACTGTACGCGTTAAGATAATCTAAACTAACTAATAACGATGACAATCGACGCCCAAATCCAACGATTGTAGTCGATTTTGCCAAGTTGCAATTGATTTTATATACAGTAGGGGAAAGCGCTGGATGGGCAACGACACGCTGGATGCTAACTTACTTTTATACTTTACTCTAGTACGACGACTCATTCACAAGACTGTCCAGAACTACCCAATCAGCCAGCATTGGATGAGATTTTCACTGGTTGGAGACTTGCTGCAAGGCTTTACTAATCATACTACTAAAGTATTCCATGCTAGTGTATTGTTTAGGCACACTGGTTTAAAGGGGGGGGGGTAGCTTTCCTTATTGTTCTCACCACACTCGTTGTTGTCGCATGGGACTACAGTAGTACAGTACAGTACAGTACAGTACAGTACCGTAGATCTTGTACAGTGTACAGTACAGTACAGTACTGTAGATGTCCTAGTCGAAGTACTGTACACTGTACAGTCTGAGAATTATTTTCCATGACACCACTTCGTTCAAAAATCAACATTGTATTCCGTTAAAATTCTTGTAGGATAATATTGATATACACCCATGGAAGGATATCTCCACAACATCCAATTGATCTAGTTTGGGCTTGATTGAACGTCTACAATTCTCGATCTTTTCAGCGGTGGCATCCAAATCAAACTGTACAGTACTAGACCGTTGACCATGGTACGCGCTACACTTTCAGTACAGGACTCACTTCTACGATCCCTACTGTACGTCAAGTTTGACTGTACTGCATACTGAGGGATACGAGTTCATACTTTCTGTACTATTGCCGATTTTGCACATCTTTCTCTATTATAGATTGCCAGATTGACAAGTTAAAAGCGGTCTGAGCAATTTTTTTTTTTTAGCCACTTTGTCATTGTTTATCTTTATAATAAACAATATATTGTATTATTATTACTGTATTTAGAAGGGGAGTTTATTTGTACAGTCCTTGTACTACAGTAGGAGACTTCTAAATGGGTTGAAGACCAGACCGGGCCAAAGATCGATACATCTGCTCCATGTGCGGTCACGATAATCCACCACTGTCATACAGTGAAAAGGATTTTGACAGAACGAGCCGCAATATGGCCCTTTCTACTCTACCTTACTATAAAAAGTCACTCTAATTATTGATTCATTTTATTTTATGGTAATCAGCAACTCACAAGACAAAATCCCGGTCTACGTGCAGTCGTGGACAGTAAAAATAAATAACATGCAGTAATCCGCTTGTTACTGGTTATTACGGCACTACGTTTCCGAAATTATAGAGTTAAAGAACATATTGTTGCTCACACTGTTGCAGTGGTACAGTATACTGATTGTCAGCCTTTTAGAAGGGTAGTTTTTAGGCGTTATAGTAGCAGTACTACATTCTTACTCGATCTTTCGACAGGTTAACGTAGTAATTTGTACATGCAACTCAAAGTAAGTACTTTACGACGTAAAATTGTCAGCAAGTAGTCCGTAACACCACTGATTAACAGGGGTAGAGAGGTTTCGGCCAAGTAAACGAAAAATTCATGTTTCAAGTCAAGTGATAAGCCGACTTTGCTTAAATTGAATCTTTTTAATCAGATTTTAATGTACTGTACAGCAGAATCAATGGACAGTATCAGTAGTATGGAAAGTTAAAACTTTGAAGTACTGCTCAAACTGGATAGTATCCTATCAGAGATTGCTAGAAGTCCATGACATTGCAGTATTGTTAATTGTGAATACGTACGCGTAGACGGTATACAATATGCGCCAGACAGTTTTGGTCTTTTAACATTTTAAAAGTTATTACACGTGTATAGAGTGCAGTACAGTGATCCAAGCGCCATGAAAAAGAAAAATATAAAAGGAAAATCAACGATCCCATAAATTTGCCAAATTTTCTCAAAGGAGAAAAATATACTTTGATTCTCTAACAAATATCATACCGTGCGGGTGCATACTGTATATATCGCAGTAAAGTACGAAAGCAAATACAGTAATAATAACAATTTATATACAGTAATATAAATACAGTACACCCCCTATTTTACTGACGTAAACAGATCGCTCAAATCCTTAATAAGCAACTTAGCAGGTTTCGTAAACTGCCAACTACAAACGCCAAAAATCCTTCTTGAACTTTCAATGATACACAAAAGTGTTTTTACGATCTTTGAACAAGTTACATACTGCACTGTATGAAAGTGACGGCGATTACTTTACATCATAAGCGATTAATGCCGCCCCCCCCTCCGCAAAAAAAAAATGAATAAAAACACTGCAGTTCTGTATTTAGCAGGACTAAATGAACACCTATGCCTCAATCAATCAACTCAAAAGTTGGAGACTCATGTTGATGCTTTCGAGCTCTACAACGATTAAAAGCCATTTGGAAACACTGTAGTTATATGGAATTACTAGGAAGGACTATTAATCGCTATGTATTGATAACATTTAGTTTAAACGACAATATACGTATTTAATGAAATCGTCTGCAAGCCAGTGTACTTATTCTCCTATTATACAATAGTTACTATAGCACTGTAAAATTTGCAGGTCGATTAGTTGTTAAGATAACTTAGAAATACATCAAATACGAAGAGAACTACACTATGACCCTGGATTTCATTGTCAACTCAAAAATTATATAGTGTAAAGAAATAAATATATACATACAGTAAATATCACCATGGTTCATAAAGTGAGGTGACAGTCTATGAGACCTGATGTAGTACTCAACAGTAAGATAGGAAGACCTTCAAATTTAAGTGCTTAGTCAATTAGACATGGTAGCAAATTATTAAGCTTTCAGAAATTATCCTTTATGAACATTGAAGCATACCTAGCATGCGCTATGCATTAGTGATGATGATATGCATTTACTTCAATAAATCTGTTACTATAGCAGTCAAAGTTTGTATTCGCGTTTGGTACAGTTAGCATACCACAATAGTGTTAGTCTCAATTAAAGTTTCAAATTCAAGGTAAGCTTTAGTAGAAATCATTACTTAATGGCGTAGTAAATTTTTTTTGATTTACTAAAACGATTGATTGCTTCCCTCATAAAGGGCTAAATGTAACAGCTATATAGCAAACCCTTGCTACTCAACCGTTACATCCTATACATAGAGTAAAAAATGGCGGGGCTGTCAATAAAGTAGATTGTATACTCGTAAGTAACCTTTAAATTCCTTTATCTCACACTTCTTTTATAGACCTTGAAGAAATTGAAGGGTTAACTTGACACAACTATGTCAGTGCCTACACCACTTCCATTGAAAGACAATACTGTACTGTAGCAACCGGGTTAGTATAGATCAGCAATGCATTACAAAGATAGACCTCGTTTGGCAATAAACAAGTTGGAAAGTCATTAAATGAAATTTTATACGAAATCTTAGATAAACAAAAACAACATTCCATACATATAAGACAATGTAATATATATTCCATAGAATCTATTATAGATCAATCGATTATCAAGTATAATATACGTATATGCATATATGGGATATATATTTATATGCATATACTGTACTTCGCATATATAAAAAAGATAGATAAGGCATAAATACAATCAATACATATCGAGGACACAATACCGTATACCAGAACGTAGAATATGTATTAGCACTGAAACATATACAGCATAATGATAGATAGCTAATCAACGGAATTTTAATACGAATTTTATGAATGACTCCACAATATATCATACTGGTCGATATATTGAGAAACTAAAAATGTAGCTGTAGGAGTACCTGATCAATAAGCTAAAATGTAGAGGCTATAGCAGCCAAAATAAAACCATGCTACAGACTATAAGAATTACATACAGTTTACCTTTATAAAGTAAAATTAAAGTAATAATATGCATAGATTATAAAGAATGCATTTATCCCCTCGCAGTCTTTAGACTGTAATTATAAGCCATATAAACCCAAATAAATCAGTCGTCTACTACTACTACTACTAAGCAATATACTACCAACATCAGAATACAAGTACTATCCCAATTTGCAACAGTGATCCAATCAGAATAATATGTTCATTAGACAGAAAATATATTTATCCAAAATGAATATAGTTCGAAAGGATTATTAATTTTCATCATTGCAACGAAAAATTTTTCTCTTATATATGAATATATATGACAACGAAGTATATACGCTGAAGTGCTATCTTATATAGGATGGGTGATAATGAACTAAAGCTAGCAATAATGCGATAAGATAGTAGAACGAAGATCACCCTGATCCGACATTGCTATCGTAGCAGCTCCAATCTTTATAAATACCGACAGGAATAGCAGTAGTAATTTGACTATCAAAGCATATGCGCATAATACAGTATTGAGAAACAGGCAGCTCGCTTATTTGCACTTCTATAGTACTGTAAGTCATTCGAGTATAAACGAGTGCTATAGCTAAAAATAGCTAAATACGGGGAAGATAATGATGCCGTTAATAAATTCCTGATCTAAAATTTCACAGCTTAGTAGTGTAAACATTACCTATAGAATTATAACCATCAATTTCACCTTGTATGGTATCAATGAACGATAATGAGATTAGCTAGCGGTAACCACATAATTGCAACGTCTTGTATCTGCCGTGTAGTGCACCGCAAGGAACAGAAGCAGTTTCGAGACGTTATGAGACAAAACGTAAATAATTTCATTAATCGTACACATGATCACAGTACAGTCAATAAAACGCAGATATTAATTATTCCAAGATGATTTAAAAAATGGGTTAAGGTGTTTTAATTGTAGATGCATATCAAGTCGACATTTACGCTATAAAATAGTCGCATGCTAAAGCAAAGACTACTATAATAGGATTTTAGTAGTCTTGGCTGAAGGCACCGGTAACAATTTAAAATGCGACTGTACCGTACTGTATAAACGATAATGATGAATATAATTAAAAAAAAGTGCCCAAAATTAGCCTTGGCATGATTATTTATTAATCCAATCTCAAGACTAGCATAACTCGTAATTAAAATAAGAACTATCTCAGTTGCTTTACCTACTTTTCGCTATTTGTTACATCTTGTTGTATGTTTTGTAGTGTTTAGGAGTACCTTTAGCATGATGAATAATGTCCCTTGTCAACATGACGCAAGCTGTTACTGTTGCTCATCATCCGATGAATTGGTAATTTCTGCTTGTTCCAAATTTTCCTTGATATGGTGTTCTATATTTTCTTCTTCATTCGCTTCCTCAGCATCGGCTGTCCCTCGAAATGCTAATCTATCAAAACATTTCTGTGCCTTACCGCCATTATACCTCTCAAACATATTGTAACTCTGTTTCGATAATTCAGCGGCTTTTTGGTAGTACTTTATTGCCAATTCTCTATTTGGAGAAACACCTAATCCCTTTTCGTACATTACCCCACTTCGATACAATTGACCAACTACCGCCGTATCTTGAATTTTGACAGCATATAACTGATTGGCTTGAGCGGCGCGAAGATAGCTGGTCGCTTTAGCTCGATCGTAAAAGCCACTGTCTGGGATACCATAAATTTTACCAAGTCGATAAAGAGCATAACAAACAGCAAAATCATCATCAGAATCTACAGCTGCTTGATATAACTCGACGGCAGTATAAAGGTCGGAAGTTTTCAACTTTCTCTTTTCTACTAATTTGGCAAGCCTGCAATAAGCTACATAGTATTCCTTTTTAGCCGATAAAGCGTAGTGATGCGCTGCTTTATTGTAGTCACACTCGACACCATGGCCTTTCTCGTACATATAGCCTAGAACGTAGTTGGACCATGCGTTTCCTCTGCCGGTAGTAAAATCAGTAGCAACAGCAGCTCGTTCAAAATAATCACGAGCTTTCTCATAATCTTGCTTGACACCTCCCCTTCCATACAAGAAAAATTCTCCTATGAAATACAAAATCTCAGCAAAGCCATACTGTGAAGCTGAGAGGAACAAGTCGAGAGCATTTTCCAATTCATCGTTACGACTTTCAAGATAGGAAAAGTGATAATTATTGGCGACGATATACAATGCTCGAGGATGGCCATCATCAGCAGCTTTCTTGTAATATTCCAATTTTTTGGATTCATCTTTATCGACACCGAAACCATTGTAATAGAGCCATCCACCGATATTGAAGTAACCAGCTGGATTGCCAAGTTCAGCAGCACGCTTGAAAAAATCAAAGGCTTTTCTAAATACTGCTTGATCCTCATTAGCGTTCAAGCGTACGGCTAAGTAGCCTAATTCGTTATAAATACGAGCTAATTCTTCTTTGGATGATTGATTGGAATTTTTGACGATATTCCGATAACTACTGAATATCTCCTTAATTTCACGCCTCCAAACGGGAGAATAAACGTAGTGATAACCTAATTCTTCGTGAGCCATGGAATAATAGGGATCTTGGGCTGCAGATCGAATATAATAACGTGCCTTCATGTTAATTAACTTCTTTTCGTTCATGAGCTTGACACAATCCTGGCTATTTTTACGTTTATCACTACCGAACAATTTACAAATCATATACATGGCTGTAGGATGTTCTTGTTCAATTGCTTTCTCGTAATATTGATACGCCTTTTCTAAATCTTTGTTGCATTTGTAGCCTAAGCCGTGATGGTAAAAATTACCCAGTTGGTAATTGGCGTGGGCATCGTTGTTTTCTTCCGCTTGTTGCATGTAGTCCAGGGTTGCATTATCATACATTTCGAATAATAATTGATTGGATACAAATTGATCCAGCAAGTAGGAAGTATCATGAGATGAGTCGTTTACTTTATATCGGCCTTTGGAAGAGGTAGCGCCCATTTTGACTTTTTCTCTCTCTTGGTCCACTTGATTGTTTCTTGATAGTACCCCCTAGTACCTCAGTAGAATAAAAACTACTACGATAGAGTAATCGATGCAAGTATTAACTACGATAGTAGCGAGGCGAACTTTAAATAGCCTTTTCTATCTCCTATCAAGTAAGTGTAGTCCACGGTGGTACGCGTAAAACGATGGCTTGTAACGATCAGGGACTACTCCAGAATCGACAAAAGACAGCACAGGGAGTAAAACTCGATCTACTGTCTATTAGACTGTACAGTATAATTAATAAATTTCTTCTTGGCTTTATCTACTGTACTGTACGTGTAATAGTAACGCTATCTAGTATTGCTCTGCTAGATAATGAGAATAGTACTAGATAATGAGAATAGAGCGATAGGCGAGAACGCTGTGTGTATGAATAAGTCAGTCCAATGATGTAATCTGTATCTGACTAGGCCACCCCCCTCCCCATACAATACATACTGATCGATGAATAACATGAAGCATTGGACACCAGTGATAAGAGAGTACTGTACACTGTACACTGTACTGTACACTCTTTTTTATCCCGCAATGAATGCTGTGGCAAATGCATGCCTATTCTATTGTTCTATTCCTAGCAATGCACCAGTAGCAACCCTTGGATTGATATTCAAACAGGAGTAGGACCACATCATCCACTCAATCAGTCCACATGAATTACCAATACAATTCTTATATGATTATTCTTATAAATTGATTTATTTTATTTGTTATTCATTATTCATTATAATAATTAATCATTATTATCCACGACAGTAACAAATATCACGAACTTTTTTTTTGTCCAGTCCCCATGCAGTCAATCAACATGGACGCCCATCGTAGTGGGTACAGCGTTTAGGCTAGGTTTTACGCGTTCAGTACGATCGGGCAAATGAAAGCCGCTAGTGGCCCCACACTACGCGTATCGTATACCTTTAATCCGTGACATAATTTTAATATGTTGCCGAATATCTTCATGCTGTACATTGCTTTATTTCTGCGTGAGTGAGTTATTCCACGAGCGTCGAGTGGCCCAACACTACGCGTTATCGTACTACTGTACAGTATATATTTAATCCATGGCAATTTGACTGTGTTGCCCAACATCTTCATGTTGTACTGTACATTGCTTATTTCTTAGCGAGTGAGTTATTCCACGAGCCTCTAGTGGCCCAACACGACGCGTATCATAGGATCATACTATACATTTAATCGGTGACACTATTTGACTGTGTAGCCCAACATCTTCATGCTGTACATTGCTTACTGTATTTTTTAGTGAGTGAGTTATTCCACGAGCCTTTATTATAGTCCAGACAAACATCTCTCCGTAAAGAAGTCAAAAAATAAAAAGCACTACAGACTTGTTGAGAAGCCTCTGAAAACAGCCACGTTAAAAAAATAAAATGGTAGGCTATGATTTCGTAGAAAAGTTCTCAAGCATGGAACTTCCTGTCGAGTGGATACAAACTGTGTAGCAATCGTTTTATCCTTTTATGCTAGACCAGCCGACCATGACCCACACTTGTGTCCACTAGAGGCTAAACGTTTATGACTGTACAGAACATATATAGTATACACCACAGATACTCATTCATCTCTATAAATAGACAGTACAAGTAGACTGAGTGGATGATGTCGGAAAACTACGTATCATTCTCATTGAGAACTGGCCAACAATGTGGACTTCATTAAATGGCCAAATCAGAATCATCCAATTGAATTAATTATATTAAATTAGTATTGGGAATGCATCGTATGGATACCTACTGAACACGAAACCGGATAATTTACCGCAGACAATTAACGCATTAAATCAATTTTACGCTGTATAGGATTGAACGCTGTGTGTACAGTAAAATATTCAATCCAACCTCGTAATATCAAAACAGATACTTTACTGCATTCGATTCATTTCACGGTGGATAGGATTGAACGCTGCAAAGTATTCAACTCATCCTCATAATATCAAATCTACATTGATATTGTTTCCATCCTGTACTACTACATTGTACGGCGGTAAATTGACCGCGTCAAATTGTCCGAGGCCCTACTGAACAAAACTACTCATCAGAAAATCAATCAGTCACATACCGTACTATTAAGTTAATAACACAGCCATGAAAGATTGTAGGTAATCACCAATATGGTCAATTGATATTTAATATTTCTACTATCCACAGATGATTCACACGATTTTACTGGTTCTTGTTTCGATAGCGTACAGACTAGTCATAACGAGAGCAGGTTATAACGATCGAAGTGGACAAATCGATTATCATGCAAGCTTTCATTACCAGACTAATATTTTAATTTAAATCAATTTGAGCTATGCGGTTATTCAAGGACCCTCATCTGTAAAGAATACCTATCATGGATGGATGTGGGTGGCTAATTCAATAATTCATGATGCGATATCATGAACATACCCTATTATTTTTACCTTAACAATATAGAAATTATCCTTGTACTGTAAATTGGATAGCGTTCCTCATAAATAGAAATTAAATCTTTCGCCTATAAGCATACCATCAATCGTAACAGTTACAATGGTTACTGTAATGGACCTGCTCTTATTATCATCCTTTCAATACAAATACTAAATTATATTATACAGAAAAAAGCATATTCAGTACATATTTTATAACTCAACACCATAATTTGATCCAATATCTAGTAAGTTTAAGGGAAGAATAATTCTAATTTTCTCCTTAATCTTCAGCTGTAGTTGTAACTAACTTTTATCATGGACCACGAGATACTTTTTTCGAATTATCTACGGTAGTAGTCGTTGTCTTTTGCTAGAGTTGCTAATATTAAACTACAATCAAACTTTTCAACTTTCTATAATACTCATAAATAAAACGTTCTACATCTCATATGGGTCTTTCGTGATATAGTCTATTACTTTAAAAAATAACTTCAACAATTAGAAATATCATCAATACCTGAGTAACAGTGTCATGTAGAATGACTAACGGTGTAATTTTATACCAGCGAATTATCTTTTCATCAAGGCATATGGAAATTGAAATTTTTCTATTTAAACATGACAATAAGTGAAATTAATTCATTTTTGATTGGTTACTATGAACAATAAATCTATCCTATAATTCAATTACTCTATTTTAAAATCTTTCTGCCGACCACGATATATTCTAGACTTATTCCTGCAGCATTCTCAACAGAGGCCAAATTACATTATCATTCACCCAATAAAATATACCTTGTATTTCTCAAAAAGATATTACAAAAATTATAATCGAATTCTACGTCATACTTTCTAATTCTGTAATCAAAAATAGACTATTATTAAATGCACAAGGAATAGTCTAAGACATTGTCAGAAAAGTTACCTTATAATTCATAACATAAGGGTTATATCATGCACTAGTTAAAAGATATCATTTAAAAATTAGATCAATTTTATCTTTGCGGGTATAACTTAAAAAATGTTAGTACTAACTAAACTCATTAATATATCTGCTACATGATGATCCTTAAACTTTTGTAATTTTATTTTGACGTATTGCAATTTCTGAAAAGTTGTTGGCTAAATTTGTTACATTTATTCCGTTGTACCAATATGGCTGCTTAATTACACAATCACCAATGACGACACTATGCATCCTTTTGCTAATCATTAGCAAATCAAACTGCATTTAGGTTATTAGATTAGTCAGCGCTATAATTAAAACATTATTTAAGGAGACAGCTAAAAAAATAACTACTAGAATGTTTATGGATATGAATTATTTAAAAACCCTGCATTCTTCCAATAAAAATCATAGCGATATATTCCTTTGCTTTCTGTAATAACTCTGGAGAAATTTATCAACCTTATACGATTTTACTTTTATTGAAAGCAAACCTGCCAATTTTTGATTAAGTATTCTTATCCAAGTAAGTTGGTACCGATGATTAATAAAAAGATATGATTTAAAGTTTTAAAGTATACCAAGAATTCATCTCTTTCTAATCGTTTGCAGTTGTTTGTAAATATATTAAAACACATACGCTGTCTCATAAAATATTCACTACCTACAAAAATTTTAATCTAAATGCTACAGATATAAAATTCAACAATTGCAAGATAACATCTTTATTACACATAAGTAAATCAGATATTCTATATTGTAAAGCGTGCTAAAAATCAAGAATTTAATAAGAAGGTGATTTTCCTGTATCCTTAATCATACTACTCATATCCGTATATGTAATATTTCGACTTAATCTACCAAAATGCTTCTGCCAGTAATACATTCTAATTCATATACATTATTCTTAAGGCTATATCTAATTGTAGTGTTTGTAATTCTTAACCATATCAAGCATTCGTTACCGGTAAATAGCTATGCAACTGAAGTTAAATTCTATTACTATTTGTAACTAAACTGGAATTATAGCAGAATTAAAAATGCAAACGTAAACAAGAATAGTGACTCAATATGCTATTTATAAAATGAAAAAAATATTCAGCAATTGCTATCCTATAATTTGATTCATAGTCCTGTTTAATACGTAGCAGTAGTAATTAAAATAGGCATAAAATTGCAAAACAAAGTGTTAAAAATCGAAATGAGCTAAATCGCTTTCCTACCTAAATACCAATTAACCACATTAATTGTTGCAAAGATCACCTATAATGCCTAGCTGTGATTGATGCAGTAGTATCAAGTTTTAAGAAATTTATACGTACTAATCTTTAGTGTAGCTGGAGACCGTGAAACATTTTCAATTGGTACTATATGTAAAAGTAAATTAATTTAAAATTACTACTACAAGCAACAGCTATGGGAAAAGTTTTATGACCTAAAAGAAATGTTTATTTCACATATCGCAGTAGCTGAATGATAAAGAAATTTAAGTAATTTATAAGCTAGACTACTAACAAAGCTTAAAAACTTCATAAATCAAGATTTGAAACAAACTTATATAGGATAATATTTGATAAATTAACCGGAAAAGATAAAATATTATCTTATGTGCGCGTCAGCGAATACTCTAACTTGAACAACATGGAATCATACCTTATATTATCTATATTTCAGTTTTACGAATTAAAGACTCGTTGAAACATTGCCATCAGTTGGGCTATAAGCTAGGGGCAATATTCATTAAGATGGTACAGGTAGTTCATGCCATTTCACGATCGTGGCATTACATCTTATATCGTCTTCGTCCAAAACGTATAGTAAAATTCAAAATGGGCAAAGTTAAAAAAATTTTGGTTGTATCAAAATCCAATAAAGACTTAGGTATGAAATGTTCTATTTGTACAGCAAAGAGCGTAAAATCCATTATCCGACATACGTCTTACAGTATGTTGCTCTTACAATGCTATCCAGATTTTACGTATAGATAGTAATTTTGAATATTTTGCCTATTTAATGGATAAATTTATCTGTAATAAAAACATTGTCAGGATTGACAAGACAAGCAATGTCTCATGTTACGTCTACCAATCTTATTCCGTGGAATCGACCCACTGTTGACTTTATCAACGTAAGTATCTGATCCATCAAAAAAATAAGATAATACTACTGTATATCAATGACGCAAAGCTATCACAACCGCAAAAACTAAAAATATCATCCTTTTTTCTAATAAAGAATGTCGCAATTGTTTCTACGGTAAAAGTGGCAAACGAATATTCCAATTTAGGATTTATTAGCTATAATACAAATGAAATTGAAAAGTGGCTACATCATATCAATATTTTAACGCATATTCAAGAGCATCTACAATGTGAGAATATCATACAGTACATTTGGTCGCATAAGACGGAATTGATCAAGTTACCCCAAGCGTTGAACGAACTTTTATGTCATCGCTTGAAATCTAAATTGTTAGTAATTCCCTTTGATAATTAATACACGTTTATAAAATATTTACTTTGGTACTGTTTAGATTTAATGTGATGAATATTTACTTGTAGATTTCCAAAAATACATACAGTACAACAGTAATTTGATATAATCCACATGAATAATTGTATCAATTTACAGCTAATTTGGCTAATTGTCGCTATTAGCATTTTACTTATTTTTCTTTATAAGAAATAATTTATTATCCCATAAATATTGATTACTTAATATCAATCAAATATAACTTGTTTGGTGCATTTTCTGACTTGACTAGGTTAATTTGCTTTGAAATTTTTGATGAATATATCAAAGTCGACGCAGCACGAAACCTATTTCCCCTCTCTCCTAGTACATTATACTATTTAATCCAAGATCTTGCTACAGCTTTTCGACATTTGCATTCCATTGGAATTTCTTATGGTCAAGAAATCACTGTGGGATCCTTATTATGGACTAAATCGAGCCAAGTAAATTGCTGTTTACTTTTAATCATATCTTTGTCAAGACTTATTGCATTTTATCATATATGATGCCGTAAGATAGGGGCTACTCAAATTTATTATTTTCTGATCAAGCTATAAAAATTAAGAGCAGACATACATTGATTAGTCAATTTACTGTAGTATTAGAATTTAAAAGTGCCAGCGATTCAATTTGCCTACCTGGTCGATCGCCATTTGTTGACTAATTAAGATATTGTTATCATAATAAATCTTTAATCATCTATGGAGGATAGTAAAGTCACTATTTACTAATTTATTTTATATCTAGGGAGTTCTGGTTCCGTTTTTGTATAATTTTTCAAAATCAAAATTATGGAAATTTGCAAAAGATGAAAATGAGCTAGAAGTGAGCCGAAATAATGATATTCGTTACTTCATTGACTTTATGTCAGAACTAATCCAATCTTCTAGCAAGTATCAAAGTCATTGTACTGACAATGGGAACAAGCCATCATCATCCAATAATGATGAGAACGACTCAATCAACTCTGTAAATATGGAAAATATCCAAAGTAGCAAAGTAAGCTCCCGTTAGTTTTATAGGCTGTCCTTCAGTAAGAGTTGATGTCACTAATCTATTTCAATTATTTATAGCTCTCAGCTTTTCTTCAGCAACTTAACGCAAATAGCGGCACGTGGACGTCATTCGACGAAATTCTTGACGCTTTAGGGTACCACATTTACTGAGTTTGTTGAAAATAATTTTGATAGAGTTCTAAGCATTTAATTTATTTTATTCTATAGCTCTTTTGGTATATGTCATGAAAGCGAATCACTGATCCCACAACCAGAATCAAAAGCTGCAGTCATCCAATAGGGCCTTTCCGAGCGTATCTTTTATGTCTTTAAATTACTTACAAAATATTAAATTTCAGTTTAAGAAATATTTTGATCTTCGCTAATTTTTAATAAGAAATGAATCCCTATAACTGATTAATATCGCACAGTAACATAAAATGCTTATCTAGCTAGGGCATTAGAAGAAAGTTTAAGTTTTGTCAGTTATACCATTAACATGGAATGCTAATAAACTCAACGTAAAATATTCATTAAAACATAATGTTCGATAATAGTTTTTATGTCACAACATTCACCATGGTAGTTAACTATAAATGGTATAAAAAATATTTGACAATTGGTTATCAAAATTTTAGACTGTTAGTTCAATTATAAAAGATCTTGTATAATATCTGTACATCTCATTATCAAACTTTAATCCTCAGTCGCAATTAAGTTTTGTAGCTAAGACGTAAAAAGAATAATCCTTCGCATTGGTAATTTTTAGCTGATAGAGTAATGCTCTAATCAGTAAACATCTCAAATTGCTACTCATTTACAGTAATTCTTTCAAGCATCACTATTAAATAACTGGAAATTGAGAAATTTGCTCTGTTTTAATTTATGATCTTTCATTGCTATAAATATGTGCAGACATATATATTACTTTACGTTAAGCTAGAAATAATTTGAATACTCTACAATGTAATTGTTTAAGAATTTATTATTAAAACTTTTTTATATCTGCATAAATTGAGATATCGATCATACAGTATATATGTATAACCATCCTTCTATTCAACAATTACTCTTTAGTATATCGCACTGTTAAGAAATTGCAAGACTATAAAATAGAAGATAAAATCATTGAATCACGATGATTACATGAATGAAAGAGTAAGTACGTCGTTCGCTCGTAGCTTGCAAACTTAATTTGAACTTAAACATCGACAAACGACAAGAAATGCTTCCAGATATTCATTTTAGTATCGATTATAGCGTCAATGATAATTACGGTATAAAACTAAAATATTTTAATGAGATACAAACTTAAAATTGACCAACACTACTTTAATTCTAGAACTAGCACAAATGAATGGGATCAAAATTACACTTATATTTAACTAAGGTCATAAATCAAACACAAGTGCTTAAAATAAGTTACTTCAACTCATGGTTTCCAGTAGACGATAATTTTTAACTTAAGTTACTGTAACAGAAATCATTTCTTATGGGACAATTGTAGCAGATCTTAGTCATGATCTAATAGAAATAGAATCTTTCATTAATTTCTTCGTTGTTTCCGCGAATTTTTTCTTGTACTTCGCCGATCTTGATTCGATCTTGTATATAAAGTGATTAAATGCTTATATTATGATTAAAGTCAACAGTTGCTAATAGAAAGCTGTATATCGACAGAAATGGTAAGATAACTGGCTGTAAGACACATCGAAATAGTCAAATCTGACTTATTTAAATCTATGCCACAAAATCAAACTATAACACATTCAAAGCGCTTTGTCCCTTTTTCCCCTCAAAACTACTAAATACGTATGTACTCGCACTGTAC
Organism: Trichoplax adhaerens; assembly: GCF_000150275.1. NCBI lineage: Eukaryota > Metazoa > Placozoa > Uniplacotomia > Trichoplacea > Trichoplacidae > Trichoplax > Trichoplax adhaerens. The sequence goes on from NW_002060946.1 coordinate 600,377, forward strand.
TATTCCAACGTTTAGTAGTCTATCTTGTCCCACATGCAATGGAAAAGATAGGAATAACAGACTAATGTGGCAAATCTTTGCACAGAAATGTCGATAAAGGCGATACATTAATTTATGCTCTACCGTTACTATAGACTGTACATCTAGTAGATATGCCTAGTAAACATATCTTAATTATCCATAATTAATCATAGTAGCGTTTCTAAGTTGCTATGAATCCAATAATGTCATTTCGCTAATTTTGTCTTACCGTGAAGGCGGCGATTTTCTATTAAGAGATCTCAATCTACCATCAGTTCTTGTTCGAGACGACGGATACGATCTTAGCCCGTATCCTCCTCTATAATGATCTGTTCTTGCAGCTCTATCTTGACAACTACTCCTAAATCGACCATTTCTATCATTTCTGCTACGATGACGTCTAGCAGCATTTACGTTAGGATCCGCGTCGATGCCTGAAATCCGTTTACGTTTGTTTTCGCTACCCTTATACCACTCTCCTGAAGGAGGTTTAACATCAGGTGATCGTAGCATTTTATCCCTTGAAACAAATCTTGAACTCTCATTTTTTTCTTGATCTCGCGCTTTCTTGTACTGTTCTCCTATATCATGCTCTGCATATCTTTCGCTACCTTTATACCACTCTCCCGAAGAAGGTTTCATATCAGGCGATCGTAGCAATTCATCCCTTAAAACAAATTTTGCACTTTTTTCTTGATTTTGTGCTTCTTTGTCATGTACTCCTTTATTATTTTCTGCATAGCAATGGCGTATTGGGTATGCTTTATGAAGCATATCTGGAAGTTCTATTTCATCAATACGGCTGCCATCAAGATTTATATGATCATCTATTGAATATTCATTCACTACTGTAAACTCTTGCCCTTTTCCTTCAATTTCTATCAACGGACTGACCTTATCTTGTGTTGCTTTAGTACTACAATTAAATCAAATAAAAAGATTCAAATTATAATTACTGATCTCACTGGCAAAAATCAAGATGTAGCCACCGACATTCATAGTATGATAGCATACCTTTTACTTTTAATCATTCGAGTTTGAACAGAACGTTGCTTCTCTTGCGGTTGGCTTCTCATAAATAAGACATTGAAGCAGTTACGGCATAAGTGGCTACCAAAGTAACTGAGATGATATTTACTTTCAAAATTCACCTCACTTTCATCACAATCTACCATACAAACCCCCAATGCGATCTGAAAAGCAATTTTAGCTTCATTTTCTGTCATCTGTACGCAATCAATGATAGCTCTTAAAGATTTATCGGTTATTTTACTGACTGGCGTTCCTGCATAACAGAGGCGATCAACAATATCACGAAGACAATTTTTGCTACATGCTATAACTTGTTTACGTAAATTTTCTTTCAGTTTCTTCACTCTCTCGTCTTCAATTTCATTACATTGAGTTAAATTTTTACTTGAAGTAACAGTGTCGGTGATTTGCCTACTTAGGGGTAGCTGCTCTCGGCAATTAGAAATGTTGGTATCGACATCGTCCAGTATTAGACTTGAGGTACGGCACAATGTACTAGAACGATTCGTAACTGCGACTTTAGCGTTTTCCTTGCTATCACAACTTTGGTCACTGGAGTAAGACGGTAATCTGCTTCTACGATCATGTTCGATACATAATTCAAACGGTAGAATTTCTGATTCTCGATTACTCATTTTGGATTCCTGATAATCGTATGGACTATGAGTAGATATGATAATGTAGATTAATTCTGGCAGTTCTGATGAAGAGATTATTCGGAAGGTCACTTTATCCGAATGAGATTGCTAGAAATTTAGATTGAATAAACCAATAAGATCAAGAGGTTATCGTCGATGAGATACAATCCCTTTCTGCGTATCTAATTTCAATATATGAGTTATTTATTAGGCCCCTAGACAGATATTTTACGTTCGCTATATTTAAAATCAGTCACATTTTGATAGCTTAAGCGCAAATATGCTCGCAGGTTACTAAAAATAAAGCTACCTTTATGACCCTTTTTGTTTGCTGGTAGCACCAAACACACGAGTTTTAAAATTTTAGTGTCTTTCTAAGGCTAAATAGACTTTTTCTGCTTTACTTAACTATCCATAAAATTTTGAAATAAGTTAGCTTATTCATAAAAGATTGTAGAATATCGACTATATAAGGAATACAACCACAGTGAAATTTACTTTGTTTAACTGCAATATAAAGATTGTAGGGTAAAAACGATTCTACGAGCAAGATTTATTTTAAGTCGGCTAATCTTAGAACCATTTTTGTAAGACTGGTTGAATTCGTGTTTTGTAAAAGGATTGTCACTTCGTAAAACCTATCCTGCAAATTTACCTCTTACTAACCATGAATGGAAGCAAATAATCCATGGCTAAATATAAGTAGTATAAAAATTATTTGCAAGGTCATCTTGAATTAAATAACGGAGAATGCAACTATCAAATAAAGTACGGCACACTTTGGGAATTTCATAGCTGTGAGATTTAACATTAAGATTTATATTGAAAATTTTTTCTTTAACGTTATCCTCTTATGGACGTCATAGGATTTTATAGAGTGAGGCTGAATGAAAGATCTCTACAAAAAATAGTTAGTCATCTAGTCCAACATGTATAACCTTTTCATAGGTGCTTGGAGAGTGATTACCACTTGGTAAATTATATATCGGGCGATATTTCAAGTTGCTTTTGCTATCATGAATGGCTAATAGTAGGGTGAGAACACATTTAATCTGTCCATTTAAGCGAATATACCGTACCACTTGGTGCGCTTTAAAGCTTATTATACAGCTACACAATCTTATATACTTGCAACTTTAGGAGTTAATTAATCCTAATACTGCCTTTTCGGTGAAGATAATGAAAATTTGAGTTTCTAACCCTACATGTTACAGAAATTTTTCTCCACAACCACGTATGCTAATCTAGTAAAATATTAGAGCGTATTCAATTTATTCCAAGTAAATGATTGTTAATGAAAGCTCGATAGTCCCAGGAAAGATCTTTATTCTGAGAGAAAATTCTAAGCGCTGAAAGACATGATATCCGATACTCTTGTGTAACATATTCGTAGACTCGGCTATATCCCCATTCCCATTATAGTAGTGATTGCTAATTTTTTTCTATGTCTGATTTTACTACCTAAAACTACTCTACTCCGTCATATTAATTAATCATTCAAGAATAATTCTTGCGAATCAAACTGTACTTCTGTAGAATTCCTTTTAATCTTTGAAAATATCGGTTGTTAGTTACATAACACAGCGTAAGGTTAAAAAGTAGTTAATTCAGCCAAAGTAAAACGTAATTACTGGAAGAACATTCATTCCCAAGATCATGCAGATTGCATGCTACGATATGCTCTGATATATTGCAGTATAAGAATATTTCTACTGCAATTTTGATATTACCGTGGCATGGATATTGCTCTATTCAATCTTACCATTGGATAATAATCGCTTTCACTTGGTACTTTTAGAGAAGCAGTTATAAATTTATAATAATTCAATACACAGTAGCTTAATTTATTAACTGCAATATTACACAACCTTTCGTTAAGAAGTAATCTAATGATATCTGGACCAGAATAGCTTTATTGTAGGCATGGACTACTAAAAGAAGCCTTAGTAGTCCATGTTCTGGGCAATAAAATTCTATAAGGCAGCATAACTTTTTAATTACCTAATATAGAGAATAATATTAATCTATCCAGTAGATTGGTTCATTTTTTTACAACTTTAATTTTTGCTGTATTTGATTAAACCATGTACTAATTGCTCCTTCATATTTTCGACGCCAAGCAATTTTCGTTTCTAACTGATCTATAGCCTTCGGGACTGCATTCTGGCCTGTTCCAACATTCGGCGTGCACTTAAAAAATAGTTTGACCTACACAATATCAAGGTATATTTTATTTCTGTTCCGATTGTATATGGAGATCTCGAAATTGCTAGACATTACCTCTACTTTTGTATAAGTTTCAAATGCTAAGGAATTAAAATTAGCACTATAAGGTAATGCTATTCTAGTTTACCTTATCCAGTTGAACTTCACTCTTCATTGGCTTGATAACTTGTGTGATCAGCGTTGCCATACTAAAAGTATCTTGGCCGTATCTATCCATGGACCCCAAATTATAGGATTTACAGTTATACGCTTTATATCGATATAGAAAGGATATAAGCTCATTATTGCAAAATAAATTATCTCTTACCTTTCAAAGAATAAATTCCAACGCAAAACGACAAAGTTCCAAGCTAGATCAGTTCCTGCTGGATTTTGTGCAATATAAATCATGGCTTTAAGGGCCTCTGCTGCTTTCACTTTACTTTTATCGATGATAATATTAAGCAATCTAGATCGTAATGGAAAAAGACACTATAAGGTATCTATTTTAATTTAATTGATCTTCTGGTTATATCGACGCTTAAAGGGTATTGAATATTTTTACTTTAATCTTAGCTATTAATGATATTACTTCAAATTACGAGGATTCTAAGATAACTAACTAAATATCAATAACGCTCACTCATTGAGCAATCGTAAATGCCAGTGCACGTTTAATTATAGATTAAAATATAGTCTAGACTTATCGGAAGGTATTTACTTCTTTAAAGTGGACTTGTCGGTCGATGAGGCTAACGCACTCATGAGTATCCTTCTTTCTGTTGCATCCTTACTGGCATAATAGCGCTGTAACAGCATATTCCAATTGCCGCCATGAGCTATGCCACATCTTAAAATTACTGATTTCAAATTTGCTGATATGCTGCGATTATAATATGATGGGAATAGGGTGGTTACACCGAGCGTTACACGACCGCAGTAATTACGAAATTGCACGAATAGGAGTAGGCTGATATTGTTAACAAATGTTGTTATGAAAGTTCATATCATTCTAGGCCATTTATCCACTTACCTTTTATTGTTATATAGCCATTCCCTGTAAAGGTTGGTAATATTAAGTATAGTTGAACGATCACCAGCGAAGCAGGCAGTACTCAAGACTTCCGTTCTTAGTAATCTAAACAAAAAGGGCATTATTTGCTGTCGAAGGATTAAAGAAGCACCATACAGACTAGTATATAAAGATCAATTGAGGAAAATATAGTCGTTTATTCATTAAGCAGATCAGGATAAATTACTTCTTGTTATTGCTACCAGTATCCTTCCATCCCAGCTGTCTCAAATTTGACTGCAATAAATACTTCAAGTATTTCTAGATAACAATCAAGCTTATGAAATAGATTGCAATCATCCAATATTATAGTATACCTAGTATGTCTATGCCTAACGCTATTTTAAGAATAAGAGTGAAAGGTCTACCTTTCCAATTGTTTGGCTTGATAAATCATTTACTGTCGATATTATGTAATCCAGATGAGGAAGTGAGGTAGCAAATGGTACATAATTAGTCTCATTAGCTAAATAACGACTAATCTCTAAAAATATTGAAGGATTCAAGCTTCCAACTCTATTAATTTCACAAGAATAAGAAAGAGAAGCAACAATATCAAGACTTCGCATTTCATGATTTCAAAGGAGTAAAAATAAAACTAATCACTCCCTACTTCGTTAAATAGAATGAATCGTCTAGCAAATTAGCCTTGTTTGGAATTGATAGGCTCTGCAGTTAAACAGAAATCAAATCAAATCGTCAGTTGCTAGAAAACTGTACTGTATTGTTTTGAATTTCTGGTAATCATTAATTGTGTCTTATTTAATATAATGTAGAAAAGTTATATTCCATTTAATAATTATCCATCATGTGAATTATGGTATCATAGTAAGAAAACGAATTATTTCTCTGATGTAATGAAAATATCGTACCTCATGATCACTTTGAATTTGCTCAATCAAGCTTTGCCACGTTTTAGCATCATAATTTACTCTAAAATAGCCTGTTTGGTTGCAGTTTGCTTTAACCCATTTTGGAGCGCTGGGTAATTGTAGTGTTGCTAAACAGGCGATATAAAATATTGACCTTACTTAGGCTATAATAAGATTTTGACTTGAACATACTGTACATACTGTTTGCGCCTGTTCTGTAATTATAATCTGCTATTGAAACTAACACATACGTGTATTATAACTAATCGGCAGACAAGGAACTAAATGCCTATGGACTCATCTCATGGTTACTTTTACTTTATAAAAGAAATTGAAGCATCTAATATCTTATGTACAAAGGCAATAACATGTATTAATTATTTCGCCAAGGCTATTATAAGTGCAATTAAGATCAATGATAATCATGTTCACCTCCGTTCATTCCAATTATTGTTCGATTAACATAGCCATCACTAGTTTCAAAGCAAAATGGTATTAACCATTTGTACCTATCATAATAGTTAAGAACATCAGTTAGCTCGTCGCTATTTCAATAATAAACTTGATTTCTATTAGATCTACAATACTGTTAATCTCGTCAAAAAAGCGCATATAGACTGCGATAATGTGTATACTTACCGATAAGGCGATGTTTGATTAACTAAGGTTTGCCCGTTTTTATCTTCAAGGAATCTTGTTTGAGATATACTGATTTTATCTTTTTCTAATTTTAAAGTTACAAGTGGGTAATTCATTTGGAGCAACCAGGTATTCATAACACTGTTAATATTTTCTCCAGTTACCTGTAAATCAATTTTTAAATAGCCTGATTGTTTGATACTAGTAGGATATTAAATTCTTTAATTTGGTACCACATTAATCTTTATTACTAATAATATAGCATAAACTTTAGAGTACCGATGACATTGCATTCCAAAGGTTTTGACTCTTAGCATTGCCGTATGCGTAAGCTTTCAGGTAATCCTCAACACCCTTAAAAAATGTTTGTTCTCCAAAATATTCATAGAGCATACGCAATAATGAAGCGCCCTGTAAAATAAGATCCAAATTACAATATAGGTTATGTCCATGATGATGACGAATAGATCACCAATGCTTCTTGCTATTGTATTATGATTAGGAAAGTTTATACTCTTGAACGCAAAAATGGTAAAATCCTAGAGTTTTAGTCTAGTATTTATGGGTATCGCCTACGGCACCTTATCGTATGAAATATGATCGAATAAGGCACCAATTTGATTTGGGTCATTCACTGGTTGATAAACTGGATGAGAACTTGGTAAACTATCGTCGATAATTGCTTTTGCCATGGTTCTTAGGCTAAACTGTTGATACTACCAATGATAGAGAAAATAATTAAGTTACGCCATATCTCGTGTACAGATAAATTCCGACCAAAACGCAAGTGAAGTATAAATTTCGAATCATTAAAAAATTTTTTGCATCTTCGTATGCAAGCAAGGCAATTTACATACAACATATAAGATTATATTTTTGAGTATGAATTTGTCTAGATTAAATGTCTTTTAAGATTCTTCTACGTGTAGATTCTATTACTGGTTCATAGCTTATAAAAAGTAGTTAGGTTACTATGCAATATTATGCAGTAAGCCCTAAATAATGGCATGACCCTTTACAAATATTAGTATCTTACTCCCTGGAGTCCAGGTTTGCTATTTCTCATTCCTAGATAGGAAACAAACGTTGCAAAACCTTCATTCAACCAAACATCGGACCACCAGTCCATCGTTACCAAGTCACCAAACCACTGCAATGTATTAGTGTATAAATGTAACCCAATTTTCATTCTTTTCTGAAATTAATTATGTGACTACGACCTATCGGCTTTTAGAAATATTAACTTACCTGATGGGCTACTTCATGAGCCACGGTCTCAACAATATAGAAATAGTTTGTAGACGTAGCATATTTAAGATTATATAAGAATTGAACCTCGTTGAAAGTAATCAACCCCCAATTTTCCATTCCACCTGAGGAAAAGTCTGGTATTCCTACTAAATCTGCGAATAATAGAGGAATATAGCTTTTAGTTTCTTCTATGATTACTTATAACATTATTGCTACAAATTGTTTATTGTTATAGCAAACTTGATTAAATTACATTAACAATCGAAATAATGTATCGTCGAATAACACTAAAACTGGCATGATCATCTGGATAGCTTTTTGTAAATTCATAGTAATAAAAGATGGATCATTCCGTATTATTAAACACATATTCTATACCATTAGTTTATAAGTTTTAATTACCAAGTTTTGGCAAGGGATATTTGATATTAAATATTTTGCCATAATATGAAACACAGTCTGCAGCAACCTGGAGAGATAATTGAGTTTCATGTACTTTTTCTTGATGAGTCCATGTTCGAACCTGGTATAGATTTAAGAACTTTAAAATATAACCAACTGCAGGAACTATCATGTGTATATATATATATATCGTAAAAGTAACATTAATTATATCTTTGTCAATAACAAATAAAGGTCTAGTACGAGCAAAGTAATTGTGAAGAAAACTTTGAATAACTGAGAGTGACTTTTAAAGATATAGAAGCGTAATTTCATCTGACTCATGTTATTAAAAGTGCTCCATATTGGCCAAGTAAATATTTGAAACTAGTTCTAATCAGCAATAAATTTAATAAATTTACTATCTTGTCAGATTTCAGATCTCATGGAATCCAATATTCAATCTTGTAGACGTAGTACGTACCAGAATATTATCTTTCGACTTTTTTTCCAAATGCTGGAAATCTGATATTACAAACGCTACGAGATAAGTACTCATTGGAACTGATTTCTGGAAATGAATGATGGTATTTTGATTTGCAAGAGTATGATTATTTCGAGCTAGCGTGTTAAATAAGGCATGATAGCCAGGAGGTACTACAACTGTTAGCTCAAAACTGGCTTTCATTGCCGGTTCATCAAAGCATGGAAACGCCATTCTAGCATCTGTAGGTTCAAAATCGGTCGTGTATAAGTATCTATGTAAAGTAGAGAAGTAAATGTGAGAAAGAGAGTCCATCGTTGATACTTTGGATAGTAAAACCTTGGAAAGCCACGCTATATATTATCAAGGTGGAATATTACAATTATTTAATTGAGTAATTTTTACTAATAGCAAAAGTATTACTAAAAAGTGAATACTAAGGTATTATGCAAATGTGCAGCAGGATGAAAAATTTCTCAATTCTTAATGACTTCCTTCTTTCTGTAGAATAAAAATTAGCTCTATTTCATTACGTCTAGTGAAGGACTACAATGCTATGGCCATCATATTAATGGTAATGATAATTCATTTTAATTATTAATTACTGATCTCTTATAGTTTCTTTACAAGGTTATTTTTAATTCTATTACTTCAACCAGATATCTTCAGCTATGTTACCGTATATAGAACTATATACAGCCGTCTTCGCTAAAATTTTATAATCAATATTTTCGTGTAGTATCTTGAATAAGAATCACTCAACAGGTGATATTCACCATTGCTTCAGTACCGAATAATTCACATATTTATTATTGCTTTTTGCATACCTCTTTTGGCCTGATGCTGTTACATATGTACTACGATAGAAGCCTCGTAAGCGGTTAGGATAGATGAGTCCACTGAACTGGATGACTAATGTATAATTAGTCGCTGTTACCAATGAACTGTTGACTTGTACATAGTAATAATCGTTTCGAGGATCCTGTAATGTCCGCTTGACAGTCAATTCGTTTCCAGTTGATTGATCGATAATCCGAATGTCATTAATTTGTAACCCTCTACCATGGAATAAGATAAAGTCTGTTTTCTGATGACAATGAAGACTGACTGTTACATTACCTTGATTAATTAGTTTTTGATAGTCTGGTTGTAGATAAAGATGATAATGGATTGGTTTAATAGTATTTGGCAAACGAACATGGTGATACGGGAATGATGGATGAGTAGATGCTAAAGTTGCTACATATGTGGAATAACTTGATGTTGGTCGGGTATGTAAGAAAGCACTACAAGAATCGTTTTTATTTTCCGGTATCCCTGTATCGTCGATTGCTAAAAGAGCGATTAAAGCGATCAGAAATCCTATTACCAATACTGCAAGAACAGTGAAAATTTGCACTTGTCTCTTCGATTGAGGATACCCACAACAGTTATAGTATTTATGGTGGTCCTCTACAATACTTTCACCTTCTTCTTTAGTCGGCAATAACTGATATTTTGTTGTTTTATCAGTCATGCTGAGAATGAATAAGCACTAGCTAAGACTTTTTGTAAATCGTATCAACTCTACTTTAAGATATCCAAGATTAACGTAAAATGGCCAGTTCATCTACTAAGACAACGTTCCGGGTCAGTCTCGCTAGAAGAGGGTCATTACATCAGAATAATTCATAGTATCAAAGTACATGTTTACTTCAAGTGAAGATTAGTACAGGTTAGGCAAATAATATAATTTGAACTCTTTTCAAAAGTTAATCAAGCACACAATACTTTCTGTTTACTTTTCATCGGAATAATGTCAGTTAATTAACCTAATTATTTTAGCCATAAGGCATTGATTATAACTACTGTGTAAATTTATCGTTGATAATAATTCTATTAGTTAGTGTAAATAAATCAAGTGACGTACTACAACGGATTAAGTAATGGACTGATGAAATTATTTAATAATATCATTACTCCTATGTTAATATGAATTGTATCGTATTGATTGATATGTCGTTAGTCACGGAAATAATTCGTATATCTTCGACCACCCAGCGTTACTAAATTTAATAATTACTTGAATATGCTATATTAGGGTAAATTACAAAGTAGAAAATGTCTGTTGTTACATTGATTTCATTATATTTAATCCACGTAATAAGCAATTACCCAAATAATAGATTGATCTAAATTACGAGATAGCTTAACAAATTTAGAAAGAAATCAATTCTGGTATGGAGCATCCTACAGTAGTTGCATTACGAAATTATAACGATAACGTTAGTCTAATTGCATGGAAACTATTAGATGTACAAACATCCTAGCCATATCACAATAACTACATTCAACTAAAATTTACGAGAAACGCCTACAAGATGGATAATGGAATCAATTTGCTTGACTATGGTAATCAGAATTTAAGTACTGTCAACATCTCTATAGTACCACAGTACATTGGGATGTAACTAAATTCTTATACTCGTATGAGCATCCAAAATTTAAGCTTCTGACGTCGCTCTTGTCGATTTATCAATAGCTATAATGCATATCGCGATTCAAAGTTGTGAATCATTAAGCTAATTATAACCACGATTCTATCAATATAATTTCCTAATTATTACACAGTAGCGACTCATCATCTGTTGATCAAGCAAGTGATTTTTGTGTTAGCTATGTTGTACAAAATGATGTATTCTTTTACGATCATGAGCTGTATTGTATATGGAGCATTACATGCTCAAAGTAGTCAGGAAATTAAATCAATTTAAGCTACATAGTAACGTAAGACAGCATACAGTGTACATATACGATATACTGCATCTACTAGTATCAACAGTATATAATTCCGTCGGCAACCCTTTAGCCATCGATTTGCACTCTTAGTATAGTATCCAGTAGTAGCTTTTGTAATTATAATTATACGCGTAACTTATCTTTATGGATCTGGTATAAGATATTTCCGTAATCTTATATGGCATGCATTCTAAACGTACCGAGTGTTAACTTTCTTTATGAGCCCAACTTCAAACCCTCGTAGTACTCAACAATTCATACACTTGCGTCTTATAGTCGTCGGATCAAGTGTTTTTGCCAACGGTATCAGCGGATTATGGAAATAGATTTAAGACGTTCTAATCCACGTTTTAATGAAGCTTCTGTCACGTTACTTGTATGAAATCAGAGGAGATTTTAATTATGGTATGGATCATCATGGTAAATAATGGTTTAGTCGGCATAAATAATGAATTAAATAAATAAACGATCAAATTGAATCAACTATTGCAGTCGAAATACTCGTAGCAAATACTGCCTTAATTTTGCTCACTTAATAATACATTCGCGCGTATTTCTCTTTTAAAAAGAAACAAATAGTTGGTATTTTGATAGTGTACTTCTGCACTGCAGCCCAGTAGTTAGTTAGACTAATTATACGTGTATTGTCACCAATTGAAGAATATCATCATTCAGATGTTACAGCTATTACAAGTATCTTTAGGTATTTCGGCACCCATATTAATTTAATAAACCAATGATATATAATCACTATGCACACCTTATTTTACGTATATAACGAACTATTTATGAATGTAATTGATTATTCAACATGATGTTTGATCGCTTAATGTACCTATAGCGTGCAGATTGATACTTTAACTAATTGTCATTTAAACGAGTTAGATATTCGCTCTCTCCTTCTAGGAAGTCCGCTAGTCCAGTCTTGCGCTACTACTACGGTATAGTATTTAAATATTCGCATGTACCCATTAGTCTAAATGCAATAGTGAAGCATCATTTTGCATCAATCTTCTTTTTCAACTTGTATGACATACTCGCTATCTTTGATGCTATTGTTATTTCGTCTATTTTATATCAACCAGAATTTACCATTATTAATACTGTACGTTCTAGAAAGGCAGAACTATTTACAAGAGCAAGAAATGCGAGTTTAACATATAATAGACGGATGGCTATTGAATGGTTAACATTTTAAATTTGATGGAATAGCTGTGCCATACTTACTTGGTAGTATTAGGCTTATCAGAGAATTAAATTGCTAACAGCAGCACCCTGTCATATCACTCAAGTCTTAGCACCTATATCTCATGCGATACTATTTGTACACTGTACAAATTAGCTAAGCGAGATTTAGTTTGTTACTGTATAACGCTAGTATTTCTATGATAATTGCATTTAATCACTGTAAAATTAGGTCGATGGAGTAAGGAAAGAATACAATGAAAATTAAGCCGCTATAGCATAGTAAACGTTTTCTATGCGCTCATCAGTGATGGCATACGGTCAACAGGTCAAAGTCGATGGTCGTATACTGTTCATGATTAATTTTTTTTTCAACAACAATGCCTGTATCACGCATCTTATTAGGCCTGTTAAGAGTTCAATATGATCAGCTATAGAGTAATATTTTACCTAGAGTATCGCTGAGTCGACAACATTGGAAACCAAATTTATCCTCAAAACTATCATTGCACGACAAACAACGGTGATAAAAGTCTACGATTTTCTCTTTTAATAAAACATAGGACGCATTAATGTCTTCACTCATTATTTTACTGTAAGAGCTGACTGTAATAGTCGTAGAGAGCTAGATTCTTCATTTTCCCATGTTTATTAAGCATATGACGCTTTAGTGGCTTTCTATTATAGCCAACTACGATGGAGATTATAGAGTAGAAGTTGACTAATGTACAGTATGTCATGCAGACGACAGTCACCGCAGTGATAATGCAGGAGCTGAGGAGCATGACTCCTCCGTAATGGCTTTAATCCTTTAGATTATTCTATGGAATTGACTATCATAGAGACCTAAATTATTCTTTTATCCTTTTTAAGCGTATAGTATGTATAACCCTTTACGGCTTTACTCCTTGGTTATTATATTAAGCACTACTGTGGAGAGTATAACGCTTTAGTAGTTTTACTCATTGTTTTTTTGATACACAACTGAGTGTGATAGTGGTCCAAATTATTCGTTCTTCTCTGTTCAGCGTGTTGTAGAGTGCTTTTAATAGCTTTACTGTGTGCATTGATTTCAGCTAATTACAGTAACAATGTGCTTTGAAAGTGTAATAGTAATACGAGGTAAGTACTATATGACGCTGGGTAGTTTTGCTTAATAAAGTAGATGCTGGTTGGTATGATTGATTGACTGGGTTGAAAAAAGCCATTCCTCATACTGTACTGCGATAGCGAACATACGTAGAGCAGAAATGAGTAAAATACAGCCCTGTCCAACACGCGACAAGAACAGCAGTGATGGTGCAGGAGCTGACGAGCAGGCATCCATCAACTCTGGTTAAGCATGCAGTAGAACGCTTAAACTCATCGCATTTACTGAAGTCAATGCGATCGAATCGATCGATGGCTCCACTAACAAGTTTTCTTTTCCATGATATAGATTGATTGGGCATTTACTTCAGTAAATGCGATCGAATCGATCGATGGCTCCACTAACCAGTCTTCTTTTCCATGATATAGTACTAGATTGATTGGGCATTTACTTCAGTAAATGCGATCGAATTGATCGATGGCTCTACTAACCAATCTTCTTTTCCATGATATAATACTAGATTGATTGGGTATTTACTTCAGCAAATGCGATCGAATCGATCGATGGCTCCACTAACCAGTCTTTCTTTCCATGATATAATACTAGATTGATTGGGCATTTACTTGAGTAAATGCGATCGAATCGATCGATGGCTCCGCTAACCAGCTTTCTTTTCCATGATATAATACTAGATTGATTGGGCATTTACTTGAGTAAATGCGATCGAATGGATCGATGGCTCCACTAACCAGCTTTCTTTTTCCCTTGATATAATTATAGATCGATTAGGGAATGGAGTAAACGTAAGATAAACATACGGTCGTCGAACCCCATGATGCACGATCTAGTCAGTACTGTACAGTGTACAGTACAGTACTGTACACTGCCATGGACTGCTAAGATACTGTAGATTTACAGTACATACAGTATATTGTACTGTACTGTAGTAGTCCATATTACAGTACAGTACTGCACATAATATCGGATACTGTACACTGACATGGTTTCTATACAGTGTATTGGATACGACTGATGAACGTAGAGATTTGTATGCAATTGCACCAGTCCTTGTGAAAGTGTAGTCCTCGCAAGAACGTGATATCACTCGTGACGAGGACTGCGTCTGCTGGTGACATTCTTTTTGCTCAGTACGTTACCCATATATAGGAACGAGCTACAGCCTATCCTACTGTACTGTCCTCTACATTACAGTGGTGTTGACTAAGAAATGGATGATGCACTGTACAATGTAAGACAAAGTGTTAGCAAAAATAGTGTCACTCTTGCCTGCAGTACCATCCTCCATTACAGTCTCCCAAAGGGATCGCGTACAGTACGTAGTTGTACTGTAGGACGTATCGTACATATCGTCGCCTCAAATACAAAACAGTCAACCGTAAACGAGTCAGCGCTGACGAAGGAATGAAATGCTCAACTAGATGATATTGGATGCTTGCAAATCAAAATAATGTCTTCCATGGCAGTTCCTGTAGCTTTATGGGGGCCTTCACCTCCAACACACCATATATCATGTATAGCTGTAACACCAGATCAAAGAACGATCGTTACTGGAACACTTGATGGACAAATTGGCCTTTGGGATTTGCGAACTTTGCAAAATAATACATTGCAGGTTAGATCAATCTTCTTCACTGGCATCATCCGATCACTATCATACTGTACTATATATTGCTCAACGTTATCTCCTACAGTAGACTCATTTTGTATCAAAAAACACCTAACAGATTGCTTGCTCGTGTCTGCTCCTGGACTACCTTATGGTTGAATAACCACATACACTAAATCAGTAATTTGAGCCAATGATTCTGATCAACACTTTCTCTTCTATAGCATCGATATACTGCATCAAGAAATAAATGATAAATAAACGCATTGTAGACACTTCCCTTCTGCTTTTGATAAATTCATTGAAGCAAAGAAGATGAATGAGATATTCGTAGTAGCAATCATCATCATCACTACGTGGAGTGTCTATTTCCCATACTGCGTGTTGTTATTATTTTTGCGCAGAAAAAGAATCTTACTGCTATTGCTTTTCAATGCTAACTAACCAGTAGACAACAATTATCATCTTAGTAGCATAGAATGAATGAGTTCAGTTGTAATCATGTACGAAATCCATAGACATCATAATGTAATCATGATGATAGTCTTGGACAAGTGTCTTCTACTCAATACAAAGGTATTATCAACGGAAGGCACAGTATTGATTGAAGGTAGATGATAGTTTGCATGATCTGTCAATAACTTAAATACATTGGTAGCAACATCAAGACCATCCATCTGTCATTGCAATGGAATTGGTGTAATATTGGATAGGCGCATCAAATTAGAAAATTAAATCTTGCGTTACAGACGAGTAGTCCGATAGAAATAACGTAATGTTTTTATCTCTTTATATAACTCAATATTGCCGTGTACTCATATGAATTACTACGTATTGGCAAATGGAGATTCTTTTTGTAATATTGTCTTTTCCAATTGACTTAATTAGCTGGTACCGAAGAATTTAATTTTTGGCCACCCAACTCCTGTCACAGCTTTGGCTATCGCTAATGATAAATGGGAAAAAGCCAGTATAATCAGTTCTGCTGAAGAAGGGTTAGTTTAGAATACAAATTTATTTTTTTATAAATGCACTGTATATCGAATGTCTACATATAACTGGATATTTGTACTACTGTATCTATCATTGCTAAACTTAGATTACATCATGTCATTATTTTTGTCAAAATAATTTCAACTGCATTCATAATGTAGTATTCTAAAAGAGTTCTTCTTATTGATAACCCAATATTAATTCATTCGTGATGACTGTAATTTGTTATTGGTAATGGCAATTATACAATGCAGTGTTATTGTATATAATTCTATTTCTAATGCGTACATTACTTTAGCTTAAGGCTAGATAGAACGACAATCTTATCAATATAATTACTCGTGTATAGCTCTTTGTAACGATTGAAAATTCAAAAGTAGCTTACATAGTATGCATTCAATGTTTAACTTACTATCTACACTCTACCTAAAATAAAGCATGTAATTGTTATGCTTGTTGATAACCTAATGAACTTTGAATCCAATCTACTAGAGAAATATGTCTGTGGGATTCTGACGATGGATCTTGTATCCAGTATCAATCCCAACTGCATGGATCCCATACTGAAATCCAGGTAGAACTTATAATATTACTAGCAATGTAAAGTGGATCCAGTAATTTTATATTATTATTGTCTGAATTTTAGACTTTTCAAATGACATCTGGATTAAAACGTCTTTGGCGTGTTATTGTTTATGGTCGTTACAGTGATGCTTTCATTCTAGACGCAGCTACACTAGAAGTTGGTGTTAAATTTTAAAATTGATGTACTGTATAGTTAAGTTTAATATTAGTATATTTAGTAAGTAATACAAAACTACAGTATCTATCTTTACAATACTGTAAATTGCTTCATAGTTACGATTGCGATCGGAAATAATAATATCTTCCTTTACTATAATTTATCGCGATGGTTCTTGTCATTATTATTTTATAGTTAATTTACAAACTACAATCCAAAATATCACCTGACTGGTTATCGGCATTATGTGTTACAAAATCGATTCAAAGTGAAGGTATTTGCAATATCTTAAAGATACGCCTATATTTATTATCAGTGTGAATCTTAATAACCTACTGAGGATTCGGTCTTAATCGATGGATTAGTCTTGCTGTAGGTATATTATTGATCAATCAATATTGTAAAATACTTTCTGTTTCTTTCTACTCCAGGAAGCACTATAATAGCTGTATGTGCTAATCGTGTTATGAAAATTTGGAATTTAAATGATGAGGTAAACAATGATATTTATCGAGAATAAATGCTACGATAGTGACGACAACGTCAATGCCATCATGTATTTAACAATACTGTAATCATCAAGCATAAATGTTGAAACCTGTTCAAGATTTTAACCCTATATTTACGAATATAGCCACAAGATGCATTATTTGAAGCTGAAGCAAAGACTTTGGCAAATGGAGATGTTCACTGTATCCGCTTTAATCAATTCACGAATCGTGCAATGCTATTTGTTTTCAGCGATTGCTGGCAGGTTCGTTTTTATCAATTCTTAGCAGTATCTATTTTTTCATTCTATTGCTTATGCTAATTTTACAACTACTATCACGCTTTTATATTGCATTATAACTAATATATGCTATTCTTAGATTTACGACTTAGAAAGCTATCATTTGTTGTACGAAATGAGAGCAAATGATGGTGATTGTTGGATCGGAGGAGACTTTGTCGATGTAAACGATGTCTCAATTTGGAGTCAGGTAAGTACGGCATGTAGACTTTAATTTATTATATCTATTATTACAATATACAATTACAGCTATATTCAGTTGTTAATTGAGAGATTGATTTACCTAGTAATAATTTCGATTTTTTAATTCTGCAAAACAGTCTGGTACCGCATATATTTTCAGACTTCCTAAGAAGTTAGTATATACTCATATATATTTTCTTGGAGTATGCTTTATTTTTGTTTTTGCTGGCCTATAATTCTTTCCGTTATAAAAAATGTTTGAGAGTTTCCTTAAGAATGTACTCTACTTTAAGGTGCTTGCCTGACGCCGAATCTGTCAAAAGCATAAGCAGTGAGGAAAAGGCAGTAACATTACATACATTATTGGGATGCTCGTTCGAGGTTTGTTTATTGCCAATAACATATAATGATTATGATTACTTCATGTATTTAATATTAATTTGTATTTCACCCACAAAATCCTGATAAATTTTATAACTGGATGAAATAGAATGTATCTAATAAGCCGGTGTTAAATTTCTCGTATGGTTCGCGCGGATCATTTCATAAATTAATAGTCCAAGGGAATGCTTCTGGAGAGTATGTGATAATACTGTACTATAAATAATTCTAATTCCACGAACTATTCAATACATCTTGAAATAAAAAATTATTTGCATTATATGTTAATTCCATTCATAGGATACAAATTTGGAAGTTAAATAGTTTTTCCGATGCAAAAAATTATGTCTCTGATCAAGGTATTAATTAAGTATGATAGTTACGTTTTCTAGGTATATTAATTGTTGTCCTATCCATACCGATACTTATTGATTGTATACAATGTTTACTATCGCATTTTAGAAATTACACCAATTACCTCTGCAAGTCTTTCCGATCCATGGAGAAATCCTAATACGAAACCTAATGGAATTTTAGATAACTTGGTACAAATTATTTTAAGTAGTCTTAAAAATTTTATATTGATTTAAAATATTCTTATTTCTTTTTACTTAGATGATAAATAGTGAAGATAACGATAAAGGTTGCGATCCATCCGTATCCTCAACATTATTTATAGCAGATCGTGGAATCCTGATTTGCGGCTGTGATAATGGCGATATCTACGTCACGGATGCCTGTGTAATAACTTTAATGCAGTTCTTAAACTATGGACAATCTAATGGTATGAATAAAAATAACGAAGCCAAATTTTTTGTTAAATATGTTATTTACAGCTATATCAAAAATTTTTAATTTTTAACAGCTAATAAACCAATAATCCATACAATGAAGCGACACAATAGACGTGTAACATGTTTGTTACACCCGTACAGTGATGTAGCATCCTACGACTCTAAACTACTTGTTTCTGGTAGTAGTGATTTTACCGTAAATCTATGGAATTTAGAAACGGGAGCATGGTTATACACATTTGCTGTTCATGGTGGTGGAATTACGAAATTATTTTGTTGCCCCCAGAGCGGATCTGTAAGCTAATAAATTTCTAACCGTAAGAACACCCTATCTTTGATTCAACACCAATCTTTCCCATTTAATTTACAGAGTAGACTAGCTAATTGCATTTGTGGCATTTCAAGAGATCATACTGTATCTATTCTTTCACTAACTGAACGAAAATGCTTATTGTTGGCCGGGAGACATACATTTCCAATTAACTCTATCCGTTGGCGCCTAAACGAAGATTTTCTTGTTGTGAGTTGTACTGATGGTACTATCTACGTTTGGCAAATTGAAACGGGTATTTCTCTAGGCTTATTTAGAAAAGCTATCATTTTAATAATGATTGATTTAATACCTTGTAGAATAGAATATCTATCATCAGTTTTACAATTAATACCGTCAAGTGTCTAAAAAATATAACCAGTTAACTCTACGGTCTATAGGTTGTCTTGATAGGTGCATAGGTGGTGCGGCTGCAGCTGAAATACTACAAGTACACGATGAATTAACATTTATAGGAATGGATGCAACTAATAATATGATAACTCCTTTGTCGCCGACTGGAATTCTACCTAATCAAATCGGAAGTACACCTGGTATGACTTTAATATTTGCAATGATCTTATGGATCGTAGAGATCTTTGTCGATTTCTTTCCTAAATTAGTATCTTTTTAGTTAGTGCAACTGCATCCACACCAAATTTCCATGATGCATCTCTAACTGCTAACGAAAGTCTTCCTAATGCTGGAAATCCGTTACGCATAACCTCTGTTAGAGCCAACTTATACGACTCAGACATTCAAATTTTACTATTTGATACCGAAGCTCTTATTATCCATCTGTTACATTACGATAAAATATCGTCGGAGGAGTTAGAAGATTCACAAGATGAAGAAGGTATTACTTTCTCCGCAAGTTCAGGATCAGGTATTTCCTTTTACAATTATTAATAGAAAATTTACATTAAAATTTAGAATAAATTTTATGCAGAATTAAAGTCATAATGATTTTATAGTAATGCTGCTGAGTCATTATAATTACACCCTGCCATTATGACCTCAGTTTCATTATAAACGTTGTCGTTCGATGTAAACTGTCATGAAGTCTATCCGTTATACAGTGTGACCTAACACTCACAATTTTTTATCTTTGTGTTTCTTTTAGCTAAGAAACCTGCGACTTTATTACGTCAGAGTCAAATTACATACGATGCAGCACAACTTGAATTATCATGTCTTCATGCATGGGACTTGGATCCTAAACTAGATGATATTTGTGTCAAGCGGTTAGGCTTATTACATCCAAGTCGGCCGATAAGTTTCGGCATCCTTAGTAAGCGTCGTAGTCTATCTCTCATTGTCCCTGGATGGGAACCTTATTGTCCGCAGTTAACATCAAGTTCTACTGGAGGTAAAATTAGGAGATAATCTATTTTAAGTAAAATGAAGAATCCGATGATGGACTTCAAATGAAAAAATCTTTATATGTAATAAATCTAAAAATAATTGAACAGTTATTTCGTTATTACTTCGATCGTAACTGAAATTGATATGCTGCTATTTTTACTTACAAAGATCCTAATAAAACAGAATTTAAGCAGATTACCTATTTCTATTTATAGATGTTAATACAATGTCGGAAGAAGACTCTTTCGTTACGTACTCTCATTGGATGCTATCAAGTTCTCTAACTACACAACATATGTTGGCCATAATCTCTGTATCGAATACTTTAATGGAAATGAATCATACCAGCTTTATATCTGCATTTGAAGATGACATTGGTAAAAAATTATTATACAATTATATCTTAGTTAAATGATGAATATTGATTTATGGCAATGTATTGAAATGTTAGCCGTAATTTGATAATGTGAACATTGGTAAATTAATGTAGGGTAGTAGGTGATCCTTGTTACTTCTTATTGCTATTTTTTGGTGCGTCAATTAATATCATTACTTAATGATAGATTACTCAGAATCTAATGAGGAAGCCGAAGATAGAGAGATGAAAGAAGTTACAAGAATCTCGCAAATCAAGGCTGGTTGGAGCCAAATAGCAACATTGCATTGTGTGCTATTGCCAGATAAACTCGGAAAACATACTTTTAAAGCACCGTTATTACAAGTTCTAGCTCGTAGATGGCAGCATAAGTGCTTAGAGGTAATGAACTTGATTGAGCCGTTTGTTTAGGATGAAATATCTTATATCTTTGTTGTGACATCATATTATTAGATAAGAGAAGCAGCACAAGCCTTGCTTTTGGCTGAATTAAATCGCATCGGCCGTGAAGGACGTCAACGTACTATTGAAGTATGGTCGCCACACTTACCGCGCAACTTCGATATAGGATCAAATGCAATAGTTAGTCCTACAGATCCTACTTCTGGAACCCCTATGATAGATAGCCCATCAACACCTCAGATTCAAACTCCCACGGGAGCTTCCGCTAATACAGCATCATCGCGTAAAGCGTTTCTCACACAACGTGGCAATCACTTCCGTAAGATGAAATCCGTTCCTGCAGGAATGCCCAACTTCAAACCCGATAGAACCATGAGTTTGGCAGTCACAAATGGCCCTTTATTACAATCGCCATCATCGGACAACTTTGACAGGCGCCCGAGGTAGATGTATAGCAATATTACTATGGAAATTCTAAGAGATAAAAATTTTCATATCTGTTGTTATGAGGGTTATTTCTATAGAGCTAACGAATAGTGTATTCTCATAAACTTTAACTAGCTACGGTGGTATCGAATGCGGTATAACAACAACAAAATCGCTTCAACGAAGTATATCAGCATACGAATTTAGACGTCGCCAAATTACAGCAATTGTTATGATGGGTGTACTCGGAGCCGAATTTAGTCATGAACTTGATTTACGCAATACTCGCCATGATAAAAAAGAGCAAGGTACTACCGGTAATCACCTAAAAAAATGTCGAATTTTTTTATATGATAGTTGTAAGAGGAATGTAATCATAGCATTTCAATTGGTAATTAGATGTCGCTGCTATAGCTGAGAACGATGTTGTAATGTACACTGGCAAAGCGCTTCAATTCTTGATTTTACAACAAAATTCTGCACAATTCCCTGGGAATAGTACTGTTCGAAGGACTGCTATTGATTTGATTGGACGTGGTTTTGCTCTTTGGCAACCTTATTTAGATGTTGCATCCGTTTTACTTGGTATGTTTTACTAAGATTAGTGTTTCCGGTGATATTCCTACGAAGATGCAATCCATGTACAGTACTTAATGACTATACTAAATTTACACCTTTCTTATTAGTTTTGTTAGATTTATCGTGTGAAACTGCAAGTAAAACATCGCCGCCAAACCTCACTAGTACATCACTGGATACCAGTCGGACCGCTAAGCATGCGTTGTCCTTGATTGCTACCTCGAAACCTGCCCTACTAATTACTACGTTGTCTGTTCAGATTGGTAGAAATGGTCCGTTACTTATTTCTTTAATGCAGTCGTCACCTCCAGGCTCTCAACCACCACCGTCCGCAACTATACTATTTCAATCACGTGGAATAATTCTACACATTATGGAAATATTAGTTGAGAAGGCTCCTCAAGAAGTTGTAGATTTACTTATAGAAGTAAGTATATTAGGTTATTACCTTTACTAACGTTAAGTATATTATAATCAATGAAAGATAACTATTAACTGTTCGTATTGACAACGTTTTTACTATTTTATTAGGTTGTAAATATTATCTTGCATTGCTCGGATCAAATTCAACTAAAATCACGCAATTTACCAGACAGTTTTCCCTCATTATTGAAGTTTAATATGGTATCATTCTGTTCGAAAAGTAAACGCGTCGCTGTTGGTGGTCAGAAAGGCCAAGTGGTCATATTTGATACCAAATCGGTTCGCAGTTATTCTCTCTCAGTAAATTCAACCGCTGTTACTGCCTTAGCTTTTTCAGCTGATGGTCGTATGATTGCCGTATTTTCTCTCGCTGAAGCTCGGCTATCGTTTTGGCAGGTATGTAAACGTTAATACAGAATTATTATCTGTCATTATTAATCCTAGATAACTTTCATTTTCTTGCAGATTGGTAGTTCCACTAACATATTTGGTATGATTGGTAATTTTGCGCCAAAGTGTGTAAAAACATGTAGAGTTAACACGAGTCGAGTTAAAGACTCACACGTAGTAGTACAAAAACTTGTTCGTATCGTTTGGTTAAGTCACAAAGAATTGGTGTTATTGACTAATGGACTGGAACAAAGATTTTCATGTTAAATCGTGATGACTGAATGCTTACTGTAGAGAAAACGAGTTAAATAGTTTACGTTGTATAACAACTTAGTATTTGAGAAATTAGAGGGAGTATTTTTTGATCAGATTTTTGGATTATATATTCGTTGCTACGATAATTAGTCAAAGTCTGAAGACATTTTTGAACTTCGTGCACGTGAACTACATGTGTAGTTTGCGTATGGAATTTGAGAAAGATGCTAGCACTTACCATTTTGCATACATGTATTGGAATAAAACAGCTAAATAATGTAATTTTGTGAAGTACTTGCAAGGCAGAGGAGCTCTAATTATGCTATTATAACCTAATATAATTCTTTACCTGCAAATGCCATAGCAAAAGGAAGCAAGAAAATCTTGCTTTCAATGTTTGCTGTAATGTCAACTTTTTCTTAGCGGATATCCGATCCTTTTCTAATAACTATAATTATTGCTGTACATTTTCAGTTTATAGAAGTTTGTATTTAAGCTTTATATAACTTACTATTTTTTTACAAGACTATTACAAATATTTTATTGATCTATGTGAAAGATTTCACTTCATTTCTAAAATTGAAATATTATCTCTGAAATACGGTATTACATCTACCCCTTACCTTTTACGCTATGCGAGCTAATAAATAATTTATGAATGCTACAAATTATGTATAATATAGATATGCGATATAGTATTCCCTCTTAACATATTTAACTCGCGTATACGTACGCGTATATATTTAATGTATACCTAAATAAATGTAGCGTGCTATAGTAGTAGTGTGTTGTAGAGTAAAAATCGTCTGTTCTTGAAAACTTCTTGTTCAAAATTTTCTTAAGCTTAATACTTATGTATTGGTTAAAGGTCACGAACCTTTTAATATGCGTATTACCTATGCGAGAATACACACAGTATAACTTATTGTAGAATCGATTACGCAAATCTTTACATCTATTCAAATAATCTTTGATACCAATATTAAGAAATTTAATTATTGCTGATTTTTATTGTGTGATCCACTAAACTTCATAAGTAAATATACTAACTATAACATATTTAGCGTTTTATAATTAACTGTAACAACCATGAGAGCAATAAAATGCAATTAGTTATCCCGTTTGATAGCTTCAATGTAAATACACAATATCAAAAAGAAAAATATTATGTTGTTATAATTTATACTCCGTACTGTGGTTGACTAGCTGCAGCCTATTAAAAATATTAACTACTTTTTGAGGTCGACTGAGGATAGGATAGTGATCTACCTTTCTTTGAGTATAGTTTCGCTTGATTATAATTGTAGGAGCATATTCTAGCGATAAAAGCCATTATGTCGATGCTTATCGTCAGTATAATTGGGCTAGTTATACACGCATCGTATGATGGAATCCTGTTCACGTTTATCACTATGCAATCATTGCTTCTATATCCGTATTAAATGGAATTTCAGAATTGATGATTGACTAAATGGCTCAATTTATACCTATATCATGTAGTTGATTGCTTATTAGAATCACGCTTTATATTCTATTCATATATCATATCAACTTTTTTAGGCTGTGCCATTACCGTAAATTTTTAGATCTACTTAATGCGTACAACAATCATTACTCCGCGATATTGCATTTTCCTGATGATCGTGAAAAGTTATAGTTATATACTTGTACACAGTGTCTAATATTAGTCAAACGCGTCTTCATCATGAAATGCTTCTTTTGCATTGTCATCAACGAAAGAAGTATACGTGTTAGGTATTGAAATTTGCTAGATGATTAGCTAGCTATTTAACTAGACTGCTGGCAAGCTTGGCTAAAAGAGCTATGAATTTTAGCTAATATCCTACATAAACAAAGACCTCTTCGTATCTTTTCCTCTAGCTACGATATCATTCTAATTTGCTAATCTATAGTTTGATCATAGAATAAATTCAATTTTTTAGTAATATCATGTTAATAGACAGCGACTACAGAGAGCACTTGATAAGAACTTATTTTATAGCTATTACACTATGCATAGTATAATTTCTGCCATAGAATAGCAATAACTACAGCATCGAATGAGCATAGATTTCCTGATTCTCTGAACTTTATATTTAGACATGGATTATAATTATTAGAGTAGATTATCCATTTTCAGATCACAGGGTCTCCAACTATTAGCTCGAGTCTATCTAGAACTAGAAGTTTTTCTTTTTCTATCCAAATGATCCAATCTAGGTTTATACAGACACACGGACAATCAGACGTACGCGATACGGTACGCGGCACTGTGCCGCAAACTACAGTACTCTACTGTACTGTACTGTACATTGTAATTACTACAGAGACACTGTAGCACATACTGTAGATTGTTAGCTGCAGCATGACAGCAACCTGGTGTTCAGAAATTTGCAGCCGCCATTGCTCCCTCATCGCTACAAACGTCCTTGAATTATTAGCTTATATTAATATCTTTATTTCCATTTATTTCCAAATAGAGTGAATAGGCTGTAATTATTGCATATTTTGGCTATTGCTAAGGGCTGTACGATCTTAATACTGCAGCTTACGACAGCTAAAGTGGTATACATAAGCTTTAACTGAGGGTTAAGGTACGAGTCAATGCAAGACCATTTTAAAGGTACGTCAATTCATAAATTTTATTGCAAACGTTGAGGCCGACTCTCTAACTGTGACATGGCAAGAAAGAGACGAAAGTACTTGCCTTGCAAGACAGCAAGCAAAGAAAGCGAAAGCAAGGGTAATGATACCAGCCAAAAGAAGAGACAAGATACTACTGCAAGTGTGCAGCTGGACAGTAACATCTTCCTGCAGCAAAAGTCTGCAACTGACGACGATCCCAATCGTGACAGCAACGCTTTATTATTACCTGATCGACAGAAGAAGAAAAATCCAACCCAAATAGTGGCAAAAACTAGTAAAAAATTAAGTAATAAACAACGTAAACGACTAGAGAAGATTGTTGAAGGAAAGAAGAAGAAAGCTAAGGTGACATAATATACTCCATAAACGAATGCATGGCTCTGATTAATGAGGATTATGAACAACATTTAAATCCTAGAGGTTTCTCAATCCCTTGTAGAGTATATTTAGTTTAAGTATGTCATCGTTATGCAAATTGCAATTCTGAAATTCTTTAGGATAAAGCTTCATGTATAGGTTATCGTATAAATGCATATTGTATATTTAAAGACTATTTCACAATAACTACAAGTAGGACTCACTAGCAATTAGAGCCATTAGCTAGCTCAGCCTTTGACAATACGCGTATAACCCTGCTTGAAACATGTACTCGCTTGCTAAATGAATCCGTTAAGCGATGCAATAACATTTCTTGATATTTCATATAAATATTTCTGGAATACAGTATGTTACTTTGAGATAAGTAATGATCAACATAAGGTTCTAAAATTTAAACGTCTTGATATGTGTTAAGTTTCGATAACAATACATGTCGTTTGTTGTTATAGAGAGCGGAATTACTTAAATCATTAGCCAAGTATACTATCAATCAAGAGGAATTGCAAATGTATCAATCTACGGCTAAATTAAATAGGTAAATTTATAATACTATATGTAACTCTGGCCAATGTTATGAACTAACCATTTTATTAAATTTAAATTCAGTAAACTTTTCAAGAGGAAATCTGCAGATGCAGAGGAAATGACTGCTAAGAAATTACGAAAAGATTGGATCAGGACAAATACTAATGAAGATGACGAAGAAATAACTGACGATTCTTCTGTGAATGATGATAGTGACAGTGATAGTCAAATAGATGACGATAACAGTGACGAAGCAATTCAGCCAAATGAAAATGAAAATATATCACCATCTGAAAAACCATCGCAAGCTCTTGATATTAAGCCTAAAGAATTAGACGAACGGACGAAAATTATGAAATCCTTACCAACAACCAAAGACGATTCGAAAAGTGTATTTATTACAGTTGACAGAGATACAGATATTCAGGTTCGCTTAATTATATATATATATATACTGTAGCCAGGTGTCGATAAATAATCTTACCTTCATCATATTACGGAATATTGGATGTGTATTATTTCTGTAACATAGGTTGCCCGCCTTCAGTTACCAATTCTTAGCCAAGAAGATTCTATTATGGCGGCTATTAAAGAGAATCCAGTAACAATTATATGTGGTGAGACTGGATGCGGTAAGACAACTCAAGTCCCGCAATTTTTATATGAATATGGTTTTACTTGTTCTAGCGATGGAAGGTAAGTAATCCATTAATTATTCATTGATAACTAAATATAGTTTTAGTTATTGTCTGCCTGTGACAGCCTTATTTCTTGCATTGCTACAAATTAATACATACCCATTTCCATATCTAGTGATACCAAAGCCATGATGATTGGTGTCACCGAACCGCGACGTGTTGCAGCTATCAGTGTATCTAAAAGAGTTGCTGAAGAAATGTCAATGGCAACAAGGTTAAAATTTGCACTAAATTAAAAAGATTATCAATGCGTTATTGTATGGTAATAATATATTGTTGTATTACGACTACTGCTCGATACTACTGTTTTAGTATAGCACAAAGATAAGACAATTTTATCATTCAGATTTATTTAGCACTTTAAATGCTTAGAAATTCTATACTTACAATTAGAATATAGAATACTTATTCATAACCAATTCATAACCAATAGCAACCATCAATCATTTTCGTGCCCTAAGACAGATCTTAATCAAAATTAGGCTTATATTAAAAGTCTAAACCACACATTATTTTGCAATCATACCTTTAGAGCTATTTTCATATATTATAATAACCCTTATGTTATTAGCTGTTTTACTTGATAAAGTTCTCATGGTTGCATTTCATTTGATCTACCCTCAATTTTTTTCTATACGTTCGTGCAGCCAAGTCTCTTATCAGATCCGTTACCAAGGGAATGCAACAGGTATGGATGATTAATCATTGCATCATGAGTCATGACACAATGCCAATTCAAAACCTCCCGTGAAATACGAGTAAACACTCATTTGTTTATATCAGCAAATTCGTCACTTAATTACATCATGTATACTACAGATGACACCAGAATTAAATTCATGACCGATGGTATACTATTAAAAGAAGTTGAGAAAGTAAGCATCCCAAACTGTGTATAATCTTTTGTACTAGAAGTCAAATTACGTAATAAATTTAATAGTATCATTAATAGCTCGATATACCTCATTTCTATCTAACTTTTCCATGCCTGATGCATATCTTATGCATAACCATATCACACTAGAAATGATTACTATTTTTTGCCTTTGCATTGCAACTGTGTAGGATTTTCTTCTAAAGAAATATGCTGTCATTGTTCTTGACGAAGCTCATGAACGTAGTGTATTTACTGACATCCTTATTGGTTTGCTATCACGGATAGTACCTCTTCGAAATAAAGTATGAAATAACAATATATATATATATATATTAAATGATTCTCATTAATCCGCATTTATTTTTGGTCGTATTGGTGAATATTAGAAAGGAATACCTCTAAAACTAATTATCATGTCAGCTACATTAAGAGTAGCGGATTTTAGCGAGAACAAAAGGCTCTTCCCCATTCCACCTCCAGTGGTCAAGGTATGTACGTCTGTTTTGTTGCATAATATAGCCTACATAGTGCAACACTCTAAAGATTCTTATAGCATTCATTCTATATCCTTCTTAACGTTATGCAGGTATACTTACTTAACGCTAACAGGGTTTTAATTTAGAATGATGCCTACAGCTTTGATGAACTACTTTTACATTGAGGTGTAATTCAATGTATGTGTACCTTTCTTAATATTTTAGGTAGAAACGAGGCAATATCCTGTTTCGGTTCATTTTAGTAAGAAGACGCCAGAGAATTATGTTGCAGAAGCATATAGAAAAGTTAGTAAATTGAATCAGCGATGATTAATTACAGTTGGAATCGATATGATTGCGATAATTCTTGTAGGTATGTAAAATTCACCGACAATTAAAAGATGGTGGTATACTAGTATTTTTAACTGGTCAAGCGGAAATAAGTGCATTATGTCGTAAATTACGTCGAACCTTTCCTGAATGCAGCAAAATCAATGAAACCGATACAACAGGTAGTATTTTAGTACTGACTTGTGCAATTCCCGTGGTTATTTGTTTACTGTTAAAATACCGTAGGCGGTTTTTGTTCTTAATTACTACCAAGCTAAGACTATAAATTGTATATAGAAAACGTCTCCCGGAGAGAGGACGATAGTGAAGAAAACTTAAAGTATGTCAGTTATTAGGTCTTGCATTATGATATATTTCGTACGATATAAAATACTTCTGTTACTGAAGCACAGTAATATCCTACTACCGCACAATATATCATAGGAAAAATACCTCCCCTCCAAAATTAGAAGATCGAGACTGCGAGATTGACTGTGTCGATGATTTATATGACAATGGATTGGCCAGTGATGACGATGAAAGCCAATCAGACGATGTAACATTTATGCTATGGAATAACTGTTCGTCTATTTGTTAAAATTAATGGATTGTGCAACTAAAATATTAACCTCTACTATCAGGATGTTCCACAAGCAAATGATTCAAATCTTCCCTTGTATGTTCTTCCCTTGTTCTCGTTACTTAGCGGAAAGAGACAAAGTTTGGTAAGCCTTTGTAATATAGTTATGTATGCGTCTATCCGTAGATATACAAATGTGTCATTTTAAAAATGTCTATCTTTGGTGAATGACACATCATATAATAGTTATGCATCTTTTATAGAAATTAAAGATATCGTTATTATGTTGAAACCAATAAAATATTTTGGTGTAGGTTTTCCAACCTCCTCCGGAAGGAACAAGACTATGTGTTGTAGCTACGAATATCGCAGAAACATCAATTACAATTCCAAATATTAAATATGTGGTCGATTCTGGAAAGGTTCATATTGATTGATCATCTATAATACGTTCCAAATTCCATAATTGATATATCTAATCACGTACTAAAATCGTTGTTAATACTGTATATCAGGTTAAAAGACGATACTTCGATAAAGTTACTGGAATTTCATCCTTTGTGTAAGAAATTTTTTTCGAAATCAGATAGTTTTATGAGACAAAAAGGATATCTTATTTATATTCCCTTGTGCAGTGTTACCTGGACCTCGAAAGCATCTGCAAACCAAAGAGCAGGTAGAGCAGGAAGAACTGAACCTGGACACTGTTATAGGTAGGTGTTGCAGTTTAAATATGAAAGTAGTACTCAAAAAAGTTTCTTATCTATATCGAGTTTGGAATCATTTCGAGTAAAAATTTTATCAAGCTTATCAAATGACTTTATTCTACATTATTAATAATAGATTAAAAATTTCTAACATTTTTTAAATTTACTTAGACTATACTCTTCGGCTATATTTAACAATGAATTCGACGACTTTTCGCCACCAGAAATGATTAGGAGACCAGTAGATGACCTGGTTTTACAAATGAAGGTTAGATTTTAACTTCCGGAAACCGTTAGTAGGAACTAGCAAGATGATAATTATTGCAATAATATTCGTTTCGTTAAGTGATTATTCGTAGAAATTAAGAAATCAATTTTTACGGTTTCATATTGTAGGCTATTGGAATCCAGAAAGTAATCAATTTTCCTTTTCCTACCTGTCCTGAAAGAGAAGCTTTACAGGTTTTTAGCAATTGATCAACAGATTTGGTCATTGCAAATCTGATCTCGTTATGATACTTGGATTAATGTTAGGCTGCCGAGCAACTGTTATTCAACCTGGGATCTTTAGAAGACAAAAGCAATAACACAAGTATATATAAATTCTTATTACTGCTACTATACACGCATTAGAATTAGTTTGTTTAAATGGGCTGTGTTAATTCTAAATGATGAAACTTCATTTTTGCATTAGAAAAGAGCTATTCAATAACAAGCTTAGGCAAAGTTATGTCTCAGTTCCCGGTAGCTCCGCGATATGCTAAAATGTTGGTTATTAGCGAACAATATGGTTGTTTGCCTTACGTAATCACTCTTGTTGCAGCGTTAACCGTAAAGGTAAAACTGAAACTTTCTAGCATATTTATTTAGAATTTGAATCTTTATTTATACCACGGGTTAGGACATTTTTTTCGATATCGATGAAATAAGTCAAGATTCTTCAAAACAGGTAAGTAACAGTATTATCATAAGAAAACTGGTAAAATAGGCGCTACAATAATTTAGGAATATGTTTTAAAATAGCGTATCTCTATTACCTAGGATCCCGCAATAATTGCAGCTAAACTTCGAATAAAGCAAACGAGAAAAGTATGGGCTTCTGAGGTTGAGGCAGATATCTAATTTTTACTTAATCAATAACAATTATTTCTATATACTCTATACTATAATTGTATTAATGTCTTTTATCGTACGTTAGGGTGCAAAATGTTTATTGGGAGACTACATGGTGTATTTGCGTTCTGTTGGGGCTTCAGAATATGCTAAAAATAGCATTGATTTTTGCGCAAAGACTGGACTCAGATACAAAGCGATGACAGAAATACGAAAGCTTCGTGTACAACTAACTAATACTGGTTTGTTATTGATATACTTGAGCTTATCAAATTGTAAAGTAATGCCATGATCTGTTCTAAAAGTTTTTTTGTATGATTTGTAAACAAATTTGGTATGTCTTAAATAGTAAATGGCATAAACTCGTCTTCTAATGAATGCGTTGATCCAAAGATGCCTCCTCCAACACAGATACAGGTATATATCAGGTTTCAATCCTCAAACCGAAGCGACTTGATTGCAACCAATTTGTCACTAAAATTTGTCATTCAAAATTTAGTGCAATCTCATTCGCCAGATTATCCTTGCTGGCATGTGTAATTACGTTGCAAGGTATTCTATTTCTAATTTTATCATAATCTCGAACATTTACTACTGGAAATTTACTTATAAAAAATTAAACTACTTTAATAGGAAGGTGCCAGCAGAGGGAATCAAGGATCCTAAAATGAAAGATGCTTATCAAGTTTGTTTTATATCTTCTATTGCTATTTACTTATAAGTTAAGCACATCTAATAATTTAATTATTACAGAGTTGTTTAACCAACGATTGGGTATATATACATCCTACGTCATCGTTATCGAATCAATTGCCAGAGTTTGTAGTTTATCAAGAAATTTTGGAGACTAAAAGACTATATATGAAAAGTAAATTTCTTACGCTTATCAACTTGGATTGTTATAAATATTTTTAACGTAGCAGATGAGTTTGCTAAGAGTTCAATTTATAATTGCGTATATAAAGCGTATACAATAATACAAAATTTTTAATTTTAAAGACGTATGTGCTGCACAGCCCGACTGGTTTCCTAAACTATTGCCAAGCCTTTGTACATTCTCAAAACCGTTAGATGATCCGCCTGTTCGATATGATACAGATAGTGGCAGGATTAAATGTCATATGTCGTGCACATTCGGTAAACGGATTCAAGAAGTTAATTCAATCTCAACGAGATACTAATTTGATGCTGTACATATTATCTAAGGTCCTCAGGCATGGCCAATCCCACCAGCTGAAGTAGATTATCCAGAATCAATCGAAAAATATAAATGGTTTGCTGTATTCTTATTGGATGGGAAAGTAAGGAAGCACCTATAATTTACTTCATCATATCTAAAACTATTGATTATTAATCAACATTTGCACATTATATAGATATTTCCAAAATTGTCCGCATATTCATCAAAGCTCCTGAGCTCTCCGAAAACAATGGTAAAAAGTTGGGCAAAGTATGTTTATTGATTCATCAAATTATCGTGCAAACTTTTAAATAGTTTTAATATACATGTACAACTTGTCTGTAGTCATTCCATCGAAGAAAACTATTAAGCATAGTGTAATTTATAGGCTGCAGCCACGAACTGAATCATTACTTCAAGCATTAATACATGAGAATATAGCTACACGTGACTCTTTAGCAGAAAAGTGGAAAATCAAACCAGACTGTAAGTGATTATATTTTTTTATTTTTATTGGTATTGTTTATGGATTTTCGTTACTCGAAAATTGCAATATCGCTATAGTGCAAGACATTTGAAAATTCTTAATAAACACTTCAATAATAGATCTATTTGATGTCTATTCGAGATGGTTACCGCAGTCTTATCATGAGGAAGTAATATCGATGTGGCCGCCTGTTAAGACAGACGAATGAATCTGCTCAACGGCAATGAAAACGTCGACTTTAAAACTATTTCACCAATAATAGTTATATATATGTACATGAAGTATGATTGCTGACCCAGGGTAATAAATTGTAGCTGCTGCTATTAAAGCATTGTCAATATCCGCGATATCAAAGGCAATTAAGTGATTGTACAAGTGCATATTTTAACTGCTTGTCCACCCACGTCGGTACAATTTATTAAATTTAATTGTGTAAATATAGCATTTTTTATGTCTATGATCAATATCTATCTGATGAAAGTAAATAACACTATATTCCTGATTTTATCTTGCATTACACAAGTTAAAGATTCTATGATGTCTCTTTACAACAGCAGTAACATTATATAATTTACTTTCGCCGCCAAAAGTGATTAAATTTATCATATACATATTGTTTTAATAAATTGGACACACAAGATCTTCGCTATCAGTATGATATTACAAATAATGATCCCATTTACTGATGTTATTGCACTAAGCTTTGAGGATTAATGGTAATGTATCGTATGTTTGAAACTTTAGAGAAGATATCATCATTATTATGCAGGGACCATATTAATGAGCTATTGATCAATATCATACGAACAATGAATACATACATGCTGGCTAATATAAGAGTAACCATGGTAACCGATACTATAGCAGTTGATATAACAATACTTTATATAGTATTCATTATTTAGTATCAGTAGGTCGAAATTCTTAGTCAGTGACCACCTGTGATTCTAAATAATTTTAAAATCAAATTTAAATCTTTATCCATTTATATACTATTAATATTATCAACATATTACTTGATCACTAATTTACGGTTAGATTGCCATACATATATAACTTGCATCGAAAATCACTGTATCACTGTACATCATTTACAGTAGTTACAACATCCAATAGATATATATAATGATTGATTGATCGTTTATTTAAACCATAGATAATCATTACAATATTACCTCAATAACACAGTTAGGCTTCCGCACGACTGTAATAAAGCATGATGATAAAATAACGTTAAGCTTCCCCTATTATCTATATCCGTCTCTAATTTCTAGGTTATGATCCGATCCTGTAAAGAATTTTCATAGGAATTTATTAAGATTGACGATTTATATTTAAAATATAAAGAATGTAATAATAGTATCCTAGGTAGAGCAAACACCAGCATTTTTTAATCTTATACTTTATAATCAATCAAACAGAAAGGAATATAAATACTCATTACAGTGTTTCCTAAATAACAATATCTGAAACATTCTTCGTGGTGATGAACATGTAGAGTATATTTTTAAAAACTATATACGGCTAAACTACGAAGTTAAGATTATTTACTTGTAGCCATTTTTAAATATATTTAATATATTTTTATTTACCAAAACTAAGGGTTGATCAACAATCTGCATAGTTAATGTCGTAAATCTTTACATCAATAATAGAAGTGTAAATTCAACAGGTATGTAAGAATTTTATCTCTTTGATTTAGCTAGTCACGAATAGTATTTTTATTAACCAAATTATCGACACTCAATGTTGAAGAAATGAAGCTCAAATTAGATATAGATGCTCCATTTGAAGACAGTATGATTATAGACAAGTTAGACTAATTTCTCGTCCAATCTATCGTGATAAAGGGTAGTTGAGAATCAAAAATCATCCAAATAACCAGAAATAAAAACTGTTTATTCATATGCATTATAATACAAAATATAGAGAACCTCTTTCGTGCCTTGTCTTTGTTTAGTTCCAAGATGCCTATGCATTAAATAAAATGATAACAATAAGAAGAAAAACTACAATTATTCTATCCATTAATATTTTTAACTAAGCATAAAAGTACAATACTTAAGTCCAACGGGGATACTATTCATATAGAATAGTTTAATATGTTTATTAAGAGTATTGACGACGCAATAGTTGTATAAAGATCGCTCAACAAAACGTTAAAGTATACTTTGGATACAAGTTTTACCGGGCCATAAATCTAGATAACTTTTCCACCGTTCTCAAAATTGCCGATATGCCTAAATATATATTGCACTATCTTGACATAGACGCCAGAGCTGAACTTATTCGGCTTATTCTTGCTTATGACGATATCCACTTTAAAGAAATTTTGTACAGTTTTGAAGAGTGGCCAACAGTTAAAGGTGAAGACTGATATTAGAATAGAAGTACAGCATTTGCTAGATTAGTCTGTAATATGAACACTAAATTTTCTGCCTTATTAAAATTGATCCGAATGAGATCCATAGCAACATCCAATATATTTATAACATTTACTGTTACAGAAAAATTTCCATATGAGACAGTGCCTGTCTTAGTGATGGATGGTAAAGAGGTCGCTCAAAGTGGAGCTATTACTCGATATCTTGCTCGTGTAGCTGGTAAGCAATTCGTACTTTTAATAGTCTTTCTCATTAGATTGATTTCGAAATTTTTATAATTAAAGTAATTGATAGTTTACATCTCAATGATAAATAGGTATATAAAGATATAATCAATCTTACAGAATTGTACGAGTATCTCGACTTAAATTGAATTTCTACAGTTATATAAATCATAATGAACTTGTTACAGGAATCAATGGCAAAACCACAACGGAAAAAGCAATGGCTGATATGTACGTTGATACTTTTATCTACGATATCGTTGAGAAATCTTATAGTTTCCGTCTTCCTGCCCTCGAACCAGATGAAGAGAAAAGGGTAAGCATCAAGATAAAATCTGATAGAACTGCTGTTTGTAGAATCCTTAATGTTAAACTTTGCTCAATAATTTCAGAAAGAAAAAGCTCAAGAATTTCTAAAAGAAAAGCTAATTCCATTTTTGGACCAACTGGAGGAACTCTACAAGAAGAATGGAGGAGGGCCTTGGTTTTGCGGTGAAACTGTATGTTTTTAATTCTAAAGTATTTCTGTTATGACATGATAAATGGTTACACATAATCTCATCGAATGATATGTTTAGAAGTAAGATCATCACTTAAATTGATATCGATGATCAACTTTTAATTGCTAATATCTTATGTACGCGTATTTCTGTATTACGATTAGAACAATTTATTTCATCAGTCATATGATATATAAGTAGTTAGATTAATGCTCTTATTATTTTGAAAATTCTTATTTTGTATTAGTTCATTTCTGTATACCGTAACCATAACAGCACATTAATTAAAGTACTATAGGCAGAATATAGATATGATAATCTATTATGGCTCTGCTTGCACTCGTAGTCACTCTATAGGTATTACTATCGCAAAAAAGATCACAAATACTCCCGATTAATAGATTCTATGATAGACATATTTTCGGTATAATAAGATAGTAGGAGGAATAGATCTAGAACATATATACCGTAGTATAAAGGTCATATAACTGCTGGTTAATCGATTGCGTACATTTACAAATACCACAAGATGCTATCTACCGACTATTGATAGTATAAACTGCAGATCATATAATTTCTAGAAGATTATACCATATGTGACATGCATATTTTATCATTAAGCTATATTTAGATGTTGCATGTATTCAGACCGGGTCTATTTTCATTCAATTTACCTGCATATGACGAAAAGATAAAAAGATTTTCGAAATTATCATTATGCATAACGCCGAACTCTATCCTTTAATAATAGTGAACTGTTTACATTCAAACTGATCTTAAAATTAATTTAAAAAAAATATGGTATTCCAAATAAATAACGAATAATTTTTTCTAGCTCTAGCGCAGGATTAAAATTATCCTCCAGTGCCATTACTATAATGCGTATTAATACAGCTAATATCAATTTATTATCTACTGGTCTCTAAAATCAAGTTATTAAACAGTAAAATAAATCATTGTTTAATTACTTCGTAATCTGATGTATATGACCAGTAAATTTTAATGTAATAGAATCCGATTAATTAGGGATTTCTTAACAGTTACGTACGATATGTATTCTTACCGTATGTGAACGATCGTAATAATGTACAATTCTTGGATTTTATACAACAGTTCACTTATGCCGATTTGGCCTATTTTCGCATGGTTAACAATGTTCATGACCTAGTCATGCAAGTTCCAACACCTCATCCTCATCTTCAAGAAAACTACGAACGTACGGCAAACATTCCTCGCATTGCAGAATACCAAAAGAATAAGAAACAAGATCGGATCATCTAACTCTTTTATAAATTAGAATATTACTCGAAGGATGCTGCTAGTGACCAGAACAATATTTTTAATCCTTTCGATTTACTAGATCTCATTTTTAGACATTATGTCACGGTGAATAAGTATTGTTTTTCTGGTAATTTTCATATCAATAATATTCTTACTGTCGCTATATTTCGTTACATTCTTGCTAAATAGTTACACAACGAAAACCTGCAACCCAATGTTAAGGGTTGTTCGATCACCCTACTTTAGACTTGGCGCATATTTCAGTTCTACGTTATCAATAAGCCCGATTTGTAATGGTTTTATAATATTAAAAATAGCTAGAATTATCGCTAATCATTCCATTGTCTATCCATCAAATTTTAGTAAGCAATGTCTAGTACGGAATTTGCTTTAGCTGTTTTATGAGTTTGAATAAAGTAAGTTAAAACATCAGAAGCTGCACATTACTAGACTAAACCAAGATAGAAAGTACTGCATATCCAAAAATTATAATCAACTACTAATCACTTTTAAAGTACAATCGGAGAATGTTACTGATAAAATTATGGATGATGTTTTACATTAGTAACAAGATGACTTTTTAAACAACTTTAAACGGTCAATCAGTTATCGTATTCGCGTTCATGAATGTCCATTGTTTGGAGGGTCGTTGTAATAAAATTCAAATCCAAAGAAAACATCAGTGGATAGTAAAGGCTGTATTATAATTTATTGGGAGTCTAATATTAACGGAGGATAAGAGCTAACTATTAACAGAAAGATAATACTTTATGTACTACTGGCAAACATCATCTGCCATCTTATAAGTTTCTTATAGCTTCCTAATTAATACTGTATAAGCTTCCACTAACACCATAGTGCCATATATTATCGTCTATCTTTCCAAATACGGCATAGATTAACAACTGATTACATTGTTTGCATACTTTTAGTCGACAATACTATTATGATCATCATAATAGATAAGATATCTCTACTAATTTAGGATCTATATCAACGTCAACAGCTATTTAAGTTAGTTAATCTTGCTAACGTTACACTCGTAAACACTCACTTCATAAATACCAAATCATTTCATCGTAGATTATTCCCGATCTCGAAGGAATACTAACAATCTTGCAATAGTCTGTAAACTGAATAAGTGCTGTATGTCTCAATTAGCCACATTTAGCCAACTAGGATCACATCATATATGCTTAATTGCCAGAATTATTAGATCAATTTTATTACTTCAGTCGCTACTAAGCCAATCTTGGAACCCTATACATGACAGAAATACTGAATGGTTTGAATATGAATTTATATCAGTAACGAAATTTTGGCATATAGTCTGATGATCCTTGCTCAAGTAACAGTTACAGTAAACTACAGCAATCTCACATCCCTTATACATGAAATTTCCAATTCATTGCACAATCTTTGTTAAGCAATTACGGTTTATAATTACCATAAAATTGATTTGAAATTATGTCTATACTGTATTATGATTACCCGTCCAATAGAGTTATAATAATAGCTTAGGCCACTTTAAGAATATTGTGAAACAGATGGATAGTTTAGCGACAACTTTACGTAGCAATTTTGCTAATGAATATCTACTTTGCTTCTTAATCTGATACTTCCTTTTCAATCTTTTCAAATGCAAGAGCAACCTTGCGAGCAGTTGGCGTTAACGATACTGCTTCCATATTTACTAAAATTGCAACAACAATTCCTTGGGGGGCTGGCTCATTAACATTTACTTCCTTCGGTTGTAATATTACCAAAGTACTGCTACAACCAACAGCTCCACCAGAATGGCCAACCCATGGAAGCTCTTCATGTCCATAACCGACCCAAATCTTATTATCTGCAACAGTCCAACCTAAGCCATAACCAGTGCTGAAACCAACTTTTTCAAGCGTTGCTGAGGCAGGCGTCCACATAGCTTTCACCGTATCCGAATTTAAATATCCTTTCGGTATGGAACGCTTAGTTATATCTTGACTGTCATAGTTAGATTCATTTATAGCATGTGCTATGGTTGAATATTGTCGACTATACAACATGACGTTACCAAATTTGACTAAATCGGCTACATTAGAAACTAAGCCACCACCAGCCCATTTATATGAAATGTCAACGTACGGAGCATTTCTCAACTTGCCCTTTTTATTTCTCCTATAATACCTATGAAGATAGTAGAAGGACGTAGAAAATATCAAAATTTCAATTTTACTACTATTTCATATACCGAAAATAATAGAGATATCAAAGATGAATACCTAGCTCTATTATAAATTAATGTTTCATGAAATTCTGGCTGGGTGTTAGTCATTCCTAGTTGCTTGAATAACGTTCCCATTAACTTTAAAAGTTTTTCTTCAGTAGCTCCTTCAATAACCCCACTTAACAAGGTCCAGCCATGAGTAGTATAGTGATATTCAGTACCTGGTTTAACAACTAAAGGATCATCTTTGAATAATTTTAAAGCCTCGGTAACAGAATTAAATCGATCTTTGAGAAGGAACTCTTTATAGTTTACTTTCAGTGTTACTCCATTCTTTAATTTTTCAATTTTATTTTCATCAGTATTCTTGTCTTTTTCATTTTTATCTGAAATATAGTGGATCTTAACATCAATGTCACTATTAATTTATAATATATAGCCACCTCTAGCGAAATCCTAAGATAGTTAATAGTTATAAATTCGTAGTTTATTTCATACATCCTAGTATGATTTTATGCAAAAGAGAATCAATACATAATTTGACTAGCATATTATAGATATGATTTAAATGGATAAATACCGGTGCTATCTGTGATCACTTTCTCGTATGCACGAATTCCTCCAAGATGAGATAATAGCATTCTAGTAGTTATTTCAACAGGTTGACTATCGAAAGTTTTATCTGGAAAGTCCTTAACATATTTACTAATTGGCGCGTCTAGATCTAGCTTTCCGTCTTCCCATAATTTTGCAATGATTGCTGCACTAAAAGATATAAAAAATTTAATAATATCAGTGAGTACTTATGATTTAATGAAAATTTAAATCATCAATAAGTATTTTTATTTAGAGATTCATTGGTGAGATTGCTGACACAGAAGAGCGTAGACAGACGCTAGCGATAGGATTTATACGATGTGTATGAGTAGGTTAGTTCATTTAATTACGATATTGATTGCTTGATTGATACGCAGTAAGACCATTATATTTCTAATTTAGTTTACATGTATATACAATAAATGAACAAGGATACTTACTGTGGCTAGTACGAGCTATAATGACAGATTACGATAGTGATGGGATTTTATATACGAAATTGTGGAGGAATTCATTCATTACAATAACGATTGATTAGCATACAAAAAAAACTACTGTAATTATAAATATAATCTGTACCATAGATGAAATAAAGTTGTCCATCGAGGGTTCTAAAGTATAATGATGTTACTCGACCGTACAGAAATAAGTCATTTATTTACTGTGGTATTGCTTGAATGGTACTTAATTAAGCAGTTTTAGCTTCTTGATACTACTACATAGGTCTAAATCCATTCATCACTGATAGATCCCAAATTCATCTTCTGTTCAGCAGTGTGAAATTTTAATGCTATTCCTTGAACTAAGCATCCAACAATGACAAGAATAGATGCAATTTTCTAAAATCGTGCTTATAGATCAGGTCTATAGTTGCACACTATACCTTAAGTGATTGCAACTTTGACAGAAAATCATTTACTTCATTACAGTACTATAACTTGCTTTACCTAATTGGCTTGCTAATACTGGCGATCCTCATGACAGTTTGAGGAGTACAAGGAACCGCATTTTCAATATCGCTAACACCAAAGCCTTCACTCCACATCATTTTGCCGTTGCAACTGACTGCAATGGAAATACCAGGTGAACCACTTTCTTCTTTAATTTGTGATATTAATTGTCTCGATTGATCAATAGCTATCTTTAATCGACGATTATAATGATCATGGTTGGATTTTACAGCTATACCATCTGATGGCCTATTTATATTGTTATGCTTATGATCATTTTGACTTCTGTCCTCTTGCTTCTCCTGTCTAGCAATATAACTGACTCCTGCCATACCGACGCCAGCTAAAGTAAACGTTACTAGCCAATTTCTTCTATCTTTGCTCTTAGCTGAAGACGATGTTGGATCCAGACTTTTATAACGCTTGCCAATCGTCATGGCTGAACGCATACGATTATAAGAGAGGAATCGAGTTGATGGGATGATACGATTCATTTCTAGATCTCAAGGAAGATGAGTGATGAAGAAAATATCATTTCATAGTCGACAGCTAAAAAGTGATATTATTATTATTATTATTCTCTACTTTGATGGAATATACTCGTATGAATCAATCGATTAATTTATGATCAATAGTATGAGGGTATGATGTAGCAGTATGCAATCAATGCAATAATAGATTGATGTAATATTTCGATTGAAATAGATAGTTAATGACTAGTGGTTTAATCTTTTCAAATAATTTCAGTTTTGCAAATGGACTAGTAAGATTTGATGGCGAGCATATAACTATCAAACTGGCCGATATGGTCCTGGACGACAAAGAAAGACAGACAGACGATGGTCGTATCGTATGGAAAAATAGCAAGATCGACTCTTCTCTTGGCCCTTTCGTCTAACTTTGGTCGGCCAAATGAGCTATATGAGTAGCTGGCAGGCTTATTTTGTACAGAAAAATCTACCATTTCAGTGGTAGAGGTTGGTTTAACTTTTACAAGACTCTAGGTAGAGTCTGAATGACAAGAAAATTGCTAAGCCTTGATATTGTTTGTACTAAATGGCTACTGTAGAACTTTCTCTTTCTTTTCAAATGAAAGATACCCCCATGCAGCATAAACTCGTAATAGAGCGCTTGTTCTACTACAATAATGTATAGGATAATCTACTGTTTCAATGGTAGAGCAGGGTTTACTTTTATGATTAGAAGTCACAGAGTAGCATCTGAGTGACAAGAAAAAATGCCAAGCCTTGACGTTGTTTTGCACTAAATGGCTACTGCAGAATTCTCTCTCTCTCTTTCTTTTCCAATGAAAGATATGCCCATCAAACAAGAAGTAGTCATAGAGCGCTTGTTCTGCTACAAGGCTAAGCCATGTCTATCATCGTTAACCCTCGATTTCGATTTTACTCATGCAAATATCCACAATCTAGCGTCATCAAAATACTTCGAGAGAACTCCATGCCTGGAGGATAGACGATAGCCTTCCTGTGCACAGTTTTTTGTATACTGAAAGCATTATCCTTACTCAACTAAGCGCTAGAGGAATACCATTCAGTATAGAATCGCCGATGCTTCAAATTACGAGGCCACCCTACCGACGCTAGACAGCAATAGTAATGATAGAGTACAGTATAGGAAAAACATCATTGCTACTCAAGTAAACGCTTGTGGAATACCATCCAGTATAGGATCTGGGATCGGCTGTGCTTCCATACTAGCCCAGCATAGACCAATCAGCTTCATCATCACCTACCCAAATTAGTCTCTAAATCTATACTAGAACTGTATAAAGTGGCTCCACATCGGTTGGTATCAACTCAACATCGAGGTCAGAGGGCATAAAAGCCTTTACCGAGCTCGGACATGATCGTTTTCGACCTGTGCAACAAGGTAACAATGGACTAATTGCATTTATTTACATAAAATTATCATATTCTACATCGATTTGGCTTGGAAAAACATTGCCAATACTCTTTCTCTAGTCTCAACTACGTCCAATTCACGTGTTTTATACATTTATCCTATAATTACAACCTGCAAAATGAGATGCGAGTAAAGAAATCAGCCATGCGTTATTTCGGCATTTGGCTCGCTGCTGGCATCCTGCTAGTATACGTATTCGATCGACAACCCAATCAAGAAATCCTACAACAGAAAGACGCTGTCTTAAAAGTGCAACATGGAAAAACATTTACCTTGT
The DNA here is from genome assembly GCF_000150275.1 of Trichoplax adhaerens. Taxonomy (NCBI): domain Eukaryota; kingdom Metazoa; phylum Placozoa; class Uniplacotomia; order Trichoplacea; family Trichoplacidae; genus Trichoplax; species Trichoplax adhaerens. Next base: position 644,403 of record NW_002060946.1, read on the forward strand.
TGGATAAACCAATTCATATTAGGAGCGGAGCGATCCACTATTTTCGGGTCGTCCCAGAATATTGGCGTGACCGTTTACTAAAGATGAAGGCTTTTGGCTTAAATACTGTGGAAACGTAAGTACAATACCATGAGTTGGATAGGCTTAACTATACTTCATTATTTTTACCAAGGGTAGAGTGTATCTATTAGCTACTCTAGTATCGATTTGCATAACATGGATCGATCCAGGATTGATCTTTCCATAGATATCCTCCATTAAATGGTACGGATCTGCGCTGTTATCGACAGTCCGTAAAGTATACTACAGTATAATAGTAGTAGCTACCACTGCCAGTACTACATCAGATAGTTGCTAGACGATGACAGGAAGTACCATCGTTACGACATATCGATGGTAGAAACAACAATCTTATACTTTTCCATTTGCAATACTATACTCGTATTTCGTCATCGATCAGTTGATTAACCCTCTTTTTGCTCCCTTGGACTCATTTAGTTATGTACCATGGAATTTACATGAACCGGTACCAGGTCAATTTGATTATACAGGGATACTAAATGTCAGGTAAGAAAAACATCCATACTGTATGCGGCACACACCTTTTGCTGACATTGTGATATCAACTATTATGAAACTACTTGAATAATCTCATACTTAATAACCTTAATTATACCTAATAATCGGTTAGAAAATTCATCTTGCTTGCACAAGAGCTCGGTTTTTACGTTATCCTCAGGCCTGGACCTTATATTTGTGCCGAATGGGAGTTTGGTGGCATGCCAAGGTGATCATTTTATAAACTTCTACTTATAATTATTATATTGGATAGTAGACGCTTGCATAAGTCATAGAATTATTGGCTTTACTTTATAATAACATAATATCAAAATTAGCCAATTTTTACAGTATAAGCAGGCCATATTCTGTATGACACTTTGAATGTGTATTTCATTGTATGAATCTGATAGCTGGTTACTAAGTGATAAGAATATGCAAGTTCGGTCAACTTATAAGCCTTTCAAAGATGCCGTTAACCGATTTTTCGACGGCTTCATTCCAGAGATTAAATCTCTTCAGGTTCGTCAATTATGTTATGGATATACGATTATACTTACATTACTAATCATGCTGCAGGCTATAACGAATATATTTCCAATACTTATATATTATAAATAAGATAGTTTTAGCACCCTTACAGTCATCTATATCATTTCTGTACACGTTGACGTTAAGTGCTGACATTTAATAAATACGTAATGCAAATCACAATATCTAGGCATCCAAAGGGGGGCCCATCATCGCAGTCCAAGTTGAAAATGAATATGGTAGCTATGGAAGCGACGAAGAATACATGCAATTTATACGTGATGTATGATATTACAGTATTCTTGATTTTGGTATTCGTATACTACACAGTAGAATGCACTTTAAGTGTTCAGCATTATGCGAACTGACTATTTTTTCACCAACCAGGCCCTTATCAATCGCGGAATCGTTGAACTACTGGTAACTAGTGACAACTCGGAAGGAATAAAACATGGTGGTGCACCCGGAGGTAATAATTCAGTGATTTAACAATTGCATATTAAATTTAAGTTATTGCCTAACTGACGGTTTTTTTTCGTAATATAAGTGCTGAAAACATATAATTTCCAAGGCCATGCAAAATCTCATCTTTCCATTTTAGAAAGATTGCAGGTGTGATTTTATATAATATAGCTCTTTGTTGTATCCTTGTATACTTTATGAATAGATTTTTCTATTAAGTATGTATTTTCATCAATGTTACTAATGATTAACATGAAGACACACTTTAACGACTTATATTAGGATGCGCCTAGTATTGTAATGGAATTCTGGAGTGGTTGGTTTGATCATTGGGGTGAAAAAAACCATCAAGTGCATACTATTGCTCATGTTACAAATACATTTAAAGATATATTAGACTGTGATGCATCTTTCAACTTTTATGTATTTCATGGTAGGTAGTGTAATTATCTCTCATCACTGATTTCGTACGTTTTACTTCGTATGTAGTTTAAGTTACAGTTATAATCAACATAAAATAACATTGAAATGCTGGACCTGCAGGCGGTACGAATTTTGGCTTTATGAACGGGGCCAATTTTATCGATTTTTTCTCTTACTATCTACCAACTGTTACGAGTTATGGTAAATAAAGCATTGTATTTCTGTAATCATCTTGAACGCAGTGATAGGGTTAATATGACTCTTACGTCTACATATTATTAGACTATGATGCACCGTTATCCGAAGCAGGTGATATAACTGAAAAGTATATGGAATTACGAAAAATTATGATTGACAAAGTTTTAACTGAAGCAGGTAGGCATGTAACTTAATAAATGACTTTACCCTATCCCAATACTTCACTGCCACTTATTGATTGTAAATAGAATTATCATAGCTGTCGATGTAAAAGTCATCATACCTTCAAGTTATCATAGTTTACAAGAAATAACTCAAGTGTTCGAATAATAAGTTATTTATCACAACATCAGTCATATAATCAGAGATTTTTAATTAAAATTTTTACAATGAAGCATTAAGAATTAATTGTAGCAATAAATGTAGGTTAATTAATCTTAATTTTTTTTCTGGTCGTTTATTTGCTATTACAGAAATTAAAAAGTTACCTGAGATACCACCTTCCAGTAAAAAATTTCACTACGGTTAGTTGATGCTGTGAAAATAATTGTTGATATTTTTAATAAACTTATTTCAGATAAATAATTCTTCCTTGCTTTTCCGTTCTAGGGAATATCAAAATGGATTCCTCAATCGCTTTACTAGATACTCTACCTTACCTTGATGTACGTAATGATGATAACGTATAAAAAATTTCTAAAAATGTAGGAAGTAATGCAAAGTGTGATCAATGCTGACAGAAATATGTTTTAGAAGCCTGTTACACTCTCAAAAGTTGTTCCAATGGAATTTCTTCCCATTCGTAATGGTACTGGTCAAAGCTATGGTTATATCTTATATAGGCATAAACTAGCCAAACCAATAAGTAATCTTCGAATTGAGGGAATCCGCGACTTTGCTATCGTAAGTTGGAATACTATATACTAAAATAAACATTTTTGTACAATTTTAATACTTAAAGATCTATTATAATTCAATAATATTCTCTTCTAGTTACTTATTGATGGACAATTCATTCAGTCCTTCATGAGAAATGATGCAGATAGCTATCACTATATTCAATTTTCAAAAAGGGTAAAAATTGCTTAGTACAATACTGTAAAATAATAATTTTCCAGACGAATAATAAATGATTAATAAAATCTCTCTTGTTATTAATCTAATTTAAGCCTCAAAAAGGAGCAATTGTAGATATTTTAGTTGAAAATTGCGGACGTGTAAACTTCGGCAGTATATTAAATACTGAAAGAAAGGGTATTCTTGGTAGTGTTTACGCTAATATGAAGGAATTAAAAGGATGGACAATATTTTCTCTAGATTTCGATACTGCATATGTTAATAAGTACGTCTAGCTGCTTTTCGTTCCGATTTACGTTAAGAAACAATTGAATTGAAAGTGTGTTATAAAAATTTAAATGCCACATATTAAATGATATTCTCTGCAGAGTTCGCAATACACTAAAAGGCGGAAAGACTCAAAGCAATAGAAGCTTCGTACCATCCATTTATAGAGGAGAACTAGAGATATCTGATAACCCTTATGATTCTTTTCTTACTCTAGAGGTTAATCAATTTAATTATTATAAGAGCATAAATATTAAATGTCTACACTATAAATTAAGATATAATAACCATCAGCTATTAAATATGTACATACTTAGGGTTGGGGAAAAGGAATATGTTTCATTAATGGTTTTAATGTTGGTCGCTACTGGAAGATAGGTCCACAACAATCTCTATATATACCCGCACCATTACTAAAAAAAGGCAAAAATGAGGTACTTGCTATTAGCGAAATGGATAACCAATTCTTCTTAATACTTTTATCGTGGCGTTAACAAATAGCTATGTCATATTTAGATAATCATTTTCGAACAACTTCACCCTGCCACATCATCTGAAATCACTTTCAACGACAAACCCTCCCTTGGCGAAGAATCTCCCTTTTTCATGGTAAATTTTGTATGGGTCGCACAGCTATTAGCGTCGTTTTGGTATTTAATTTTGATGCCATAGTTATGATGGCAAACATAAAGTAAGTTCGATAAATTCAGAAATATTGGAAGGAGACTCTGGAAATAGATTCATAGATGTCGATGTTCAGCTATTCCCCTGAACCCATTATGTATTTGCTATTTGTTAAATGAAACCATGCAGTAATATGATATTAACGACAAATACATTGCTGAATGTCCTCATTTATATTCATCATCATTATCTGTTTAGTAATACAGTACTTGATTTGTAGAATATTATATACTACTAACTGGAGACAACTAATAAAAAGAATTTATTCTTCGCAGTTATAAAATTCTTCCGTGTGGCTATAGTTGCAAAGTTACCTGATATTATCATAACATTTGCAAGAAAAATATTTTTGCATAGCTATAATGTATACCTATCAATTTTGAGTGGCTAGCATTAGAGACTGCAAAGCTGGTTAATTAGTATAAGTTCAATATATTTCAGCTGAAAACAATTAATTAATTAACCTACTGATACCTAATATGGTACAACAGGCATCTAAAGCTAATAGACAATCTCCTTTGTGCCTAAATAGAAACAAAGTCAACTTTTTTCACCCAGAAATTATTCTGTAACAAACTAATTTCTAGGGTGATCTACAGTAGTTTAAGATACTATTATATAAATCTGTAACAATATGAAACGCCCTCGTATCTTGTGAAACATTACTGTTATTAAGCACTGTAAATTTGAAGTATCAGCACCGGGCATGAGCATAATTAATTAATTACAATGTGCACCAGAAAAATAATCGAATAACTTCCGTTGGCAGTGGTAATATCAGCCTAAAATTACATAATTACGCAGCGTACTAAGTTTTTTATCCTATAGCGTCAAGACTTGAGTTGATGATTGGATTCAAAATGCTGATATCATCATTTATCAACACTAACTCCATGCATAAAGCAACGTAGTGAATTATTACAAAAATAGGTGGTGATACAAGGACTACTCAAGAAATACTTTTTCGATATTATTTCTGAAGGACTATACCCAAATTGATTGTTTCTGCTCTGCTATACAATTAGGTATCAATGCTGCATGATAATCGCGTTTATTTGATATCAATTCCATATAAATTTTACCTAAACATTTTCTCGCACATTTTTATTTTAACATCAATTTAGTGAATAGGTAAAGGTACAAATTCTATGTTAATGAATTATTATTCTATAATTTCTATGTATCCAGGGAAAATGCTACTTCATAGCAATCAGTATGAGAAAAATTAAAATTACATGAAGACAAAATACTAATCTAGTCTTCTTTTACTTAAAGATACACGTATATAGGCACTACGATAACCAGATTTTCAATATTATGATGTTTAAAATGGTCTCTCTTTCTTGTTCTTCTGGTATTCTGCAATACGAGGGATCTCAGCCACACGTTTATAGACTGCATAGAGTGAAGGATGTTTAATTGATGAATCTTTCAGTAAAGACTGAACATTGTTTATCAGGCGGAAAAAGGCCAAATCGGCATAAGTAAACTAGTATTTGAAAGAAAAGTGATAATATTAAATGAAAATAAATCAATAAACCCGTTTATAGTTTCTATTACTTTAGCTAAAAGATTATTAACATCGCAATTTAATTTTATCTTGAAAGCGTGATTTATGAATATCATTTTTCTACTGCAAGAACTAAAATCATGATATCATGTGCATATAATTGCAATTAATTAGCTACGAAGGACTTTGTCATCTATAATCGTACTATCTAAATAGGAATGCGGTTATATAGTATTTTTATCCATTATCCTTATATGATTTGTTGTGCATCTTGTAACAAATTAGTGCTGCGCATAAATTAGTTTGCCTAGCTTACAGTGTCACCGCAAAACCAAGGTCCTCCACCATTTTTCTCGAATGTCTCTTCGAGCTGCTTAAAGAAAGGGATTAACTTTTCTTTTATGAATTCTTCACCCTTAATTTTCTAGAATATCCGAACTGTGTCATTAATAATAACATTCTTTCGCCAATTATATATCAAATCCTAGCATCAAAATGGTATTAAATAGATAGAAACCATTTATCAGTATACCTACCCTTTTCTCAGGGTCCGGTTCAAGAAAGGGCACACGAAAGGAATAAGTTTTGTCCACTATGTCTTGCGCGAAGGCATCAGTATACATATCAGCTTTAGCTCGTTCTAGACTGGTTCTACCGTCAATTCCTGAGATGTTCCACAATTTATTAGTTCAAGTGTAATACAAAAAGAAAATTACCAATTCAAACCGATTAAATAGCCCAAATAGAGCTACAGTCGAATAACTGAAAATTAAAAGTTTACGATCTATACTACATATTTACGTACCTGCAACACGAGCAAGATAGCGAACAATAGTACTACTCTGAGCGAGTTGTTTGCCATCTATCTCCAATACTGGAAGGGTCTGGAAGGGAAATTTCCCTATGAATTAAAGAAGTTAAGGGATATAACTTAGTTAAGAGATTAGTCAATGTCATTAGTACCTTCTAGGTAGATTATGCGTTAAATTTAGTTATTGTAATGCAGAAAACTCTATTTCTTCTATACTGTACAGTATACTATTTTAGAGTCGGTATCATTTATCGCTGAGTTCATACATAGTAATAAGTAAGCATTGCATATCAAATAATAATTTCATTTCTGGAAATGCTACAATAATTGAAGAAATACTTATGCATAGACAGTTTAAATATGTGTGTCATTGGATCTTATTAGCACTCATCTTTAGATTGCAAACTTTGCAAGAGTTTTTATTAATACAAGACATTGTATAATCCAAGTGTCGTGAATACTCTTGATAGTATACTCTACATACTGTAGCATGCTGCAAAGTTTCGTGAAATCTCAATTTCTTACTCCGAAATCCGATCTAAAAATTCTCGAAAAATCTGAATATTGACCTTGTACTGAATACAGTGAGAATCCAAGTACAACATATTATGCATTGAACATGTCAATTAAGAATCACACGAAAGTAAGAAAAAGTCAACTACGAGCACGGATCCTTGATCTGATAAGCATACAGTATTACTGGATTATTTACTAATGTAGCGAATAGCAACGTCTACACAAGGTTAGGAAAACGTCCGTTTAGGTCGATACAATCTTGACTTATTACCAAATCTTTAATCTATAACTACACTTATCTACTGTATCGGCATTGTACATATTATGTTGTATATTTTCAACATCGTAATAGCAGTTAAAAATAGAGTACACTCATGACAAATAGCTTAAAAAATTCTCCATTAACCGTAAAACCCTAACTACTACAAAATGAAGAGTTCTATATGCCTACAGAATCAATGATACATTATAAATCAGGCGAGAATACATCTATTATAGCAATAGTGTGCTAACTCTATCGGTGTAGAAGTTATCTGTTGAATCGGATAGCTACTTTACCCTGAAAATTATCGTACAAGATAAATGTAGAACTACGCACAAAACAAACGTATGAAAGTAGTATCAATTTAGTATACTGCATCGGAGTTAAGTGTCGCTCCGAACTTCGACTTAACAATGTCAGCAGAGATGATCTAATGCTGTGCATTGAGTATATACATTTGTAATATTAAAATCTAGTAAATGCAGATATATTGATATTAGCTATAATGCTAAATACTGATCAGCTGATGAAATTTTTATATTGTAGATATCCACTATGCAATAAAAAAGTTCTATATCTGTATATAGTACCGGTACCGACGGTACGACTTCATCTACAGTTCTGTACGCTACTGTGTCATATATTTTCAACATCAGTTGAAATTAATTAGTTTATTTATCATCAACTCGGAAATTATCCGTCTCAATAAGCTACTACCTTATTTAAAACTAAGCATAAGCCTTCTATGTCAACCATAATTGGTCAATTAGACAAAAATCATCTAGACTGTACGCTAGTAAAGATCCTTTACTATTTATAAAGTACGCTGGATGCGTTTGCTAAAAATTAGAATCTGATGATGGATAGATGAAATTGACACTAGACATCATTCTGATACTAATGAAAACTTGAAAATTCTCACCTTTAACACTGGGCCATTCCTCGAACGAATAGACAACATCCTTAAATTCGATTCCCCCATAAGCAAAAATGAGCCTGATAAGTTCGGCTCTAGCATCCACATCAAAATAATGTAAAGTATAGCTCGACATTGCTGGACTGAGAAAAGAGGCGTAGGCTTTGATCGGCTGTATGATACTGTTTCCTAATATTCGGATCGATCAGCTAAATAGTTACTGTTAATATTACGATTTCATTTCCAGTACTGGAAGGATGACAATGAAATTATTATAATTTATATTATTAACATGTGATAGCCTATTCAATTCGTGCAGTAGAATTAACATACTCAAGTAGGAGAAAAAGATCCAGCTTGTGTTAACTCTACCCAACGTAGTACTATATCAAGCGATGAACATTTATTTAGCTCAAGACATTGTTATACGAAGTTCAGCCCATTATACTTTTGCTTTTTGTACTCGTAAGGGCAGTGGAGATGACGAGGATTTATTAACAATAAATAAAAATTGCCTTGTCATGGTGGAAAACAAATAAAGCCCATACAATTAAGGATAGGATAGCAAGAGAGAGAAAACAAAAGGATAGGGATAATTTAATAATTAATTATATTAACACATAACACAGACGTCCAGACATTTTCAGCTGGGTTAAACTGCCATGATAATAACGACTTTAACACCATCAGTCACTACTGTAACAAACAGCATAGTCACGATAGTGTCAACTTCACTGATACTGCCTATAGTATGATACTGGAATGGACACACTATTAGACTTGCATCGACGGCGTTACCCAGGTAACCAACTTTTCACATCATGGTTACCGATACAGAAGCATCGGAAAATTTTCTTCATACACCACACCTCCATACTGCTGCATTGTAGACACAAACGCTGATTAAACCACTGTACTGGACTATTTAAAGGGGGAAAAAGCGATATCACATTACACTTTACAGTAGCTACCAGCAGCGGTGAGTTATTACTGGATTAGTGGACTACCCCAATTTTTTCCATCTGCAACATGCCGAGCTATACTTTACATTATTTTGATTTTGATGCAAGAGCTGAACTGATCAGGCTCATCTTTGCATATGCTGGAATCGAATATAAAGAAATTAATTATGATTTCCAGGAATGGCCCACTATTAGAGGTATAAGTGATACTAATTACTGTACGTGTAATGATTGGAAAATTTTCGTCCAATTTTTTCACTTCGCCCACCCATAGAGATAGACGATATTTACCAATCATAGCTACATTATATAAACTCAACCATTTTCTTGATACTAATTCAACTATATTATAACAAATCTACACTCGGTATTTTATATTAATTAAAATCGATATCTTTCAATCTAGAAAAATTCCCCTACCAAACTATGCCTGTTTTAGAGATCGATGGCAAGCAACTTGCTCAGAGTGGTGCTATCACTCGATACCTCGCTCGTGTTGCTGGTGAGTTAAGAACACAGTTCTCCATGAGAAGAATCAAGATCGATTTTTTAATATTTTGAATAACAACGAATCTACGATTGGAAGAATGTATATTGTACAATAAATTTAGTAATCTTGCAACTTTAGAGAGCATGCAAATTTTTTTAATTTTAAAATTAAAACTGACATCAACCGTACTTTACGCCTATACCGTCTATACGCATACAGTATCATAATGCTAAAACTATTCTCGCGATTTATAGGAATCGACGGTAAGAACAGTACAGAAAAAGCAAGAGCTGACATGTATTCAGAAACCTTTATTCAAGAAATCATAGAAAAGTCTTATTCATTCCGTATTCCTTTGATTGAGCCTGATGAGGAGAAAAGGGTAAAAAGACATATCACTAAATTCTATGTGACAGCTTCTTTAAACGCTGAAGTTGTGTGTTTCCCAATAGCATCTCGCGATATTGCTGAGATTGACTTGATAGAATACGATGCAATTAAACAAAATATCAAAAAAATATCTCCATATTTATATCTTAAACTACTTAGAAAGAAATAGCTCAGGAATTTCTGAAAGATAAATTGACTCCATTTTTCGATCGACTCGAAGAGCAATTCAAGAAGAATGGTGGTGGCCCCTGGTTTTGTGGCGAAACGGTAAGTTATGAAATAAATGGAATCGTCTAAAATGTAGTACATATCGATAAAAGTAAAGGTTATGTGTTATGTTCATTTTTGCAATTACTCCAATATACAATACTAAAGAAGTAATTTATAAAATTTTTATTAATTAATAATGTAACGTCTGTAGCCCATACTTCTAATTAGCGTTGAGAACATGGTAACGTACAGCATATATTTTAATTTCAAATTAATGTTGTTAAGTATTTGGATCTCCAATATATAAAAGAGTTCATTTTTGACAACGTATTGGAATACTTGATAGCAGAGCTTAATCATTTCCTATTTCTGTTACGTCTCTGCGAACAGTTTACCTTTGCAGACTTGTCCTATTTCCGCATGATAAACAACGTAATGGATTTGGTAATGAAAGTTGAAACTCCACATCCTGAAATTCGTGCTGTCTACGAACGCGTAGCCAAGCTTCCACGCATTGCTGATTATCAGAAAAATAAGAAACAACGACCATTTTAAGCATTTTTTAACAATATTTCTAGAATATAGTATATAGCCGAAGTTAAGACCCTTTGAAAATATTAGACATCAGTAGCGATTTGTCAAACTCGGTACGCAATGAAATTATTTCATCTCTTTTTCTATCATAGGTAGAATAGAGGCTATTATTTTATGCATTCCTTAAGTAAATCTATGAATAGATTTACACTGTTTTCACTTTTGACTTTGAAACTGTAGCATGTAAGGAATTTATTTCACACCGGTCATATTAGCTATTTTGTATGTACCGTGTTTTATATCACATAGCTAATCAGATTGAAACTGATCTAGAGTATGTGATTAAATAAACAAGTCCATTACCAAATGCTAGTGATCAAAATTGTTTATGGCTTTATATCGTCCGACATAATTGTATTTGATTAATTAGCTTATTAACGTACTTTACATTACAGTAGGATAAAGCCAATTTTAACCAAATCGCGGGTTCAAAAGTAGCTATCATTCTCTCAAAGTACATCCATAAGTACTGCGCAGTTCGACTAATTATTAATCATCCTATAGTTTATTCAGTTTGTTGGAAGGTAAAAAATTTCATTCCTAGTCATCATACTAGAGCCTACTTTAGGGTATAAAGGTTGTTCTATATCACAATTTGTAGGTAATTTAAAGAATCTCAGTAGTGTTTACTATCCAGCCTATGATAATTAATTAATGCAGTCGGCATCTTTTCTACCATCATTCGTATCTAGCGGTATCTCTGAATAAGTAATTTATCACTGTCAATATACAGTCTTAAACTACCTATATTCATATTTACTTACAGTCAGTTGTTGACATATAATAAGCTCATCAGATACGTAAATACTATGAATTCAATTAAATGCAATCGCTTGGCATATAATTTTCCATCGATTCAATGTACACTACAGTACTATACGTTTACAAACACGAGTACAATATATCTGTAAATTAATCTTTGAACTGCATAAACACCTAATTCATTAAGTGCAAGAGTAAATTCGATTTAATTTTATTTTAGCATCCGCTAGATTAAAATATTGATCACTAAAACATTTCCACTTTAGCGGTTTATGATTAAATTACCATCGTTCATTAATTACTAATAGGGCGGAATACTGTAGCAATCAGCTAAAAATCACACGCAAAGGATTAAAGGAGTAATACAGTTGCTAGGATATATGCAAGACATGACTTCTATATATAGTACTATAGGATAACCATAGTATTAACTATGCAAATTTCAAGGAGGTAATCAAAGGAATCAATCAATAAATAAGCCTTATACGTATACGAGATGTATAAGCTTCATCGCAAAGGCAAGTATGCAGCAATACAGCATGTAGGTCAGCTAAACTAGTAAATAGGTAAAGTACAGTAAACGATTACTGGGTTTAATAATTACATAATCAATAATTCTTCAAAGACGTACAATAGGTTTAAACGAAGGAGGTAAAGAGGTGGAGCTCCCGCTTACCAGGCCATTTGATCGATCGAATAGCACTGTTATTGTTATACGGCACTACATATTATTATTCTACCGGCAATATTTAATCTTAATTCAGCCAGTCATTAGAGGAAAAACGAAAAGAATTTAACAATTACTCGTCCTCAAACTCAATTACCAGCACAGTGCTGTACTCTCCGTAAGTCTGTCATCGGTAGCTAAGCGGTAGAGTAACCGGCAAACTAAGTGCTCTCGTACAACATCGAAGGTTGCAAAGGTTGAGCAGCAGAGCTACCTCTTACCAAGCAATTTCAGCAAGGTTGACAAGACCTAATCCTAGCCCAATACAATCGGGAGAGAAAAAATTAAAGAAAATTCAGGAATTACTTGTCCCTAGATTCTACTTTTATCGCTTCGTCGACTACAGCAGCTCATAATGCAATTAACTACCGTACACTGCTGCTTGAAACAAATGTACAATATTGTACATACAGAAGTGGAGCTTTCTCTTACCAGGCAATCTGATAGTTCACCATAGTAATGACGGTACTGTAGTTAAAAGTAATACTATCCAATCCATGTTTACCTCATCAATCACCATCAGACAACTCAGTGACTAGATTTCATCTTATTTGAAATTTCAATGTAGTCGCGAAAGAACATAAAAGCCATTCAACCCTTGCCCGTCAGCAGATTCAACCAGCAAGTCTATCGATGGTACTGCTATAATTAATAAATTAATTAATTAATTCATAATAATAAAATAATAATAGGGTATAGGCAGCGTATTTCTGCTACGTCATTATTGACAGATTATTATAAAAGTGCCCCAGCCCAGCCCGCAAGGCTAATAATTTACATATATATATATATATATATATACTGTACAGTACAGTATAAGGACTACACTGCAATGTTCCTAAAATTGTTATTTTTTGTATAGTACTATACAGTAAACCTACAGTAGTGGTCAAAATCGACTAAAAAGAATAAAGGTTTTTAACAATACCAGAAAATAAAACTTAAACTTAAAAGGGCAGTCAATGAGCTTGCAGTTATGTTGGCCACATGCCCAGAAATAGACATGTAAAGTAGTGATATACATTATACAGTAAATGAGGCATATCCACGCAGCTAAATACTGCTTTTAATACGGAAAAATTGAAATAGGGCCTACTGAAACAGCATTAATACCGATAATACGTAATTACAGTATATCACCGTAGTTAATAGTTAACAACTGCTTACTGTATTCATGACAATTGAATACGAGACAAGGCTGTGTCGAACTAATTAGAACTTGATTCAGCAAAAATTGAATCAATAAAACCCATCTATCGCTACGGGAAGATCGAGACTGACAGAGTACATGTATGAACTTGTGAAAAAAGTACAATCAAGGGACAAGCTGTTGAATTAAGTTAAGTTAATTAATTCCTTAAATGTACAATACAGTACAATAAATGATCGAAAAACTTGACGGTGGGTACTAAACTACTAGAACTGCAATTGGCATTCGATATCTGCCGAATTGACATGCTGCACTGCAAGTTTATAAGTATGGCAGTAGGGCACTTTGCATCGTATTCCAGGCCTTGGTGCAGTTCCTAACCAATCGCAATGTGTATCATCTGCTAAGACTAATTTCAAGACAAACCCAGGACAGTTCCTTTCCTTCTCTCAGCCACAACCGATAATAATCGATCAGAAGAAATTAAATTAAAAATATGGTAATATAGATAGTAAATAGATAAATAAATAAATACGCATACTAACAAGCGTGGCGATACAGGCGAGAAAAATGATATGATTTCTGCGGAACCAATCGTTAGCAAGTATCTCAATCGTAATTACAAGGGCCGCCATTGATGAAATTGCTGTTGATGGATCACGTGCCATGACTCATGGAAGTAATAAGTTACTAATAGCAGATTATCCATTATTCACCTGAACAAAATCCCACCCACCCACCCTTTGAAACGAGCAGCGCGGGGGTATTTATACTTCTGTTTTTATAAGACTGAGTTTTAAAATAGTATTCGTTATATCGCTAAGGTGGCCACTGGGCCTTTAAATTTTGATTTGATGTATACTCAGATGAAAATGGAATAAACATAGAATCTTTATAGAGTTTTCTACACAGCCATTTTGACTGTTATATTTTCTTATAACGGTTGTTTTCGACAGAGCAAGCTTTGCTTGCATACACACACATGCGATCCTTAGACACATTATAATGATTGGTATCGAATTGATCACAGCACTGAGGACATTATACCGCACTGTACTGTACAGTAGATATCTTTTTACAGTACCTGCTAATCTTAACTTGGTATGTCCATCACCGTACATTAGTTATCATAATGTGCTTTGCACCATTAACTAATCTTAATATAGCATTTCATCCATGAATGCATTATTGAAAAGTAGTATTCTACAAGCATAGCTGTGAATATAGTAGTGCCTGGCTATTACCGGGATATGTACAGTATAATGTCGAATGGTAATACTATCTGTTAATTATTAACAAATGGGTACATTATCGTAAACCGTCAGCAAAGCGACGTGAGTTCGTACAGTACTGTACTAGTAATAATAATAGAGCCGTAAAAATGAATCTTGAATACAAGTTAATATCGAGAAGTCAAGGCTATATAAAGGCAAGGGCTCGCTTCCAATCGATCTCAAGCCCGATTGCTTGCAATCTTGGAGACTTCATCAACAACCATTTCTGACTTCATTATGACTAACTATAAGCTCTACTATTTCAACTTAGATGCCAGAGCAGAATTAATCAGACTTTTGTTTGCTTATGGTGGCATCAAGTACGAAGATATACGTTACAGCTTTGACGAATGGCCAAAAGTTAAAGAAAGTGGTGAGTTTGGCGGAGCTTTCGACTTTTTCTGTACTGTATTTTTATCCGTTCTATTCTGGAAAGTGATACTATAGCGATGAGTTTTTTTAATTTATGGTTCAATACATACTTTGCAAATGAGCTTAAATTAAAAATCAAAATATTAAGCCATAGCATTCATGAAATTATTTTTTAGGTCCATTCCCCTTTAAGCAAATGCCCGTTCTTGAAGTGGATGGGAAACCAATCTGTCAAAGCAATGCCATTTGCCGACATTTAGCTCGAGTTATCGGTAGGTACAACGAATATGACTGATCTAGCCGAACACTTTTTTCGAGCTAGTCTATTGCAGTCTACTCACTCTACTGTCGGATAATCTTGAACGATGCTATCAAATTTGCACACATCATACTATACAAATTCTGTGAATTTACGATTCGGGTCGTCAACACTGCTGCTGCATAACATACATTAAAGTCATTAGATGGACATACTCATTTTTAGTTTATTGGCTTACTTTGCAGGCATTGACGGTAAAAACGAGACTGAGAAAGTACTCATTGACATGGTTGCTGATAGTTGCACCTATGAGATTGTCGAAAAGGCCTACGATCACCGTGCACCTTTTGCGGAACCCGATGAAAACAAGAGAGTAAGCATTTATTTACCGGATAGCCTCCTGCAATCATGTATCTGCTCTGGTGATCTACAGTACTTTTCTCTATAATACTTGATTAAGTATCGATGGATTACCATTGTTAAAATTAGGCTAGCGCCATCTAGTCACGATTGAATATTAAATTACATTCTATGGAGAATTTATTCTTCTACCAGTGGCTCATATTGATAGTTTCGTTTATAATAGCTTCGGATTAACCCCTGCTATGCTATGTCGATAGGTTGAAAAGGGAAAAGTCTTCCGTGACGCGAAGTTAGAGCCGTTCTTGATTAATCTCGACAACTTATACCAGAAAATTGGAGGCAAATACTTTGTCAGTGATGAGGTATGTCTCTCGAAATTATTAAAGAAAATATGAAATAATTGTAATTTTCTCCCTTACCTTATCATTTATATATATGTATATTTATACGGTACTGTAGTGTAGGTGTGTATTCTCTACTGCAAATCATTGATCCTCACTCTATCTTATTTATCATTCTTTACTTTAAACTTAGATTACATACGCTGATCTGGCATACTATCGCATGATCAACAACGTCAAACCATTATTGGCGGATCTTCCTACACCTCATCCAAAGCTTAAGGATCTTTACGCTCGCATTTCTGAAAACGAGAAGCTTAAAGAATGGGAAAAGCACAAAGCCGAAGCAATATTCTAAAGATGAATATAAATTGTCAATCCACTACCTCAGTATTACTTAAATCGTTTGGCCTGTTATACGCGTACAATTAAACTATTCATTTGTACTTCATAAAAAATATTATCATGTATCTGTAATAGTCTCGGAACTGTCATCTACTGTATATTTCAAATAAACGAGTATTGACAGGAACTTATTCTCTGTTCCATTGCTTTGAAATAAGACGATATTAAATATACAGCAGACTATAGGACTATGCAATTATCAATACACTATTCGATATAGCTTCCTACTTTACGTTATATTGCTTAGCTGGAAAGTACACGTCTCTGGTTAGTACTGTTGATGAAATCAATTTGTACGACGTTATACAATACGCATAGTTTATGAACCTATCTTATAATCCTTGAAGAGAAATCCCTAGTCTGAGTGTACTGCAGAAGGTATACAATAGTTAACTGTGTTTAATTTTCTGCTAAACAGTATGCTGTTTGTAACCGTCCTACTGAGACTGGTATTAATTCATGAAATGTCAGCTTGCAACGATTTACATCATCATAACATCGATTCATCATGCCTTGGATAGGTAAGCTGTTTTTCTGTATGCGCATATCTATCACTAAGGTCATTCTTTGTGGCACTTTATAAGGCATTTAATTCCTTCAGCAAACAGATTTGCAAAAAGCTCTGCAGTTCTGTATGGAACAATAATCTAGCTTGTGAGAAACTCCTAGCCTCTGAATACATTGCAATACACAGCCTGCGTTAATTTAAGGCCAACTTGAGTACTATACTAGTCGATGTGTGCCGATACAGTAAGAGAATATTATGTCGCTATCATAACTATTTGTAATGTTAGTTTGCATACTTTTCATAGCTGTACAGTATAGCAAACTTTTTTAACACGCCATTATATATTCTACTGTAAAAATAAATCATCTGATTTTTATGAGTATAGTTTACTTGTCTGATAAAGATGTATACGAGTATTGTATTTTAAATGTTGGATGAAATGAATCGATGAATGCGTGCTATCTTAAAATTAAGTCATATTAAATAATAGAGTATTCTTATAGTTCCATTCAGGTCTTTTTCCTTTCCAGCAAAATGCCTATCCTTGAAGTAAATGGTAACATAATCTCTCAGAGCACTACGGTTTGTCGCTATTTGGCTCATACTATAGGTAAGCTACGGTATACTGTACGTATCATATCTAGTCTAACGCGTATCTGCAATAACAATTATAAGCTCGATGGCCAAGATACCAATCAAGTAAAATCCATATCAATTAGAATTGCACTCTTTACATCTCGCCTGAAATGCCAAGCATCTTTACATGTATTCATGGATAATGTCACAGTTTGCTCCATTTTAAAGGCATTGACAGCAAGGACAGCTTTCAGAAAACTCAGATAGATATGATAGCTGAAACATGTACCCGCGACATTGCTGAAAAGTTTTATAATTATCGCTCATCGATGAAAGTACCTGACGAACCGGTGAGGGTGAGTTATTATAGTTGTTATGTATCGTTAATGGTGCGTGTTTGAAGGATTACACCGAGCACACATCTGTATGTAGCCTCCGCAACATAACTATAACATAATGGATAAGGCAAAGATTTAACAGCATAAATGATTTTTAGCCGTTAGAATTCGATGTCTAATGCTTTTTTTTATAACCAATTGCAGTATAGCGAGAATGGAATATATTCTATCTTCATTCAATGATGTCATTATCATCATATCTAATTAATGTTCGCTATTATTTTAGCATCGAATGCTGTCTAAATAACTTATCATACCACGAATTATAAATTGCATCATTTTGTTAATTTCCTAATACCTACAAGAATTAATTTGTTTTCACTGTATTCAAATTAAGCTAGCTATCACAATCTTCTCACTATACCCACATAACGTAAGAATTAATGAAAAATTAATGTATCAATTAGTATGAAAGATTTACAAGAAAGAATGTTATGGATCTTGTATCTTAATAATTATATTAGATCACATTTTCGTGGCTTACTGTGTGTTGTACACTTTACCGTACATATCTGGTTTAGACCAATTACTAAGAAATATATAGTCATAGGTAACTACACGATGGTATACATCTATATATAATTTATACTTTTTAACTATACTTCTGAAGTATACGTATAGCTTCATATTCTAGTAATCTAAATAATACTTATCAGTCATACTACCAATCTATGACAGATAAAAAAGGGCTAGCAATTTCTCAATAGTACTCTAGATCCATTCCTAATTAACTTTACCAATATACATCAGAAAATTGAAGGTAATTACATTGTTGGACATGAGGTATTAATGGTATCTCGTTAGCTTAAATTCATATAACTAAAGAGTTACTTCTAATGTCTTTTCATTGTTTACTTAATTGTTAAGTTACTTTAATAACTAAATACCATTTAATGTGCTATTCATAATTCTTGAATGAAATTAATTTTGCTTTTATTTTTTAGCTAAGCTACGTCGATTTTGCATACTATTGTATGATGATCACTAATGTCATGCCTGTAATGAACAATTTTTCGACATCATATCCTAAATCATCTGATGTATATACCCGAATTGCCAAAGAACCTAAGATTGAAGAATGGGAAAGGACTAAACCGGAAATCAGAATGTAATGTTGTCAGGACATGATAATATCTGTTTCTGTAAATTAAATTATATCATAACTATAGGCTTACAAAATACTTTGATAGTCATTGGCAGCGTGTATGGTATCAGAGCTATATGCATCCCTAAAATTTTAAAGCAAACCATTCTTTTATAATCCAATCAACGATATATTTGTATCCTAGCCCTTACATATTGTAGGGTTTTCGTCTCCTATTGTAAATAAAATGTTTCTATTTTGCGAAGAAATCATTGATAAGTCAATATTGCTAAGGCCACACTTAAATATCATGGCTAGTAATATTCTCTTATCGACATGAATTCACTATAACTAGCATATTCATAGTTACATCAAAGATATTAATGGTGATTTTGAAAATTAAAACTTGAGTATACGTAAATTACAAAGTACATAATACGGGATGATATGGATAATATTGTTTAGATCATAATTATTCCATATAGCGATGTATAAGATCATATCGAGACGAAAATTGCATTGAAAGTATCAAATACTCGTATAAGTTCGCTTATGGAGACAATTAGGATTATAACGGCTTTCAAGCACCTTTATTCCATACTTTGTATCTGTAATTTCATTTATTATCAACGGCTAGATTACATTATATTTGTTAACACTACAATTGCAATCATATACATCAACTAGCAAGGAACATTTGTATACCAATAACTGCGCCAATGGAAATATAAATTCATAGCAATATATCGTTCTTAGCACTGATAGTGGATTACTGATATTATTAATATTATTATTAATTATTCTCTTTGGCATACAGACAAACTTATTATGGCGTATGTATTAAAAAGTAGTGTAAAGAGCATTAAGAATCTCATATAGTATAAACTTCTGTATCAAAGTTAGATACAATATAAATCAATTCATCATATCATATGCGGTAAACATATTAAATCAATCACTTTAGGAGCAACAAAAAATGTAAGACAATTGTGAGCTTGATTAAAAAGTGAAAATCTGTCGTAGATTCTCCGTATGCTGGTATATTACATAGTGTCATTTGATAAGACAAAAATAAAATGCCTAATCCAAAAAGACTTGAATAACAATATATAGAAACACGGTGTTGTGATGTAACAGATTACAACCAAATTAACAGCATAATCAACTTGAATTCGTAAGACTGTTCAATACAGAATTATACTTTTAGTCAATTTTGGTATTGTGGCTACCAGTTTAATTACAAATATAGAGCACAGCGAATATACGAATAGATAGCAAATAACAATATATAATATTTGCCATATCCTTGAACGGTATAAAATATACAGTTGTATTTCAGGTTAGACATAAAGTGTGATATTTTAAGAATGAAATTGTGATTTCATCTGCTTTGTCATAAAATGTTTCTGATAATTCATTTGCGGTATCAGACTGATGAGTGACAGCTTTAAAAAGTAAACATCAGCGCTTACAAAAATTTTAATTATTGTATAAATCGTCTTGTGCAAACTTTGCAAATAGTTGTATCGATATTAACTACTGTATTTAGTAAAGAAAAATTTGTAACACAGAAATTTATGTATATTATTTTCGTTGATTTTTGTTTAAACTGTTTAAAATTTTGGTACAGATTCGTTTAACTAACACGTTCTAATCCTGTAGTTCTTTCGATTAAGGTACTTGCAGACTTGACAATTAAATATGTTTACTCGACGATTTATTGCTTAATTACTGAAGATGAGAAATGAGTTGGAGGTTTTTGTGCTACATGAGATTGTGGTTGATTGGCGTAAGTTTCGGACCAAAATTTTTGAGGAGGCCTTGATTGTTGCTTCGGTTTCTTGCTTTTATTACTACCAGGATTTGACGAATCCAGCATAGGTTGCAGGATTCTTCGCCGTGCATTTATAAACCTACGACAATCACAAACATAAAAACAATAACATTATGATCTTTCTTTACTTAAACCATTCTTGCACCATTTATAGTTGATATCAAAAATCATTAACTTTGTCAGTTAAAATTATTTTATACCAGTTGTTAACTTGCAAGATTGAAAGATTAGTTTGAGTAGCTATAGCTCGTTTTTCATCTTCCGTAGGATAAGGGTGCTATATATAATATATTTAAATGTTGACATCATAATTAACTTCGGTTTAACTATAAGAGCCTGTAGGCTATTCAATGATATAACCCTTATAAAAAATCATCTCGATATGTTAAATGTTACCATTAAATGCTGGAAGAGCCAAGTTTTCATAACAGTTGTAGCCTGCTTCGGTAAAATACCGCGCTTCATCCTGTGATCTTTACTTTTCATATGCTCAGGGGTTATAGATGTTTCTCCGCCCGCTGAATCTTGCGCAGTGCTTTCAAGCAATAGCCTAGCTTGTGTCTGCGATTGATTACTGCATTCCACATAATTATTATTTGAAAGGTTACCAATATTAGGATACGAATCTACAGCGGAGCAGGATGTCGCATTTGAATCGTAACTACTAACGACTATCTGCATATTTCCAGAAGCCGGCAAAGTATTACTAGTTGGAATTGCTGTTAGTGAAAGTTAAATTTCTCATTAAGACTTCACTTGTTTTGTCACATAAAAATTTAAAACAACGTATCTTCCTATTCATTAGATTAATGCTACATGTAAGAATGATAAATTACTCTGTTACCTAGTGAAGATTCTGCAATATTGCTAAACATCGAATGTTGCTCGTTAATTTGTCCAATTTCATGCTGACCTTGATTCGTGGAGCAGGACCCATTGAAAGTATTTTGCTCACGTAATAAATTATCACTATTCATTTTATTTTTCAAGCAGCCAATGTAACGTTGACAGAAATCTTTACATAATTCATTAACTTTTTCTAACTCAAGTAGGTGAATTCGTAATACTTGTATAGCTTTAATCATCTATATAATAAGAAAAATTGATATCCACTACGAGTTATAAGAGAAACACAAGCTTTATGGCGGCAATGCTTACTAAATTTTATTACAATCATTTTTCTTCAATAATTAATACTTACCATACTATTGACTTCTTCGTTTTCTGTCACACAACTCTTTCTCTCTTGACTCTGACGTCTTAAGAAATCTTCAATAGCAGCATCAAATGATGACGATGATGGACTTTCATTACCCCAAGTTGCCCGTTCACATTTTTCATATAGCATGACTACAACGGATTATAGCATATTACAGAATGATTAAACACTTTAACGTAAAATTAACTTAAAACGATACTGCTTTATATCTTTAAACATATCATTGATGTAACTAATCATTACCTAATAACGGAAAGAGCGGATGATGATATATGGCTCTCTTTTCAGTTTGAAAGCTACCGTTTGGAAAAACTCCGATATCAGCCTGCGAATTTGTATTTTGTGGAGTAGCAGTTGGCATGTGACTGTGAATATCTTCGTACGGTGGTGGAGGTATCTTATCAGGAGGTAGACTGCTCGTATAATGAGGAACAAAATCATTGGGATTCATCATAGACATAGGTGGCATGTGATGTGGATGCATGCCATAAGTGGCCGCCATGACATGATGAGGAACTGGACCAGCCCTAGGGTTAAGGCTTGAGTCCATGTTCACTACACCAGGCCTAGACGAAGACTGCGAGAAGAAATCCGTCTTGCTAGTGTAATTATTTAACTTTAAAAAAAATGCAAACCAGAACCGCGGGTTTGTTTAGCGGTCTAAGACTTTAAGATAGCACAATTTTCGTTGATAAAGTTAGTCCAATTGTTGATTTGTTGTAGAATCTTATTGCAACGATTGATTGATTAAGAACCGCCGATTTAATGGGATATATTTGGCTAGTAATCAACCATCAGTTGTTAAGAACGACCCACCTAGAGGTAATTTTTCAAAAATGAACCTGTTAATGCAGGGTTACTATAAAAAATAAAACATAATAGAAAGTGATGTTTGCACTTTATAATGATAACTCGATGAAAATACAGTATAGTGTGTAGAAAATGTTTTAATTCTTTCATTTCTCCATTAGCTTTGAAAACTTTTGCATAATGTATCGAATTCATTAAAGATCTATCCCATTTTCTCAAGAAATATTACTAAATCCATAATAGTTTACAGAAAGCAATATTAATCATTCTGATATAACTTTGTCTATTCATAACATGTAGAAATCTTACGGTTTTCCTTCATAAATTTATAACGATGAAAGTCTATTACCTACTTAACCTAACATATATTCTTCTATAAATGACTATTTAAGCGTATTCCACTTTGATTGAGGCATAATCAAAGAGTATCAAAATGTCAACAAATTAACGGCATTTTGCGAGAAATAAAAAAAACAACATCAAACCCACATGTACATCTGGTCAATGGATCCCTA